>NC_089271.1:118618155-118974969 GCF_963930625.1 Muntiacus reevesi | reverse complement strand
TATCCAGAGCTGCCCTTCAAAGGTAAAGAGAGTGGGGACCATTGGTCAAATTCAAAGAATGCTATTCTTCTGACATCCAAAGCTTCAGCTGCTGGATACCATTCATGATAACCACAGCCCAGAGCCCCAGCGAGGCTCTGGCCAAAAAAAAAAATAAAAAAATAAAAAAAAAGTCTTTAACATAAAATCCTTTATTTGTCTCTGGGTTCTCTGTACTATGAGTTCAGTTCTGAAGCTGCTGACTTGTTGTGAAGTATGTGGATGTCAAATGACTTCTAAAAGTCTTTGGGAGATACTATCAGATGAATTAATAATTCTCACTCATAATGTTAGCATAGGAAGGCCATGAATCCAGATATTCTTTCAGGAGAGGCACCACCTGCTTCATGAGTAATTGAATTTAAATCTCCACCTTCAATAACTCCACAGCTTATGTCAAACCTTGGAAACAATTACGAAATAAATCACTAGGAAGGTCTGCTTAATCTCATCGGGTTAATAAACGCAGACAAATTAATCACTGGAAGGTAAACAAAGAGGAATAATTGATTGGAGGCTTCTTGATTACTTTATTCTATTTTCTTTATCAAACTATTTTTACCATTATCTTCAATTCAGCTGCTCTGCCTTGAAATTATTACTTTACTTCATCTTCAGATTTCCGTGGAAACCAATTCAAAGCCCTTTTCCCCACTTGATGATGTGTGGAATTATTTATCCTGATTTCATCAGAAAGATTTTTTTGTTTTTGTTAGTAAGATCTACGTCAGCATAACCTTTTACGAAAAGTGAAGGTAAAAAAGAAAAATACATAGCTTGGCTTTCAGTGAGTATAATAGAGCCTTCCAAAGGCACAGAATATTGTCTGAGAGAATGTCAAAGAGCTTTCCAGATATTTATGAATCTTTTAAGTACATCAGAAATAGGTCTCTACAAAGAGCTGTATTTAAATGTGGGGTGAGGTGGGGTTGGGGTGGTCAAAAAAGATATTCTGCCTCACATCCATCAGTTTTAAGTGACTCCAAGGATGTGATTGGAACAAGAGACAACCATGGGTTCCTGGTGATAGAAACGGCCTGCCATGCAGGAGACCTGGGTTCAGTCCTTGGGTCTGGAAGATCTGTTGGAGGAGGGCATGGCTACCACTCCAATATTTTGCCTGGAGAATCCCAAACACAAAGGAGCCTGGTGGGCTACAGTCCATAGGATCACAACGCATCAGACATGACTTAGCAACTAATACTCCCAGTAACTGCCAAGGTGATCCAGATGTGTGTGGTCACAGGGCTAATCAGACAGATGGCAAAAGTTCCAGCAGGTAGGATTGTGTTCAGGAGGACCTCAAAACAGTTCTTTGAAATGGGAGTCACCGAGGTGAGCTCTGATCCTTCTGCTGGAGTGAATGGCTCTGGACAGTGGCCACATAGTCTCTCTCAGAGGAGGTGTCAGAAGTCCCCTGAGACAGTGCTGAAGAACTCACGCAGTGCTGCTCCTGCCTACTCATGCTGACTTCCTGGCAAAGAACTTCTTAACCATCCCTGGACCATACCAGTTACCCTTGGCATTCAGAACCTTGTTCAGAAATGAAGTGATAACACCAAACCACTGGACAAAAGATTGGAACTCAGAGAAGTCTAAAGTGTCTCTTCCAGAAGGCTGCTACTGTGTCATGTGAGGGATGAAATATGCTGTGTTGCAAAATTTACACAGGTCTCAATTCCACACTCTGCTCATTGGCCACTGAGTCTTCCTCCTCCCAGCCTCTCACTCAAACAGAAGGCAATGGGAAACTTTGCTAAAAACCTTTGGAAACAAAGACCCTTTTGATCTTGCAGGCTGCTAGGCTCAGAGGAGGTGGTCATTTAACACCCTGTTCCCCCAAGTCACTAAGTTCATGCATTCTTGTTCTTTGGAATAAAACACACCCATCCCAACTGCTGTAGTCCCAAATCTTTTTGCCTTTCTATACTGTTCATGGGGTTCTCGTGGCAAGAACACTAGAATACTGGTAAAGATTGAAGGCAAAAGAAGAAGGCAGCAGAGGGTGAGATGGTTGGATAGCATCACTGCTTCAATGGACATGAACTTGAGCAAACTTCGGGAGATAGTGAGGGACATGGAGGCCTGGCATGCTGCAGTCTAAGGGGTCACAAACAGTTGGACAGGACTTAGTGACTGAACAACAACAACAAAATTCCCAAACCTGTGCATTGGGAGCCAAATATCCTTTAAAATCATGACAAGTGACCATGTTTCAGGCCAATGCAGAGCACCACAGGACATCAGGAAAAGCTGTCAGCTGCCTTATTATTGTTAACTGCTGCTTTGGAGGTGGGGGTGGTGATCCTGGAGCAGTCATCCTTTAAGTGATAGAAATAAGGACTCCTCTAACCTACTGCCAAATCCTGCAAGTGTAGATTGGAGGGGGAATAAACACAAATACTTTCTCAGAAAAATTTCAGATGGAAGGCAAGGCACCAAGACTAGGGGTGAAAGTAATCAAAAATTCAAAATGTTTATTTCATGCCAGCAGCAGAGATCCACTGACAGGGGCGAAAGTGAAAGGGAAGTGAAAGTCACTCAGTGGTGTGTGACTGACCCCATGAGCTGCCATCCACCAGGTTCCTCTGTCCATGGGGTTCTCCAGGCAAGAATACTGGAGTGGGTAGCTGTTCCCTTCTTCAGGGGACCTTCCTGACCCAGGGATCAAACCCAGGTCTCCCGCATTGCAGGAGGATTCTTTACTAGCTGAGCCGCCAGGGAAGTCCAACAGTGGCAAAATGAACCTGAAAGTGGGGGAGGGATGAGCAGAACAGTGGCAGGCTTGGATCCTTGGAATTTAACTTTGTAGATGTATCAATATTAAAGACTGTTGTATAGAAAGGCTGGCCAAACATTGAGGGGAAAGAGTCATCATTCTTCCTCAAAGTTCCAAGCTAGGTAGATAAGTCTGGACAAGATGCTATGATTTTGAAACTTGGAGAAAGAAAGATCCTGAGTTTTCCAGAAGTGATCCAAGAAAGAGAAAGACAAAATCCTGCAACTGCAAACTGAGAGCCTCAGAGATCTGGAAAAACATGGGTGGACAACCCAAAGATGAAGATGCTGCCAAGGAGACTGACCATGGAAAGAAACATCTGGTAATCCCAAGGGCTTACAGGAATAAGTCCTGCCTGCTTTTAGGCTATATGGGTGATAATTTGGGGTATATGAGGTTCTAGAGGGCTGCCTGAGATTACAGCCAGTTTCCAATTTACACTTCTGGAACAAGAGTACCCCAGCCATCATTATTTTGTCTAGACCACTTGTCAGCCCTTTTGACTTTCATCTCCTCTTTGGATCTTAAAAGTTATGGCCCGAAATCCCACAGGGCATGGATCCAGGCTTCTCCCACTCCTCAGGAGTAAGCTATCTTCTTCCGAGGGTAAGATTCTTTCCTCTCTCCCTCCCAATCCAGCCTCCTCAAAGACATATGAACACAATTCCAGGTGAGCTCCTGGTAGGAAACTGTAATGAATGCCAGCACTCTCTCTGTCTGCTTGGTTGGCTGTCCATCAAGTATCAAGTAAATCATTTTCCACAGGCTCCACAAATGTGTCCACCACCAGAGAAGTGGGGAAAAATCCTGCAATATTATGCACATTGTATTCAGGTGGGAAAACTATGACTAACTCAATTCGTCAGCATTTTCAGAGTGTTTCTGATTGAATAATTTGATGCTGAAATGGCATCCAGTGTACTTCACCCAAAATGGCAATCAGATCCACTCCAATCTGGATTTTTGTAGGTCAGAGAGGTATCTGAGGGAGAAGAACCTAGCAGTTCAAATGTCCTTGACTCACTTTCTTGGTGGGTGGCATACAGCAACTTCTGCATTTCTTGTAGTACTTTGTAAGCTCTCTTTGAAATTAATTCATCTCAGATCTGTGAGAAGTAGTTGTGTTGCTCTAAGCACAACAACACTGAAATTTTAAAAATGAAACTTCAGGGTCCTAGGAAATTGAAATGCTATTTCAGGAGGGGAGTTGGGCTATAATACTCATTGTCTACTGTCTTTTATTTGGCACTTAGCATGTGGTACCTGCAGACCTGCAGTGTTGTTTATATTTTACTGTTTTTCTGTCTCTCCAGCTAGCTCTTAAGAGGATGCTTCAAAAACATTTGTTAAACAAATGAAAAGGCTGCATTTTGACTCAGTGGAAGAGTTCTGTGATTGATTATTGATGTCTGGCACCAGTGTGAGAGAAGGAAGTGATGACATACCAATCCCATATGTTCCATCCCTAAAGAAGAGTGGTCTGGGAAAACTGGATTCCAGTTACTGATGGTTGATCATCACGTGAATCACAAAGACAGGTAAGCTTAGAAAGGATGCTCAAGCAAAAAATCTGTTGCATTTGTATGGCTTTCAGTGTTTTTCCAGTGTGTGTTCTTATAAGTGGTAACAGAGATGAAACCCAAGCTGTTCTTCAGGGGTTACTTCAGGTCTCTCTTGGGAAATGGTAGCTACTCCCTGCTCCCTAGAAATGACCCTCAGCTCCTTAGAACTCCCAGGAAAAGGAAATGTGCTTAAAAAATACAGACTCTACCAAGGATAGAAGCTCTCATCTAGTATTCTTTCCAAAAGGTGCTTGAGTACCCTCTACAGCCTATCACCCCACCACGTGGTTGTCATTTGCAGCCCTTTAAATCATGATTGCTTCCCCATGAAAGCCTGCTTTTCTATTTTCTAAGAGGCTCACGTTGCTGAAGTATTTTTGCCCTTGTCCTGTTTCTGAGCAAGATGTCTCTTCAAATATTGATTTCCTTTAATTAGAGCTGATGAGGCTTCTTCATTTCATTTTTTTGTCTTTCTAGGTTATGTCCTGAGTGGTTTTCTTTCTTGGCTCTGAACTTTTTCATTTTCTTCTACCCGAAGTGTCTAAAGGAGAGTCCACACCTCTTTAAAGCATCCTCTTCTCATGATCTATGGTTTCTGTTAATCATCAAGCAAAGAAAATTCAGTTCTCTAAGCTGTGTTTTCCTTTAGCTTCCTCCCCTAGGTTCCCTTTGCTTAACTATGGGCAATGACTGAGGGTCTTGAGACAAGAGAAAAGCTCATCTTTATTGCTGTGAAGCCTGGTGTGGGTGTGATCTCTCAGGAGCAACCTCAGGCATTCAAAGCATTTACTCAGAAATCTTGCATTCTAATCCTGGCTGCCAGGAAGGCATATGACTTCCTTGTGTCTTAGGATCGTCATCTCTAAAGCAGAGGGCATTCAGCTGATCAGGTAAACCATTCACACAGAAGTTCACAATTACTTTACTTTGCAATTGCAGAGCTCTTGGCAAAGACACCTGGGACACTTGCATTATCTTGCCCTCGCCCCCTCCATGAACTTCTCACTCTCACAACTCACCACAGGGGGCACTGGGGACAGGAACAAGAAGCTTATAGATTATTGTTACTGTTTTGCTCTCTTCACCTCTTGACACTTGCTGTTTCTGCCCAGGGAAGGTGGTTGCATCCCTGAATGCTTCACTGGGATCAAGAAAGAACATTAGTCACTTTCTAAATTATACTGTCTCTTCATCTCAGCTGGCTATTCACCTAAGTCTTTACCAAGGGCTTGGATGTCAGCTATAGACTGTCACAGAGGCCACTGGAACTGTGTCCTACCACAACTGAATTCACACCTAGTCCTGGACTACTCCATCAGATAGGGGATTGAGAAGCAAACAAACAAACAAACAAAAAAAAGATCATAGTTCTGGTATTGGATGGTTTAGGGTGATTGAGACCTGAAATATGACGGGAGCTTGGACCAGAAGGATCATTATGGGGATGGAAAGAAGGACACCCTGCACAGCATAGCAAAAGGAAATGACTGAACTTGAGAAGTGACTCCATCTGGAGAATGAGAATAAAGTCTTCAAGAAAGCTGATGAGAAGGTTGGAATCTGAATGCCTGGAAAGATGGAGGTGCCAGTGAAAGAGACAGATTAGTTGGGAGGGGCATCTGAGTCAGAGAGGAAGATGATGGATTTGGTCGGGAGCCGATCGAGTTGGGGTGTTGATGGACAGTGTCTAGCAGGTAATTAGAGAGATGGCACTGCAGCTCAAGAATAAAGACAGGGTCAGATGTGCAGTCATCTCTCTCACGTGAGAGTCAAGGTGGTGATGGGACAGCGATACATTGTGATTAATGAGCGGACGTTTGGATGAGGGACAGCCTGGACCACAATCTGCTTTCTTCCACCCCAGTTTGTGATGATTTACTAGTGGGTTACAAAGTCTTATATCCCAGGAGATATAAGTGAACTGTGCCAGTTCACTTAGTCGTATAGAGTTCAATGCTAAAGTTAATGAGAAACTGCAGCCCTTGAGCCCTCTGCAGGCCACTGATTTTCTTCATCCTGCACCCATAGGCTGCTTGTCCCCATCCTCTTAGTCCAGCCAGACTGCTTACAGGTCACAAGGGGAGAGGTGGGTGGCATCACTATCAATCCATTCCCATAACAACAACACCTAACAAAGTACCTCCCAGGCTGCTGTCACCTTGGTATAAGGAGGGCAGCCTGGCAGAGAAGCAAAACGCAGCTTTAAACTTTGGCCTCACTTGCAGCTCACATCGCTTCCTCTTTGCTCGCCTCTTCCAAGGTCTAACCACGTGGCAGGGACTATACCTCCCATAGATTATGCTAAAATCCTCTCCTATTTTTCACTGTGATTCCCTTCCCTTCTCCTGTTCTCAGCCTTTGCACTGTGCCCCACTACCTGGCACCCTTAGTCACCCTTTCTGAACATCCTTAATGGTACAAAGATGACACAACTAGGAACATCACCCCAGTTGGTGCGGGCAGCCTGCCTGAGAGCAAGTCAAGAGCTTTGCCCTTGACTAAATACAACAGACCTAAATACAGACCTAAAATACAGAGCTAAAATACAACAGATTTCCTGAGTTGAGCTGAGTTCTGGAGGGCACTCTTTAAGGAACTGTGGCCATGACCTTTTCCACATCGAGGCAAGCCTTGGCCTGGAGCTCTTGGTCTGCAACCTACCCACTGGCTCACCGAACTTCTCTGAGTCTCAGTCTCCTCATCTGCAAGTCCTACTTCTTAAGCCCACAGCATAGTTTTGCAAACTATAAAACCTTAAATAATGTATTTGCTCAAAAACGTTTACTGTGTATTTGCTGTGTGCCCTTCATCGTGCTGGGCCTTGGGGATGTATTGATGAGTGGGATAAGTTGCTTCCCTCAGGCAGCCCAGAGGCCAGTGGAGGTTAGCATGTTAATTGTTACAAAACAACACCACATACCAGATGGGACAAAGCAAGTGTGAAAAAAATATTGAGTTGGCCAAAAAGTTCGTTTGGGATTTTCTGTACCATCTTATGGAAAAACCCAAAAGAAATTTTTGGTCAACCCAATACTAGGGAAATAAACCAGACAGTAGCCACCTATGCTTAGGAGAACTGGAAGGCAAAAGTAAAGCTGAATTACTAAGACAAAAATGACGATTTTTGATTTGTGTTAACCTACCTTCCAACAGTGGCTCTGAGACTTAGATGTCAACATTACCTGGAGAACTTGTAAAACCCAGATGGCTGGGTCGGACCCCCAGTCTCTGATTCAGCAGGTTGAGGAAGTTCCCAGGTGATGCTGACATAGCCAGCCTACGGAGCACATTTTGAGAAGCAGTATCTCATGGCTTCTTGGCCTTCTGGCTAAGATCAGGCGGGCAGAACCACTGCCTGACAAGACACATGAGAAAGCCACACTCAGTAGCCACCGAGGGGTTACAATCCGTCATTTGCATTGGCTCTGTTTTCCAGGCAACACAATTAGACTCCTCTGGATGAAGTGTCTCCGCCATCCCGCCGTGCTGCTCCTGAGTCAGGAAAGAGGCAGACAAAAAGGGCTGCCGACATCCAGCCCTGGAGAAGCTCGTCTTTCCTGAGGAAGTGGCAATTACTGCAAATACCAGAGTGGAGCTCAGAGCCGATGAGAGAAAGATTGGATCTGACAGCATTAATTGAGCTTGAAGTTTTATTTACTGAAAATGATCTGGCGTAATTAAAAATTCACAACTGGAGTCTAGCTGGTGAGCATTATACATTAGGGAGTCCCTAAGAGGAGGCCAGAAAAGTCTCAGTGAACTTTTAGGAAAAACCAAAGAGGCCAATTACCGTGGCAGGAATTAGCACACAGAGAAGAAAGAGAAGTCCATTCATTTCCTCGGAAGTGTGATTCTGACTTTATACTTCAGAATGACATGAACCAAGGCTGTTGCCAGTGGGGCAGGCAGGAACTGATCATTTATTCATTTCCTTTTCCTTGGTGAACAATTACTTTGTTTTGACTTTCTACTAACTCTGTTCTTATGGTATTTTCAAGAATGCCCACTCTGCCTGCATGTTATATATTAAATTGAGGACAATGGAGGTAAATTGTGTTCCTATCTGTTCGTGAAGTTAATTTCTTGAGACATCTGTCATATAGAAGGTTTTCAGTACCTGCTGACTGCTAAGCATCGTGATAAACGTGGCTTCTGACATGTGTTTGTTGAATAGAACAGACTAACCCATATGAAGTTAGAAGTTTTGTAACAGACTCATGTGCCTTTCATTTTTTGTTCAAATGACTATATCAGACTGCACTGTAGGCTTACAAACATGATAAGGCTATTGCAGTGCCATTTCTCGGCTCCAGTGCCCACAGATACGAACTTGAGCAGACTAAAACCAGCAGGAATCAGCACTGTGGAGAATGGCATTGCCAAATGAACTGAAGGCAACACTGAAGTTGTGGGAAGAGCATGGGTGCTGGATCAGGCAGATGCGGGGTCGCCTTCTGTCTCTGTAATAGCTGGAGGATCTTGGACAGGTTGGATGACGGAGGCAGGGTTGCTCCTGCCTAACCAAGGCCTCTGATCTTAACACTGGGGATTCAGGGTACCAGTCCTCTAGCTGTGTGTTGGAATTCAAAGCGAAGAGCATTCAAATATACTTTGGTGGCTGAACTCCACATCTTAAGAGCTTTCTAAAGGGGTGACTGTATTCAAGATTTAAAAGTGCGGCTGGCTTCCCAGGTGGTGCTAGTGGTAAAGAACCCACCTGCCAATGTAGAAGACTTAGGAGACACAGTTCGGGAAGATCCCTGGGAGGAGGGCATGGCAACCCACTCCAGTATTCTTGCCTGGAGAATCCCGTGGAGAAAGGAGCAAAGAGTCGGACACGACTTGAAGCAACTTGGCACACAGCACATACAAGGTGTTGATTGTATTCAACATGTAAAATTGCAGCTGGTTCCTTAGAAATAAAGTGGAAGGGCCATGTCCACAAGGTGTTGAAAGTGTTTTCTGGGGTAGTTAGGAAAGAAAAGTTCTCTCAACTCTGCTCTAGAATGTCTCTTTATAGCACTGTATCTGTAAACCAAAGGTTTTCACACATTCCTCTTCATTTATATTGAGGACAGTTAAAGACTCAAAAATATTTTCATTTTCAAACTGCTCAAGTGTCACCCATTCAGGGATCACATATCTGTGTGAACGCATGATGTTTCTAAGTAGGGGCTCTTTTACCAATGTCATCTATTCTATGATGCATATAGGCAACTTCTAACTTGCTTTTCTGAGTGAAATCCAATAATCAGCTTCTTTCTGTTGTGTTCCAATTTGGAAATCTGAGCATTATTCTACTGTGTATATTCATGGAAGATTAAAACACTAAAAATTCATGGAAACAAATCTTGTTCTCCATCACTCATTAACCACTGTTAAATGCTAGGTCTTACATAATTTATAATAATATACTTCTTTCCACAAATATGAGTGTTTAATAACAGTCTAGTCTGACACAGAACACTTAGCTAAGCCAAAGATTAAGATGAAGGCTCTTTATTGAATATACCCCACTCCAGGCAAGGGAAAGACTCAGAAATATGGAGCTAGAAGTGTCCTCAGAGAGAAGAAAGTAAGGTTCAGAGAGGAGAATGGATGGATCCAAGGGAGCTATCCAAGGATGGACATTGAGTTAATGATAGAATTTGGCTGGCACCTGGAAAACTGGGCCAGCGCCCCTACAGAATACAGAACAAGGCAGGAAGGCTTGGGACCAAAGAAGAGGTAAACATGAATGAACTGCAGCTCTATTTGCCAAAATAAGTAGTACAAGAAGCAAGGTGGGGAGGAAATCTTTGAGAGTGGGGAGAGTGTGTGGAAGGAGATGAGAGGTTCAATTTTGGGTTATGTTGAGATTTATGTGCCTGTGGGACACAAACTGACAACTGGATCTATGGTTGCAAAGCTTAGTTACATACACCTCAGCTGAAGAATGGTCTCTAGAGATTTTGGAGTCTTCAGCATACTGGTGGTATTTGAAAATCTTAAAGTAGAAGAGGTTATACAGGGAGAGTATGTAGAATGAGAAAAGAAGAGCCTGGGAAGAAGATTAAGAAGGACAATCTAGAATGGAGAAAGCAGGCTCATGCAAACCAAAAGGAGAAACTGGATCTGGAAGCATGGATGTTGCAATCATAAGAGACGCATTTGCTGACTGTAAGACAGTCTTGTGTTTTGGGTTTCCAACTGCTCTATGTTGCTTTCTCCTAGCACACTTTTTTAATTAGTTGTGGTATTGCATCAGTTATGCTGTCCTTTATAATGCCAAGAGTATTTGATAGAGGAGAAGCCTTCTTGATCACATGCAAACTATTCTCATCAATTCCTGGAAAACATGATGCAAAGTATGCTGAAGGAAGTATCTTGTACCAAATAAATCCATAATTTTCAGCTTTAGACATATTTTTTCAGTCTGTCCTCACTTATTGAAACAAAAGTCAATAAAAACAGAAACTGTTTTATTGCCTAACCTAGATGAAGCAACTATACTAAAGTTTATGCAAATATAGTTATAATCTCC
Source organism: Muntiacus reevesi (assembly GCF_963930625.1). Lineage (NCBI taxonomy): Eukaryota > Metazoa > Chordata > Mammalia > Artiodactyla > Cervidae > Muntiacus > Muntiacus reevesi. The sequence goes on along the minus strand of NC_089271.1, from coordinate 118,964,066 downwards.
CAAAGAGCACTAGTCTGCTTTTCATTATTGTTCCTGTTGTTTGCTTCCTCTATTATGTACAAAAGCAGAAATGGGCCTTAGTGCGCCCCCCTCTTGGCTTTAAAAGGAAATCTTGACTCTGGAATAATCAGAATTCAAGTCAACCATATGGCAAGACCCACATGTTTTACACTTGGGAAGGCCTGGGCTTCCTGGGAATCCTGATAGCATCTCTGTCACCTCTTTGTAACACAGGTTCTGTTCTTTGAAATAATGGCCCTCTAGTTCAAGACAGCAACTAAACAGTCAATTTACTATTAACAAATTCTTTAAATCTATACAAACTGGGTGTCCACATATTTCTCCAGAGCAAACACTGAAATCACAATGGAAGATCTCACTGTCTGGGAGCACTTCTTGGCTTAGGGAAAATGGAGACATGGAGAGGTAGAAAACAACAGTGAATAAAACATGAAAGGCACAAATGAAGCTTATTACTGTAAAAGTCTAGCCCAATGTTCATAACAGCAATATTTATAGTAGCCTGGACATGGAAGCAACCTAAGTGTCCATCAATGGAGGAACGGATACAACAGAATATTACTCAGTCATAAAAGAGAATGAAACTGGGTCATCTGTATTGATGTGGATGGACCTAAAGCCTGTCATACAGTGAAGTAAGTCAGAAAGAGAAAAATATCATATATTAATGCATATATGTGGAATCTAGAAAACTGATACAGATGAACTTATTTGTAAAGCAGAAATAGAGACACAGATATATAGACAAATGTAAGGATTCCAAGGGGGGGGAAGGTGGGGTGGGATGAATTGGGAGATTGGGATTAACATACATACAGTACTGTGTATAAAATAGACAACTAACGAGAACCTATTGTACACCACAGGAAACTCTACCCAGTGTGTAGACCTACTGTGCTGTGCTGTGCTTTGTCGCCCAGTCGTGTCTGACTTTTTGTGACCCCATGGATTGTAGCCCACCAGGCTCCTCTGTCCATGGGGATTCTCCAGGCAAGAATACTGGAGTGGGTTGCCATGCCCTCCTCCAGGGGACCTTCCCAACTCGGGGATCGAACCCAGGTCTCCTGTATTGCAGAAGGATTCTTTACCGTCTGAGCCACCAGGAAAGCCCGGTGGTGACCTAAACGCAAAGGAAATCCAGAAAAGAGGGGATATATGTATACGTATGGCTGATTTACTTTGCTGTACAGAAGAAAGTAACAACACTGTAAAGCAAGTATATTCAATAAAAAATTAAAAAATAGAGCAAAAAACAAAGTCCTTGTGAAAAATGTCCTCCGTACTTGCCAGGAACAAATCCTACTATGGGAAGATCCTGCCCTCTTCCTTACCTCCCTCAACCTTGTGAGAAAATGACTGCCTTCACTCTGTTATTGATGCTGTCTATGAAGGGATGCCGAGAATGTTAAACCATATTAAGCCATTTCCAGATCCCTCAATGGGGAATAGATGGGTCAGAACACCCCTGCACTGGGTTGCAAAGAATGACCCCAGATACGCTCTGAAGGGCCAGAACCTACCTTGGAGTGCAAGAATGTCAGTTAATCACCATGCTCTTGGGAAATAGACCAGTTCTTCAGACTGCATCTGGAAGGGGTAGGGGGGACCCTGAAAGTAGCATAGTAGATTCCAGAAAGGGAAAACAGAGCTGACACTTATAGGGAAACAAGATGGTATTTCTCTCAGGGAAACCCACAATGGGGAGGAGAGGCACCCAGATAGATGCATAAAAGGGATACGAACGATCCTTTGTGGCTTAGGGGCAAAAGAAATGTGTTTTCTAAAGCCGTTACATGCTTCTCCTGGGACTCTTAGAATTACTGATTTTGTGACCTTGTCTGCTCTATGCTAATTGTGTTTTCCTTTTATTTTTCTCAGTGTGATTTATTAATGTTACCTTTGATATTCTCAGCTTGTCTGAGGCTTATGGGAGGGTCGTTCAGCATGAAAGTGACAGAAACTCAAGAGGGAGCTGAAACCCCAGAAGCCAAGTGTGACCCTCTTACTCTCAAAAAGTTTTGCTGTTCTTTCTTTCTTTGAAATCTCCCTCAGGAGCTCTTGTTCTACTCATTTCTCATAGGCCTGGCTAGGACTGCTGTTTAAATTAAGGGGACATATTTTTGGATTAATCTCAAAAATATACAAGCAACTCCTGAAGCTCAATTCCAGAAAAATAAATGACCCAATCAAAAAATGGACCAAAGAACTGAACAGACATTTCTCCAAAGAAGACATAACAGACGGCTAACAAACACATGAAAAGATGCTCCACATCACTCATTATCAGAGAAATGCAAATCAAAACCACAATGAGGTACCATTACACGCCAGTCAGGATGGCTGCTATCCAAAAGTCTACAAGCAATAAATGCTGGAGAGGGTGTGGAGAAAAGGGAACCCTCTTACACTCTTGGTGGGAATGCAAACTAGTACAGCCACTATGGAAAACAGTGTGGAGATTTCTTAAAAAACTGGAAATAGAACTGCCATATGACCCAGCAATCCCACTTCTGGGCATACACACCAAGGAAACCAGATCCGAAAGAGACACGTGCACCCCAATGTTCATCACAGCACTGTTTATAATAGCCAGGATATGGAAGCAACCTAGATGCCCATCAGCAGATGAATGGATAAGGAAGCTGTGGTACATATACACCATGGAATATTACTCAGCCGTTAAAAAGAATTCATTTGAATCAGTTCTAATGAGATGGATGAGACTGGAGCCCATTATACAGAGTGAAGTAAGCCAGAAAGATAAAGAACATTACAGCATACTAACACATATATATGGGATTTAGAAAGATGGTAATGATAACCCAACATGCATAACAGAAAAAGAGACACAGAAGTACAGGACAGACTTTTGAACTCTGTGGGAGAAGGTGAGGGTGGGATGTTTCAAAAGAACAGCATGTATATTATCTATGGTGAAACAGATCACTAGCCTGGGTGAGATGCATGAGACGAGTGCTCGGGCCTGGTGCACTGGGAGGACCCAGAGGAGTCGGGTGGAGAGGGAGGTGGGAGGGGGGATCGGGATGGGGAATACGTATAACTCTATGGCTAATTCGTGTTAATGTACGACAAAACCCACTGAAATGTTGTGAAGTAATTGGCCTCCAACTAATAAAATTAAAAAAAAAAAAATTAAGGGACATAGCCTTTGCTGCTGGCGTGCCAGGATGTCAAAACTGAGCCAGACCTTGTCAACACACATTGTCTAACTGCCTATGGTTCCAGAGCAAGGTTATCCATGGACCATGTGAGACCATGAACTCCAGGGACCCAAACGCTTTTAGGCCTGGGCCCTGACCCATCCAATTTTGGTTTCTGGGCACGGTATAAAGTCTGTTTTCCTGGACAACATCTTTTCTGGAACAGACCGTCCCTTTCAATAAATGAGCAGATAGACCAGAGTCAATTTTTAATTCTGTCAATTGATGGCCACAAACTGAAAGTCAAGCAGAGCACCAACAACAGCAATCCTAGTATCAATAATTGCCACAGGGCAGCGATGCCCATGCTGAAAGGTTCTGGTTTAAGTGGAAATTTCCTTCTTGGCAGTTTTATACAACTGGCTCCAGAGATAAGAAAAAAACAGGGAGGGGAACACTGCTCTATGTACCCTTGCCACTTTTTCTGATATTCGCAGGCATCTAGAATTACAATGAAAGATTTATATAGGGGAGAAGCAGCAAAGCTAGGGTGGAAATAAGGGCTGTGACTAACAGAAACACAGTTTATTCCAAGAAGCCCAAGGTCAGAGTTAGCAGCATGGGCCAGGGAGAATGCAGGTTGGTGTTAGACCATTGCAGGCTAGGCCACAACAAAATTTTTTTGTCGTTTATAACCAACCACTATCCTAAATTAAAACTAGCTTCTCCTAAGGTACACCTATAATATGACCCTGGGAAAAAAAAACAAGATCAATAAAAATATTTTTAAAAGGGAGAGAGACTCATTTTCAAAATCTTGGACAGTATGATATTTGAAATTGAGTTTCAGAGGAAACTCAGAGGATTAGCTCTGAGTTTCCTAGCAACCAAGGTCATGAGGGAAACAAGTTGGATAACAGCATTCTCAACTTGTGATAAAAAGGAAGGGCAACATTTTGTCAGGGGAGGCAAACTTATTCCTGGTGTTGTCTAAGAAGCACAAATTTCTTTGGAAATACAGAAGTGTTTCTAGAGGACAATGTCTTGCACAGACCTTTTTAAAAGTCAAGTTGAGAGGAATATAATTTCCAGACTGTAAAATTCATCCACGATTAGCAGCTGAGGATATCATGTTAGAAGGTAAGCCAGTGGCAGCCACATCACATTAGCTTAGCTGCCTGTGGGTGGCTGCCACTGGCTTACCTTCCTGTTGACCTAACTAGATACTGGGGGAGGGGGAGGAAAACAGAGAGGTAAGCATTTGAACATGGACCCTAGACCAGTGGTTACTCAAACCACCTGCTTACTGGACTGCAGAAAAGATAGATCCCATTGAGTCATCTGTGTCATGGCTATGCTTCCCTAGTACAGCTCAACTGCCTGGATCCTGCCCCCACCTCAGCAGTTGTATCTGCTGTCGACATCCTTTTAGGAACCAGGGAGACGGCCAAAATCTGCAGAGAAGCCCTTCTTCCAATTTCCCTTGGGCTTCTTTCTTTGTTCAAGATGCCTAAGGCATTGCTCTCCTGTCAAACTCTATCACCCATTCTCTTTCATCCTTACCTCCTCCTTCTATCGGCAATTCTCATCCTATGCCTTCTGTCAGTTCCTCAGGGCAGGGCACTGGCTCATCACCTGAACTGCAAATCTAATGATTTGATGTACTTTGCAGGTTCAGAGATCACTTTTTTCTTTCTTGCTCATAGCTTATCAAGGAACAGAGTAAGGAAACAGATATCTTTCCCCAAAGGCATACTCCCATTTAATCAAAGAAGACACAAAAAGGCACCAGGGCAAACAAAAAGGCTCCCTCTTTCCAGACCTTAACAAATTAAAACCCACATTAATTAATTCTCTGGCCTTTTAATTGTTCCTGGATTAAATATACTGAGGTGATTTTTCATTCCAGCCCAGGTTTTCACAAGCTCAATAATTCACTTAGGGAATTCTGACATCACATATTTGGCCCTGCTTGTCTATGAAGTCTAAAGAAGTAACTCATTAGCAAGTAAGAGGCATTAATTAGATTTTGGTAAATTTACACTCCTGAAAGATGCTAGTTCCATCTAGATTGTTGGAAAGAGAACCAGGCTCAGAGTTACTTGGCAAATGAGGAGTCAGTGTAGGCAGTGTGACAAAGTCTTGAAACTGATCTTTAGCAGGATCACCAGGGCCTATACTATATCCAGTGCATGCTGGTCCTCTTAAAGGTGTCACCTGGAGAGGCTGTATACAGATTCCAAGGATACTGCCAGTATTCACAATGTTTCTAGAGCTCTTCTCTGGAACTATCTTCACAGACAATTATGAAATATGTGAGAAATACCATTCATGATTGTGAAGCCACACCTCACTTTGGGCCCCAACCATAGAACCAAGTTTGCCCATCCAATTAGTACATCATAATTACCTTCTGATGACATTTTACTGATCCGTCTAGTCAAAGCTATGCTTTTTTCCAGTAGTCATGTATGGATGTGAGTGCTGGACCATAAAGAAGGTTGAGTGCCAAAAAATCAGTATGTTCGAACTATGGTGCTGGAGAAGATTCTTGAGAGTCCCTTGGACTGCCAGGAGATCAGACCAGTCAATCCTAAAGGAAACCAATCCTGAATATTCATTGGAAGAACCGATGCTTAACCTGAAGCTCCATACTTTGACCACCTGATGCAAAGAGCTGACTCACTGGGAAAGACCCTGATGCTGGGAAAGATCAAAGGCAGGAGGAGAAAGGGACAACAGAGGGGACAGGGGACAGAAGATAACTATTTCCTTACCCTGTCCACCTATCCAACCAATAAAAGTTTGGATGGCATCACTGATTCAATGGATATGAGTTTGAGTAAACTCCAGGAAATAGCAAAGAACTGTGAAGCCTGGCAGTCCATGGGGTCACAAAGAGTCAGACAAGACTTAGCGACTGAACATAACATAACCTAATGCATGCTAAAAGGACAGAGCTGTCTCCTTCAGAAAGCAGAGTCAAGAGAACACGCTACCAATGCAGCTACATGGAAAGCTTGATTTTGTTGAAGAAATCTGCACCCTTTTTCATCTATTAATTCTGCTATGTTTGTTAAAAAATAAATCTGTTCTGTCCTTTTATTCATGGTAGTGCTTTGGCTTCATTCTCCTTTTGATTAGAAATAAATCCTAATACCAGTAGTCCTAGATAATTCTTTGAGAGTATTCTTAGTAGGTAAGGATGAAAGACCCAGGTACCAAGCTGAAATTCGCCCCTCACCTTTTAGCTCCTCCCAATATGTGATGTTTCACTGACTTCTCTAATGGAAATACTTCTGCTGATGCATAAGGAAATAGATTCATATGTCAGTGCCTTCAAAGGTCCATTAAACATAACATTATTTAAAAGCACATTAACTATCCTAACCAGTGTCAAACAACACCAGGAAAGCACAGGAGTTTGAAGACTAATACAGAGTTTCAGGATACTGAATGAGAATGTAAATCACAACTCTCACTAATTAAAACTTTGGCCCTTTGATTGCTCCTGGATTAAGTTCACTGGGGTGATTTTTCATCCTTGCCTGGGTTGACACAAGCCCAATAATTCACTCCAGCATTCTGACGTCACCTGCTTGGCTCTACTTGTCTCTGGAGTCAAGAGAGGTATCTCATTAGGGAAGGAGAGGTATTAATTAGACGTTTGTAAATAGCGACCATGAAGGATGCTAGCTCCTGATTTCAACCAGACTGTTGAGAAGAGCACTATGTGGACAGTTGCAGAATCTGGGTCTTTGTTCTAAGCCATCACCAGTCCCTCAATTGATTGGTACACCTTGGTTCACACAAATGAAAAATGGGGTAAAACAATGCAGTCTCACTACCTGACTTCACAGAATAATGATGATGATAAATAGGAAATGTCAGGTGATAAAATTATTTTATAATTAATACATTATATATTAATGTATTGTGATGATTCTGTTTTTATACTCATTATAGCAGTCAAGGCCTTACTGCACAAGTTCATAGCTCTCATCTACTATTATTTCAACAACAATGCACTTGCCACCTGCTACAGGCAAAGCTCAAGTGTTACAAAAATATTATGTGCTCTTGACTCTCAAAGAGATTACTGAGTTGTGATGTTAAATTCTAGGACACTCAAATGAGCCCTCTTCCTTGCCCCTTACAGCTCTGTCATGGTACATTTAGGAGCACTAAAGGAATAATTAGTTCACAGTAGTCTGGCTTTGTGATCCTTTATACACCAACAGAAGTCCTCTACTGTGCCCACTGTATTCACACTTTTCCCTTCTCTATCAGCCGTGGGTTTCTCTGTCTTGCTGCCTGGATGCCCTCAATCCACGTGTCAGGTCCCCTTGTGGGTCTTCTGTAATAGAAGTCAAGGACAGGTCCCTTGAGGGTCTCAGCAGTAGGGGAGGAGAGGAGGGGTTTGGATGAACACTCCAAGGTACTACTTTCTCCTGGGAGAAGCTGGATGATGAAGAGGAGAGCCAGGGAGCCAGGGCTCATTTGGATGGCTATTTCTGCTATGTTTGTTAAAGCAAGCCTCATTACCTCATAGTGTTGCTTGGCTTAATGAAGGCCCTTGCTGAATAAACAATCGTACCTAGAGGCAATATGAGCATTCTGAGCCCGTGAAGGGCACTCTTCTGTTGGGGGAGGGGGAGAATCAATGGCGAGTGATGGCTGAGGGATCAATACTTCTCTGAATGAATTTCATCGTAAGCGACACCCCTTTGGGATAAGGAAGGGCTGACTGGAAATCAATCAAGGTTATCAACTAAACAACACTACTGAGAGTATTCAGGTGCAACATTTGGAATGTAAACTGGTGATCATACAAGAAACCGCAAGGAAATTGCTTGTAACCTGGTCAGACAGAAGACACCGATAAGTCGACATTTCCGAGAATCTTCATACAAATCTTCAGTTGAGTAACTAGACCCATCAGTGGAAAGCTTTCTTTTGATTTCAGAGAAGCCTTCTGAAATACAAATTTCAGCTGCTTTGGATGACTTTAGCAGAGTATAAAAGCCAGGATGGGGCAGAGTTGGGGGTGGGGACCCCTTCTCTTAGACGTCACAAGAGCCAAAAGCAAGAGAGTTACAGAAACCTATGAAAATGGCAAGATCTCCAAAACAAAATGTAATTGGAAATGTAAGCTCACAATTATATGAAACTATTGATTAGAAACATAGGAAACTAATGGGAAAATTACAAAGTACAGTATTCAAAATAATCTGGTTCAAAGAGGCAGTGATGGAAATGTGAAGCTGAAAGGCCACTGACCATCTTAGCTGGGAGAATAAATCTCAACTAGGCACAGAATCCATCCTTTTCTTAGATTTGAGCTGCACTAATACAGGTGCTTGGAAAAGAGGGAGAAAGCAGAAAACTGCCTTAACAACGTGGACTTAAAGAACAGTTCAGTTCAGTCACTCAGTTGTGTCCGACTCTTTGCAACCCCAAGGACTGCAGCATGCCAGGCCTCCCTGTCCATCACCAACTCCCAGAGCTTACTCAAACTCACGTCCATCAAGTCAGTGATGCCATCCAACTCTCTCCTCTGTCATCCCCTTCTCCTCCTGCCTTCAATCTGTCCCAGCATCAGGGTCTTTTCTAGTGAGTCCGTTCTTCGCATCAGGTGGCCAAAGTACTGGAGTTTCAGCTTCAACATCAGTCCTTCAGTGAATATCCAGGACTGATTTCCTTTAGGATAGACTGGTGGGATATTCTTGCAGTCTAAGGGACTCTCAAGAATCTTCTCCAACACCACAGTTCAAAAGCATCAATTCTTCAGTGCTCAGCTTTCTTTATAGTCCAACTCTCACACCCATACATGACTACTGGAAAAACCATAGCCTTGACTAGATGAATCTTTGTTAGCAAAGTAATGTCTCTGCTTTTTAATATGCTGTCTAGGCTGATCATAGCTTTCCTTCCAAGGAGCAAGCGTCTTTTAATTTCATGGCTGCAGTCACCACCTGCAGTGATTTTGGAGCCCAAGAAGATAAAGTCTGTCACTGTTTCCATTGTTTTTCTCATTTATTTGCCATGAAGTGATGGGACCAGATGCCATGATCTTCGTTTTTTTGAATGTTGGGTTTTAATCCAGCTTTTTCACTCACCTCTTTCACTTTCATCAAGAGGCTCTTTAGTTCCTCTTCATTGCTTCATTGACTTCTTGCTTCATTGACTACACCAAAGTCTTTGACTGTATGGATCACAACAAACTGGAAAATTCTTAAAGAGATGGGAATACTAGACCACCTGACCTGTCTCCTGAGAAATCTGTATACAGGTCAGGAAGCAACAGTTAGAACTGGACATGGAACAACAGACTGGTTCCCAATCGGGAAAGGAGTAAAGAACAGTTTATTGGTGCAAAATATGTCTTTAAACTTCATGAGAAATGATTCATGGGTTAAATGCCCCAAGGTGTAAAATGTGCCTTCCTAACCTTCCAGGGCTGATCCTCAGCCACTTCATTTATCTCCTGAGCCTCTGTCCTAAGTCAGCATCAATCTTCTCTCATCCTTAGTGATGAGTTCTAGGAAGAAGCTGAAGGTGAGTATTTAAATTCCTGCTGGAATTCCATTATTCAAAAATGCCCTTGGAAAGCCCAGCTTTGTATGGCATTTTGGTGGGAGATGCCACAGTGAAGAGATCGGTAATTAGCCAGAAATTGGTACAAATAACTGCCTGTCCCCACAGCATAGCCAATAGAAAAGCCAGTGCTATTAGAGGTATCAGAATCTACACCTTTTTTTAAAGTCAAATTGCTGACTTAACCATTCAGGCTTAAGCTACAGCTAATCAATACAAAATGTGGCCTCGAATGGCCTGTAGATACCAAATTGCTTGCTGCTGGTTATATGAAACAAGTCATTTCAAAGGACAAATGATAAATTTTCCTCTTAATGTCATTTCAGATTATTAGGAAACTTAACATTGTATTTTAGAAAGTATAAACATCTCATGTACCTCTATAGAAAAGAACTGATAGACTGTCAGCACAGCACAAGATTCCAGTTTTTGCACTCTCCAACATAAATCACAGCAGGATCCTCTATGACCCACCTCCAAGAATATTGGAAATGAAAGCAAAAATAAACAAATGGGACCTAATTAAACTCAAAAGCTTTTGCACAACAAAGGAAACTATAAGCAAGGTGAAAAGACAGCCTTCAGAATGGGAGAAAATAATAGCAAACGAAGCAACAGACAAAGGATTAATCTCAAAAATATACAAGCAACTCCTGAAGCTCAATTCCAGAAAAATAAATGACCCAATCAAAAAATGGGCCAAAGATCTAAACAGACATTTCTCCAAAGAAGACATACAGATGGCTAACAAACACATGAAAAGATGCTCAACATCACTCCTTATCAGAGAAATGCAAATCAAAACCACAATGTGGTACCATTACACGCCAGTCAGAATGGCTGCTATCCAAAAGTCTACAAGCAATAAATGCTGGAGAGGGTGTGGAGAAAAGGGAACCCTCTTACACTGTTGGTGGGAATGCAAACTAGTACAGCCACTATGGAAAACAGTGTGGAGATTTCTTTAAAAACTGGAAATAGAACTGCCATATGACCCAGCAATCCCACTTCTGGGCATACACACCGAGGAAACCAGATCTGAAAGAGACACCTGTACCCCAATGTTCATTGCAGCACTGTTTATAATAGCCAGGACATGGAAGCAACCTAGATGTCCATCAGCAGATGAATGGATAAGGAAGCTGTGGTACATATACACAATGGAATATTACTCAGCCATTAAAAAACAATACATTTGAATCAGTTCTAATGAGATGGATGAAGCTGGAGCCCATTATACAGAGTGAAGTAAGCCAGAAAGATAAACACCAATACAGTATACTAATAAATATATATGGAATTTAGAAAGATGGTAATGATAACCCTATATGCAAGACAGAAAAAGAGACACAGATGTACAGAACAGACTTTTGGACTCTGTGGGAGAAGGCAAGGGTGGGATGATCTGAGAGAATAGCATTGAAACATGTATATTATCAAGTGTGAAACAGATCACCAGCCCAGGTTGGATGCATGACACAAGTGCTCGAGGCTGGTGCACTGGGAAGACCCAGCGGAATCGGATGGGGAGGGATGTGGGAAGAGGGTTCAGGATGGGGAACACATGTAAATCCATTGCTGATTCATGTCGATGTATGGCAAAAACCACTACAATATTGTAAAGTAATTAGCCTCCAACTTATAAAAATAAATTTTAAAAAATTCCAGTTTTTGAACTTGATTCTAAAAGTATGGTGGTTAATAGTATACATTATTGAATTCAGTTATATTGAACAGAGTGTTTCAATGTCTAAACTCCCCTCTGGTTAAGAGCCGGGGCCCAGAGAAACTTATTTAACTCTTTCAGATCAGGAAGCTACCTTTATTTAAAGCAGGAGTTGACAAAATGTTTTCTACAAATATTTTTGGATTTGCAGACTTTGGTGCTGCAGCAAAAAAGTAGACACAGGCAACACATAAACAAATGTGTGAATTTCATGTCATTGTGAAGTGTCAAAAATAGTTTTATTAATTATGAAAAAACCATTTGAAATAAAAAGCAAACTACGCTCACAGGCCATGGAAAACCACAATGGACTAGAATGGCTCGAATGGCTGACCTCTGATGTAAACCCACATCAGCAACTTCCCCAAGACATGGAAAGTCTTCCGTTTCCAAAGGTACTAACTTTTAAGTAGAAACCTCTGAGAGATTCATGTGCTTTATGTTCAAATAGCAGAAGTTTACCCCAGTGAATAGATGAGTTTTGGAAAAAGAGACATAATTTTTGTTAAGTTCTAATCCCATACAGAGTTTTCTCCTCACTTCTTGCCTTCTCCATTCTTAGCCTCTTGTCTTCACCTTCTTTCTTTTCTCCACTTTTTTCAGTTACTACAGTTCCTCTTCAGTGTCCTCTTAGAATCCAAGAGAGGTATTTATAAATCCATTATCAGTATTTGTTCCTAAGCGAGAATCTTCCACTGATGTGTCTCCCAGAATTGCCCACCTGTATCTTAAACCCATTCCAATTCTGTGGCACTTTTATTCACAGGACATTTTGATGTTTTTCTTCACAAATCTTTTTAGAAATGACAAGAACATAAAGTGAAACATTTCTCAGTCCTCTGTATTCCCCTCCCCCCTCCAAAATCATTCAAACTCCTATTCAGAAAAGAGCTGTTGTCTGCAACACACTATCATTTAAAACACCACCTGTAAAGCCATTGACAAAACTGGCAGTTACAGTCAAATGTTATGGTGACAAGCGCTGTGCACACAGTGATATTAATATGTGGAAGTGTTAGAGATAGCTGGTGGTATTATTATGCCAAGTGTCAAGGATGCAAACTTGTTGACATGAATTTTTGTGAAAGAGCCAGTATTATTACTGGGTTACTGGAATTGTTCCCAAGGGACAGATGAAAGCCTGCACTCATCTAATAAAGTGAAACACCTGGGTTATAGACCTAATTCTAGCTCTGTTTCTGCTGAAACTTCTCTGAGCTTTCCTCCTCATTCTGTAAAATGGAAGGGTTTGGAAAGATCCTGAAATACTCTTCCTGGTTATGATTTATAACCATTTGAGTCGGAACTGGTGACAAAGGACAAAAGTGAAGCTTGCTACCATTTAATGTCAGAAAAATGATCAAACCAATGAATACCTCCGGCTGCTCCTGGCTGGCTGTCGCTGGGCATAATGGGAACAGAGGAGGTATTTTTCTTACATAGTCAGTTGCCATGATTGTCTGGTTGCTGCCACTCTTTACGAAACAAAATTGAGATCTGACTTATAATTTATGTCTACTTATTACATGTCTGGAAGGTTAAGTGCAGTGCAGTCCCAGACAAGAAAAAGTCAATAAGCCCTCAGGTTGTTTTATGGAAATACATATCTCGATGGGCTGTAGTATTGGAATGCCTTTGGCCTAGAATAAAACCCTTCAGGATTAAAACCACTTCCAACAAATCACTCAAACAACAACAGTCTCTGAGGGTTTTTCTCTTTAACTTTTCTTCATCTTGAACGCTAGGCAGTTGCTCCTCAGGTGAAACAGACCACCAGCCCAGGTTGGATGCATGAGACATGTGCTCAGGCCTGGTGCACTGGGAAGACCCAGAGGGATCGGGTGGAGAGGGAGGTGGGAGGGGGGATCGGGATGGGGAATACATGTAAATCCATGGCTGATTCATGTCAATGTATGGCAAAAACCACTACAATATTGTAAAGTAATTAGCCTCCAACTAATATAAATAAATGGGAAAAAAAAGTAAACCTCTTTCCCTTCACAAGGCAAATCTTAAAATTATGTATTTTGAATGGTTCCACACTCCCTGGGCTCTTAGTCTGCCAAGTACAGCAGAGCGTCCTGCATGTGGGGGGTAAGGGGCACTGTGACTGGCAGGCATCAGTTGCTGAGTTGTGCGTGGCTCAAAAGCACTGGCTCAAACTGATGGCACGATAAACACTAGAAGCATCTGTTTCCAGGTTTGTTCCTTGGGCTGGAGGGAGCAGGGGAAGCTGGCTGTTTATAGAACAATTTACGGTTACAATTTCAGTGGTTGATTACTTGATTTCTTAATCCATCTCCTAATCACAGATCAAACACGGGTTTCAATAATGAAGTCATTTTAGGCATGATTACAATCTCCTACTGAGGGCTTTTGTCTTGGAACAAGGAGCTCTCTTCCCACGCTCAGCGTAACATGGATCAGAACAGCACTGCAGCTCTTCTGCCCAGGCAGGACAGGCCTTTGGACTAGAACCGTGCCCTCTTTCCCACGAACATTTGTCTCAGTGTGGTCATGCAGTAATGGTGGGAGTACCGGGGTAACTATCACAGTGTGGACCCACCTCCTCCGACCCTTGAGCTATTACTATCTTGGGACAAAACGGCTATTTCACCAACTCCCTTGCTAGATCGCCTCAGATGGCTCCTTATTGTCCACCAGTCCAGGTCTGCATAGCAGCCTGGCTTCCAAGACCCTCCCCGAAGAAACCCAGCCTCACACATCTAAATGCCAACACCATTGCCCTCCCCAGGTCCTCTAGGCTTGTCTTTGCTTCTGGGCCTTCCCCAGGCTGCTTCCTCTGCCTGGACTGCCCTTCTGCATTTCTTCCTCCTGGCAAGCTGCTGCTTCTCTTTGAAAACCTACAGTGGCTGCCTTTTCCTTGGTGTATTCTTCTCCATGGCCCTGGGCAACATCCGTGCCTTCCTCTTGGCTCCATTTTGTTCAGATCTGATTAGATCACATTGAATCATAAGGTTTCTCTACACTTTTATGTCCACCTTTTGTGGATTGCGAGCTTTTCTGAAGGTAAGTAGACTGTGTTTAATCTCAGCTGATTGGTCCTCAGCATACTCGGGACACTGTCTCTCTCCCCATACAGGTGAATGTCTTACATGACAAACACGGCAGACGCCATGGTACCTCCTAGGGACTGCCCCCAGGAATAGGTTAGAAGTCATAGTCACTTGCAGGAACTCAGACGTTTGCAGGCTGACCTGGCTTCAGGGCAATGGGAGTTCCCTGCCAAGACGTCCTAGCCATCGACTTAGAGGTTCCTGTAAACCCACGCTGCAGAAGTGACCTTCACACAGTCCTGACAGCAAAGGAGGATGGCACTCACCGCTGGTGTCAACATGCTCTAGGAATAAAGAGTTTCAGGGAAGGCCAAGGTTCTCTAACTGGCATTCAGGGAAGGATCTTGGAGGACAGAGCTTAAAAAGAGCAGCAGTGTGTAAGCAGGAAGGCCATGCTTAAATAAAGGAGGGGAGATAAAGGAGGTGAAGGCTGAACCCAATTAAAATCGTTGGGGGGGAGCTACATCACATGTATTTTTTTTTAACCACCAGCTGATTATAAACTATATGAAACTCCTAAAATCAGGAAGATTTTGCTTAACTCCAATGATAGCTTTTAAGTTTAAATAACACTTCCAGTCTCTCTAAAAAAGCAATTTTATTTATTTATTTTTTTTTTTTTTAATATTATTTTATTAGTTGGAGGCCAATCACTTTACAACATTTCAGTGGGTTTTGTCATACATTGACATGAATCAGCCATATAGTTACATGTATTCCCCATCCCGATCCCCCCTCCCACCTCCCTCCCCACCCGACTCCTCAGGGTCCTCCCAGTGCACCAGGCCCGAGCACCTGACTCATGTATCCCACCTGGGCTGGTGGTCCGTTTCACCATAGATAATATACATGCTGTTCTTTCAAAACATCCCACCCTCACGTTCTCCCCCAGAGTTCAAAAGTCTGTTCTGTATTTCTGTGTCTCTTTTTCTGTTTTGCATATAGGGTTATCGCCACCATCTATCTAAATTCCGTATATATGTGTTAGTATACTGTAATGTTCTTTATCTTTCTGACTTACTTCACTCTGTATAATGGGCTCCAGTTTCATCCATCTCATTAGAACTGATTCAAATGAATTCTTTTTAACGGCTGAGTAATATTCCATGGTGTATATGTACCACAGCTTCCTTATCCATTCATCTGCTGATGGGCATCTAGGTTGCTTCCATGTCCTGGCTATTATAAACAGTGCTGCGATGAACATTGGGGTGCACGTGTCTCTTTCAGATCTGGATTCCTCAGTGTGTATGCCCAGAAGTGGTATTGCTGGGTCATATGGCAGTTCTATTTCCAGTTTTTTAAGAAATCTCCACACTGTTTTCCATAGTGGCTGTACTAGTTTGCATTCCCACCAACAGTGTAAGAGGGTTCCCTTAAAGAAAATGAGGGGCTGCCCTGATGGTCCAGTGGTTAAGACTCTGCCTTCCAATGCAGCAGGCATAGGGTTCAATTCCTGGTGAGGGAACTAAGGTCCCAGATGCTACAGAGTGTGGCCAAAAATTTAAAAATAAGAGATATTTTTTAAAAAGGAAAGTGAGCTACTTAGTACACAAGCAGACTGTCTCACCTCCCTAAGAGACCTAAGATGGTCTCAGCCTCCAGCACTGAACTCTGTGTGTGCTGAAAACCTCTAAGTCGCGTGTTTAACACCATGTCACATGTAGGTACTCAGGGATTGGGTCTGAAATGAATGTACAGGTCTTATTTTACAACCATGTTCCCTGAAGAAAACTGAGGCAGCCATCACAACATTCAGTAATTTAATGTGTTTTAATGTGATTGATTGTTTAAAAACAAGACTCCTGCCTTCACTCCACAAACACTGATTGAAAATCTACTGGGTTTCAGGCACTAGGCCGGACATTGGAGACACAAGGATCAATGAGACAACAGCGCTGAACTCCACAGTACACAATCTAGGTAGGGATGCAGATGGTTAGAAAATAACCCATCTCCTCTTCCACCATTTGACTGCAGTTGCTCTCTAAAGAGATCATCAGTGATGGTCTGCCAACCAAGTCTAGTGACCTCTTTTTAAAAATCAGACTTCTTGGCAATCTCACTCCTATGACATCTGAGGAGAGACATGACTGAATTTAACCACCAAGCCCTGCAAATATCTAGAGGAAGAGCTTTCCAGGCCAAGACAGGAGCAAGTGCAAAGGCCCTGAGGTAGCAGCAGACCCGGTATAGAGTGAAGCAAGGAGAAAGGTATGATTAGAGAAGGAAGGTCACAGGCCAGAGCAATAAAATATGAAGTCAGAGAAAAAACAAGAACCAGGTGAGGCAAGCCTTTGCAGGCCACAGAAAGGCTTCATTCTTGTATTATTTGTGGGATGGAATGCCACTATCAGATTTTGAGCAAAGGAGTGACAAAATGTGAATTAACATTTTAAAAGGATCATCAGGTTGGTTGCTGCATGGAAAACAGGCTGGACAGGACCATGGTGGAAACAAGGGAACCAGCTTTTTACAGTGGCCCATGGAAGAAATGATGGTGGCTTGTTATGGAAAACAGTCTGGAAGTTCCGTTAAAAGCTAAAAATAGAACTATCAGGTGACCCAGCAATCCTCCTCCTGGGCATATAACTGGAAAAGACAAAAACTAATTTGAAAAGTTACATGGACCCCAATGTTCATAGCAGCACTAATTACAATAGCCAAGAAATGTAAGCAACCTAAATATCCATCAACAGAGAAGTGGATAAAGGAGATGTGGTCCTTACACACAAGGGAATATCACTCAGCCATAAAAAGAACAAAATAATGCAGCAACATGGATGGACCTAGAGATTGTCATACTGCGTGAGGTCGGTCAGACACAGAAAGACAAATATCACATGATATCACTCATATGTGGAATCTAAAAAAGTGATACAAATGAACTTCTTTATAAAGTAGAAAAAGATTCACAGACACAGAAAACAAACTTGTGGTTACCAAAAAGGAAAGGGAGTTGGGGAGGGATAAATTAGGAATTTCGGATTGATAGATACACCCTCAGTCAATCAGTTTAGTCACTCAGTCGTGTCCGACTCTTTGCGACCCCATGGACTGCAGCATGCCAGGCCTCCCTGTCTGTCACCAACTCCCGGAGTTTACTCAAATTCATGTCCATTGAGTCGGTGATGCCATCCAACCATCTCATCCTCTGTCATCCCATTCTCCTCTCGCTTTCAATCTTTCCCAGCATCAGGGTCTTTTCCAATGAGTCAGCTCTTCGCATCAGATGGCCAAAGTACTGAAGTTTCAGCTTCAACATCAATCCTTCCAATGAACATTCAGGACTGATTTCCCTTAGGATGAACTGGTTGGATCTTCTTGCACTCCAGGGGACTCTCAAGAGTCCTCTCCAACATCACAGTTCAAAAGCATCAATTCTTCAGTGCTCAGCTTTCTTTATAGTCTAATTCTCACATCCATATATGACCACCGGAAAAACCATAGCCTTGACTAGACGGACCTTTGTTGGCAAAGTAATGTCTGCTTTTTAATATACTGTCTAGGTTGGTCATAACTTTCCTTCCAAGGAGAAAGCGTCTTTTAGTTTCATGGCTGCAGTCACCATCTGCAGTGATTTTGGAGCCCCCCAAAACAAAGTCTGCCACTGTTTCCACTGTTTCTCCATCTATTTGCTATGAAGTGATGAAATTAAAAGATGCTTACTCCTTGGAAGGAAAGTTATGACCAACCTAGACAGCATAGTAAAAAGCAGAGACATTACTTTGCCAACAAAGGTATGTCTAGTCAAGGCTATGGTTTTTCCAGTGGTCATATATGGATGTGAAAGCTGGACTGTGAAGAAAACTGAGTGCCAAAGAACTGATGCTTTTGAACTGCACTGTTGAAGAAGACTCTTGAGAGTCCCTTGGACTGCAAGGAGATCCCACCAGTCCATCCTAAAGGAAATCAGTCCTGAAATAATAAATAATAAATAAAATAAATAATAAATAAATAAATAAAAAATAAAATAATATATATAATATAGAGGGGTGCAGCATAGACTCTGTTTTCCTGATGAGCTATTTTTCACTGAAGAAACATGGTTTTTATTCTTTTCTTCTAACATGTACAAGCATCAGACTATGAAGATCTGGATAAACTCAAAATGGAATCTTAGATGCCACAGAGACCAGCATTCAATCAAATTCATTTGGAGGGGGACCTACCATCAGTCCACTCACCCTCAAGCTAAGCTTTTGGGGTATTTTTTAGGGGGAGTTGGTAAATTGTAAGCCCAAGAAAATCACAGTATTTTGTTTCTGGCAAAAACCAATGAAAGGGAAATCAACCACATACTACAACCTGTCTGGAGCGTCATTTTTGGCTGCACTCACTTTGTCTTCCAGGTACCTGGTTCTCTCCTTACTAAAGTCATTTGCTAACTGCTGGAAGCTTGACAAGTACTAATTATTCTCATCAGTTCCCCAACCCCACAAACTAGATTCACAAAAGTTTAGAAGTGGTAAAATTTGAAAGCCTGGAGAACACAGTGTGTTCCAAACTATCCACTGAGCTTTAGAAAGACACAGGTACGCAGACAGAGTTGGGCAAGAAGATCCATGGTAGGTTATTTGAGTTTCCTCATCCGCAAGTGGTGCTAGCCACTCCCTACATGCCCTACTGGCACGTTCTGCTGGGGGAGCTGAAGTAATGGTGAGACATATAAAGCCTGACATCTGCGTTCTCCTTCCATTTGGGTGTGAGAGGTCATTTACAGATCTTCACACAGCTAGCTACTCTTCCGAGCCTGTAGAAGAAAGAAAGACAGCCATTTTGAGTCAGAAAATGACTCAACCTGACTGGCAGGAAGCTCGCTCAGGGCCAGGCAGAGGAAACCTGCCAATTCCTCAGATCATCATGGCAGTATCAAAAGTACAGACACATGTGTGTGGATCTGGCTGGTACCCTTGGTGATTCAATGTCCACTGGCCCAGTAGAATACTGTCCTATTTTTGTGAAGCTAGCAGAGGTGTGTTTGCCATCAGTCTGTCTGTCTGTTTGCATGCCTGCCTGTGTGTATTTTCTACCCACCCACCTGCCTGGCCTGTTCATTTCCTTAGAACCCAAAAGCAGAATTAAAGAGTTGGTAAGTTCTATAGAGTCACCTTCTAGCACACTCCTTCATCTTATAATGGAGAAACCGATGCCCAAGGAGAAGTGACTTAACCAAAGTCGCAGAGTGAATTTAACAGCAGAATTGGAATTTTAATTCCAGGTTGGCTGATTTTCAATTCTTGGTCTTTGTCCATCTATGACTCAGCTTCTTTTTAAAAAAATACTTATTCATTTATTTGACTGTGTCAGGTCTTAATCGCATCTTGTACGATCTTTCATTGAGGAGCACGGACTTAGCTGTCCTGCAGTATGTGGGATCTTAGTTCATGGACCAGAGATCAAATCTGCGACCCCTGCATTGCAGGGCAGATCCTTAACCACTGGACCACCAGGGACGTACCTTGACTCAGCATCTTGCTACCTTGTTTGTCTTCCTTTGTTTTTATTTTTAAAAACTGAAGTATAGTTGATTTACAATACTGTATTAATCATGGCAAAGTGATTCAGTTAAACATATATATATATATATACACACACACACACATTTTAATATATTCTATGATAAACCATAATAGAAAAAATATAAAAAGTAAAAACATAATTAAAAATGTGCTTTATCTCTGCATTTCTTTTTTAATGAGTTTTTATTTGAGTATAGTTCATTTACAGTGTTATGCTAGTTTCTATGATATAACAAAGTGAATCAGTTATATATACACACGTATCCCCTCTTTTCTGGATTTCCTTCCCATTTAGGTTATCACAGAGCATTGAGTAGAGTTCCCTGGGGTATACAGGGAAGTAGGTTCTCATTGGTATCCATTTTATATACAGTAGCGTATCTCTGCATTTCTGCTTCTCTCTCTGTCATTGTCTGCTATACATAATCCCTGGGAAACTGATGTTGGCTTGGCACATGCCTTACTTTTACAACATGTTCTCACAAAGGCTCACATCCCTATAACATGATAACTCGTCAACCCCCATTAATTAACTGCATTTCCTCAGCTCCAAGCTTTGGTCATGCCTTGGTATATCTCCTTTTGCTAAAAAGGTCAAACCAAGCACCTTAATTATTGCACAGATTTGCTTTCACCTGTGGGATTATTATAACTCAGAAATATCTCAAGGCAAGTATCCTAAATTAATTTTTTATGATATCTCTTCTATCCCAAGTTGACCCTGACCTTAGAGTATTTGAAATACTGTGCATATTTCCCCATGGCAAATCAAGAATTCACTTTTAATTTGATCCCTACTTTTGCAATGCAACTTGTTGACAGTTAAAAAAAAAAGAAAGAAAGAAAGAATATTGCTAGCTTTCTCATCCCCAGTTTTAAAAATAATACTATAATCCTCTACATACATACTTTTGCATACTACATACAAAATAGCTTTCAACTTGAAAAGTCACAAAAACAGAGGAAGAATACTCTTCAGAGGTTTCAAAAACCCTGGAGAATGTGACTTGCCACTTTCTGTTTTCTTTGAATTAATGAGAAAGGAAATGAGCATATCAGGTGTGATGGATATGGTTTCCAGTTTGTTGTCTGGTTTAGATTATAAGCTCCCAAAAGACAGGGCTAGCTTAATCCTCTGCTCAGTGGCTATTTAGTGTCTGATATAAACAGGCGATGAATCTGCTTTTGGCTCAGTTGCAGTTGCTGCTAGAAATGGAGCTGGTGTTGCAAAAAGGAAAAAAAAAAAAGAAAATCAAGGCTAGCTTCTTACAACAGGTCAGCTGATGACTACTCTGACTTAGATTGGTCTTGCATTTAAGGTTCTCCTAGAATATTCTTTATAAACTCCACTTATTTTGAAGCTAGATTTCACCATTCTGAAAGTGAAAGTGAAGTCGCTCAGTTGTGTCCGACTCTTGGCAACCCCATGGACTGCAGCCTATCAGCTCCTCTGTCCATGGGATTTTCCAGGCAAGGGTACTGGAGTGGGTTGCCATTTCCTTCTCCATTCACCATTCTACCTGCCTTTAAAAATTGGCAAATAGATTTTTGAATTGAAGTATAGTTGACTTGCAATGTTGTGTTAGTTTCAGATGTACAGCAAACTGATTCAATTATACATGTACATGGGCTTCCCTTGTGGCTCAGCTGGTGAAGAATCTGCCTGCAATGCGGCAGACCTGGGTTCGATCCCTGGGTTGGGAAGATCCCCTGGAGAAGGGAAAGGCTACCCACCCCAGTATTCTGGCCTAGAGAACTCCATGGACTGTATAGTCCATGGGGTTGCAAAGAGTCAGACACGACTGAGTGACTTTCACTTTCATTTATACATATATTTCAGTAGCATTGTAAAATTGACACTGAAGGCGTCATACAGAAAGGAATAGATGAGACTTATGGAACTTTCCTTGTGAAGGGCTTAACATGAGGTTTTATGATCACTGAGTATTAAACCACATGGCTCTTCAATGTTATAACATTGTGTGATTTTCAGGGAATCTTCATTCAAAGCTCCTATCCTCCCATCTTATTTCATTTTCTCATAAAAACATAACAGCACTTATAACTAATTAATTTTAGGTCTTCTTAGTTAATTTCACTCTTATGAATTTCAGAAATCCCTCGGTGTTTCCTGCATAACCAGAAATTAATTCCCTTTAATTAGTCAAGAAAGGTTATTTGAGCAAAATAACATCCAAATAATCACTTTCCCCTGCATAGGTTCAGTAGGTATGGTCTAAAAGGCGTTTGGGAGTCAGAAAATGACTCCAGCCAAAAGCATCACTTAATGTTCCTTTCTTCCCTGTAGCTTTTACTCCTTTTCATGCAAACAAGCTGTAATGGGCTTAAGAAACTCTTTATTTGGCCTCATGCATCATCTCTGACATTGTCAAATCAATTCATATGAAAAAATTAGAGAAAGACTATGCACAGGCTCCTCATAAAGTCTATGTGCATTTACATTTTAATATAGGAACAATCAGTAAAGGCCATTTAAAGGCTCATTTATGCCCATTTAGAATGACTCTGACATTCCACAGCTGTACATGAGCAGCCTTCTCTTAGGGCTCCTGACAAATGAACAAGAGCTCCCAGAGAGGAGAAGGTAAACGGTGCCCCATGGCGAGCAAAAATCAAGTTGGAAATTGTAAAAGCCATGAGAAAAAGACCAACGTGCTACCAAATGCCATTCACACATGCTGTCTGGCATACCCATGGCCAAAATTCTGAAAGTTGAAAAGTTTTCAAACTGCATCAGGCCTTGATAACGCCCCTTGATAATTCCAGTGTCTGGCTGACGAGGTGATGCTGAGCTGTCCAGAAAAATCAGTGCAGTAAATTGGATGCTGAGCCAATGAAAGTGAAGGGACAGGAAGCCCCATGGTGCCACGGTGACAGTCATTTTTTTCCTAGGCGCAATTTTAGGATTTCGAATAAAGGCTATTTGCCAAACAGGAAATATTTCAACTTTGGAAGGGGAATAGAAATAATCTAGTAATTCCTACCTTGTGAAATAGTGTTCCCCATTTTATGTGCTCATAAGATCTCCTATGATATATAGTTGTGCTACAAATGCTCTGGACAAAGCAGTGAGACCAAACTAATGGAAAATATTGCACGCAAAAAAGAAGCCCACCTAGAAGAGTGTAATAGAAAGATAAGGCAGGGGCAACAAACACAGCTGGAAAGGATTCAAAGTACTGAGAACCTAAATTAAAAGACATTTAACTCTTTTGATGGAGAAAGGGCTAGAGCTATAATTAAGAGTGAGCATTAAAGAAATAATATATATATAAAAAAAGAAATGATGTATACATTTAACTGTGGAGCCCCAGTCTATAGCCCTGTCTTCATTTATTTCAACTGAATCTTGCATTGCAGGCTCTTTTTCCAATCCAGCTACTCTCCCCTCTTGGTGACCTTGGACTATCAGCTGCCCCAAAGCCTCCAAAATACATGCACTTTACCTATTGCTAAGGGATTTTGCCTACTTTCATTGATAAAATTCTTTGAGAATAATGAATTACAAATGCTGTGAACAAAAGTAGCACCAAGAATTAAATAGCAAAACTAAGCAGACAAGCAAGCATAATTTCCAGGTAGCATAGGTAATTCCAAATCAAGGAACAGGATGGGATGCAGTTGACCTGAACTATAGTCCTGAGTCTGCCACAAACTAGCTGGGTGTGCTTAGATAGGTCATTGTCTTGGTGAGGATCTATTTCCTCATCAGCACAACCTCACAGGCTTTTAAATGAGAGCCATGCAGGTGCTCCCTGTGCTGTCTCCCTCATCTCTTTCCTTAAGCCCAATTCTTCTTCAGTGTCAATATCCTGTGAGAGTAGATCAGAGATGTACTTCTTTGGAGTCTCTAATCCCTCTTGGATCTTCTTCAGACTCTCTGACCACAAAATCATGCCCGGCTTTTCTCTGGAAAAGAGTGAATTCCTAAAATCTAATCATGGAGCTGATTCTTATATTTATTTTACTTTCTAAAAGATGTTTTGGATGTGGACCATTTCTAAAGTCTTTATTGAATTTGTGACAACATTGCTTTTGTTTTATGTTTTGGTTTCTTCACAGAGAGGCATGTGGGATGTCAGCTCCCTGACCAGGGATCGAACCCACACCCCTGACACTGGGAAGCCTTAACCACTACACCACCAGGGAAGTCCCTGATTCTTGTGTCTAGAACATTGCAGGTATCTGAAATTATGGAACAGCGGTAACATAGAAGGGCACAGCAAGGGTATTTCAGATGTTGGTGACTTTCTAGCTGTTCCTCTTCTAGTTGTCCAAGCCCACCTTTCCTGCTTCCCCATCTTCTCCCACAAAGCCTGGTGCAGCAGATGTAGGGAAGATGTGAGGAACTTAGGGAAGGCTACCTTTCCAACTTCAACTTTGGTTCCTAACTGGGCTTTGGCAAGGTGCTGAGGCAGACAGCACCGCCATGGCTGCAAGAATCCTGAGTGGCCCTCTAAGAGTTAAGACGCTTCTCTTGGCACCTGACACCTAGAGGGCAACGCCTACGCCATGTCATTGTGAAGCCAACTTAGAATGCCTTCCTTCATTTTAGTAGTATTTGGTTCTTCTTGAAGATTTCCTGTGGGCAATCTGAAAAGACAGTGAATTTTCAGATATTCTCACAAGAAGTTGACAGTTGCATCTGTGGTGTTGCATTGTTGCCCTGGCTAGTGGAGGTTAAAACAAGAAGCAACGTTTTAACTTCTTATGACATTTATAAGAATTGTAAAGCTGGCTTTTGCTAGAAAACTTATGCTTAATCTAAGCAGTTCTGAAACACTGGAAAATGTTCCTACACATCCACTTCACAAAATTAAACAGAATGTTGGAAAGAGATCTTGGACCACGTCTCTGAAAACAACTAATTGTACCACTTTAGAGCTAAAAGAACCCAGGGATCATCTACTTTGAACAATGCTTTTATATATGAAGATACAGGCTCAGAGAAAGGAAGTGCCATTGGCTAAGGTTCTATAGCAGTGAGACACTGGTCTTCCAATTCTCAATTCAGGGCTCTTGCCACTACAGAAATGGGCAAAACCAAATGCTGCCACAATTACTAGCCTTTCATGCCCGTGTTTTTCTTTCAAAAGGTAGTTTGTCTTGAGTAACAAAAATGCTGTGAGTAATCAAGAGAAATATCCCTAAGGGTTAGTAGACCTATTCACATTCTATGACAGGAAGTAGGTGAATCTGCCAAATTCTAATGCTGAAGAAGATAAGAAGAGTACGGAACAGAAGTTTAATAAGGAGCACACTCTGGGTTATACTTCAGGACGAACTAAGGGGAGGTGGTCCTAATGATAGAGCAGTGAGAAGCAGAAAAATGAGAACTGATACTGAAACCAGGAAAGTATGAAATAGAGGAAACCAAAGGGCCCAGGCAAAGTGTTAGCGAAATCTGTATGAAACCTATAAAAGCAAAGAGCAAAATCACCTTGATCACTCTCCATCCATCCAATCATTCTCTGTCCACTTTTATTTTCTTTCATGACATTTATCACTCTCTGAGATTAGTTTGTTCATTTACTTGTATATTGTTTATTTTCTATTTCCCTCTAATATGTGTGCACACTCCCATTCATGTACACTCACATCCCTTAAGAAACATAAGAGGAGAAACCTTGCATGTTTCATTGTCCCCAGTGCCTAGAACAGTGCGTGGAACATAGTAAGTGCTCAGTAGATACATTTTGAATGAATAAATAGAAGTTAGACTACAACTGATGAAAGCTGTGAGAATAAAGACATCCAAGATTATAAATTCAAGGATGTTTTGACTATTCTTACTTTCAGTCAGAATAAGAGAAGTACATCAACATCTCTAGCTCATTTAGGGCAAGAGAAATAGGAATTTTGATCAATACATGCACCATTATCATGAGAACTTTTGTGCCATGGAGGTCATAAAGGGGGTGCTGACACAATAAAAGGGAAATGGTGCCATCTGCATATCCATAGGAGGACTTTTGGGGCCTCAAGTTTGGTTTTAAGATTACAAATGCAATGAGGAATCTTTGGGACCTGAGGGTAACCTTAAAGTGGACTTTGAAATTAACAGCTGGGACTGACAATACTTGATACAAGACTTGCAAACAAAGGGCCATGCCAAATTTCTAAAGAAGAAGCTGGTGTGCACCCAGGAAGGCAAGGAACTCACTCAATTTTCTAGACCATTACAATTTGGAGGGTCTAATGACCTCTGCATATTCCATAAGTAGTAATTCAACTGGGGGGACTGTACTTAATTTGGGGAATGGGGGAATGAGGTCACCTTCCTTCATAAGGAATTTTGTTCCCAGTGCTAAAGTTATAAGCTAGGTCTGTAGTTTCTGTAAGAATATCTTATTTACAAAGAATTGTTCTAACAATACTATGCAACAATACTATTAACCAAGATTTGTTTATCTCTTTGCTCTAATTAAGTTTTAGGTCAGACATAATTATTCTCACTCTGGCCTAAAACACAGAGAGCCAACTTGAAATGTAAAAACCAAAGTAATTCAATATTTACTAAATTTAAAGGAAGTAAAATAAAATTGAAGTAAAAGTAAAATAAATTTGAATTTATGCACATTCTTTTCCCACTTTAGCAGTGGCTTTATTTCCCTTAAGTTCCTCTTTTGTCATTATGATTTTCAGCAAGATTATATCTTTGAATGACTTGTCATATGCTACAGATACTTCAAGACCAAATTAAACTCTCAATGCACTTGCATATAACTAAAGAAAACTGTATTAGACACTTAAGGACAAAGACACTACACATTCCGTATTGACAGCCCATTGTTCCACAGACAGCATGGCATCTGGAAGGTGTCCAGTAAATATCTGTAGAATAAATAAAAGAAAAAAATCGATCTACCATGCGATAGAATTATTTTCACACATTCAAAATGTCAGGCATGTCTGACCCAGCCTGTGTGTATGTGTCTATACACACAGTGCTCTCAAAATTCCCACATGTTCATCCTTCAGGATGAAGGCATTATCCTTCCTCTGGGCACGTATGTTTGTATAACAAAACACTGCAGCAAGATTCACCGTACAGACTGTCCCAAGAAAGATCATTTTAATTAACCTTTCCTCAAACATACCAAACTACCAACACTTAAAAATTGATCTCAGTTTTCACTTAGGAGAACTGTTTCTTCTCGCTGGAAAATATATACCTTTAAAAGTTTCAATTGCCAATTTATATCTCCAGTTCATAATCATAGAAATTCACAATTGACTTGTCATGCTTTCCCTGGAAACTCAGTGTGAACCACTTTCCTAATTTAGACTACTTTTACTTCTGCTCAGATGAATGCTGAGCACGTCTTCCTTGTTTTCGACCCTTAATACTTCTCGAAGCTAGATTCCCCCATCTGCATTCCTGAGGCAGGATGACAAAAGCCAGACTACACTTCAGCCTCCTAGGATATCCTGCCCTGGAGATGCTCAGCAAGCAAATGGAAATTGGAGCTAGCCTGGAGCTCCGGAATAAGTTAAGAAGAGGTCAATTTGGGAATCATTAGTGTAGAGGTGAAAGGTGAAGCTATGTCAGGAGATGAAATTACCCAGAATGAGCACACAGCAAGAGAAGAGAAGCAGATCAATGACAGGACCTTGGGAACTGCTCCACTGAAAGGAGCGGGGTGGGAGCGGGGAGAGGCTGGGTGTGTGTGTACATGCACGTGTGTGCACACACTCATGTGTGTAAAGGAGATCCAATCAAGGAAACTTAAGAAGTGTTGAGAAGAAGACAGGAGGTGAGCCAAGATAAATTAGGAATGCTTTCAAACAAGAGAAGATGTGTAAAAGTTCCAAAATCACCAAAAGAGTTCAAGAACACTAAAGTTGGAGGAGCCAGTGGATTTTTAAACATGTCACAGATAATCTTGGAAAGCAGTCTTCTGGGTGCCATTCTTGTGAACTCTGTGTGATCATATGCTGATGCGTACAGGTGTATATGCGTGTGTGCCAAACCATCACAAGATGAAATATAAGTGTTGCATGAGACTGGTACTAGGTGTGTGAGACAATCGTGGTAATAACCATTACCACTTATTGACTGTTTACTATATGCTGGGAGCAGTGCTAAGCACTTGATATGCATGATCTCAATTTAATCCTCACAACAACCCTGTAAGGTGTTTACATGTGAAGATACAAAGTCCGCAGAGGCTAAAAAAATGACTCAAGGTCACAGTGCTAGAAAGTGACAGGCAGCACCAGGATTGGACCCAAGAACATTTTGACTCTAAAAGCCCATACTCTCAGTCACTGAAGAAACACTTCCATGTGCTGACATTAGTGACATTACCCGTGTATGAGGGGAAGAGAGCTGGTACATCAGCTGAGCGTCTCCTATTGACAAAAGTACTTTGACAGAACATCTCCTTTCACCCATATACCACCAACATCATGGCTATGTTTAGGTTAACTTTATGAAGGAACATTTAAAGAAATCGGATTCATTTTTTGGAAAAGAAGCCAGAGTTGTATAATTTCAAAACAACCGGTTATCATTCAAATGTATTTACTACAATAGCTCCCAAGGGTTTGAAAGTTTTTTTTTAAAAAGTGTGGCATCATTGATTTGGTGGTTGTTATTGACATTCAAATCACTGTCTATCAAACTCATCTGAAAAATGAGGGAATTTGATAGGGTAATCTTAAAGGCCTCCTCCAGTCTTGACTTTTTATGATTCTCATACACAGGTCTAATGCCAATCATTTAAAGGTACAAAATATGAAGCAGAATGGAAAAGCAGCAGCAGAACTGGTTTGTGTATCAGCATCCTTTTATTCCTTAAATTTATAGAGGCATACTGCTAAAATATTATTTAAAAATCAGTCTTTGGTTGTTCAAGGCATTGCTTGTGAACTTAAGTAGAAGCTTGGAAACTCCATCACAAAATGATACCCCGAAAATCCAGGCAAATAATTTTCTTGCAGCCAACTGCAGACCTTATAATACAGCTGGCTATAGAAAAGGAGAGAGACAGAGAGAGAGAGAGTTGCAAACACTCTGGCAGTTAATGTTTTTGCTGCCTATAGAAACACAAATGAGGTTCTGGTCTGAAACAATTAGCCTCGCTGTTAATTGTGCATGTGTGTGGCAATAATGCAAGGCATTTGGGATGGCTCCCACTGATTGTTCCCTTCTTTCTCTGGATTAGAAAATCCATTCAGACAACTAAATAATAGCAAGCATTTATGCAAATTGTTAATTATTAGGCAGAGATAATCATAATCTTGTATATTTATAAAACTGAATGTACAATGGGGATTACCAAATGAATTGTTGCTTTATTTTACTAGTGGTCGAAAAACATGCTAGCTTTGCAAATAGTTTTCATACATCATTCAGTCCACCAGAATTAAAAATGGCTCCCATGGACGTTTACCAAAGCTGATTCTCTTCCATATCACCATCTGTGTTCTTCTCTTCCTTTCTCACAAACTAAAAGCAGGTAAATTATTCTGACAATAATTTCTGGTCAAACTACTCAGCCCCATAATAAAAATAAAGAATAAGTCATAACTTGTTTTGTTATATAGCAAGCCTATTAAGACAGAGATGATTCTATCATGGAGCAAAATTTAAAACAAAAATAAAACAAAATTTGTAACATTTTCCCTGTGAAAGCAATTATAGGGATAATAGTCTTTAGGTTAATTGGCTATTATCTTAATGGTCACCCACTCTGTTTTATTTGATAGATGAGGAAGTCAAGGCTCACAGCAGACATAGGAATTGAGCAAAGTCACTCCACTAGTTAGTAGCAAAACGTAGTACTGTTGCCACCATGATACACCCAATCCATGATGCTCAAATGCCCTCCTGTACTAATATTGTGTGATTAGGTGTCTATACCATTTATCTCAATGAATTATAACCTGACTATGGAATTAAACCCTGAATTTATGCTTCTTAGATGTCAAATGAATCCATTGAGACCCTAATGGGAATATGGAAACCCAGCTCCTGAAAGTCAAACTGGGTATCTAAGATATGGTCAACCCACTCTATTTCAGTGAGTCTTCTCTCGTAGAGGAATCCAAAGGCTATAACCTTTGGTCTTCTTAACTTATCTGGCTAGAGAACAAATAATATAGATGGGTAGGAAGAGAAAGTAGAGACACTGGTAAATCTTTCTGGAGCCAATAAGCCTAGAATAGGCCAAATACAGTACTGGTGAGCAGGATGATCTTAGAAAACCAGGTGCCAAGCTAGGAGAGCCACATTTACAAAATGGCTGACAACTCTCCCAGCCTCCTCAGCACTGACGGCATTTTGACGGCACAGCTCGCAGGAACAGTCATTGCCTGGAAAGACACTATTCTGTCGCATTCTCAACAGCCCCACCCCAGAGTTAGAAACTTTCCTGTGTTTGATTAGACTTGCAGAGTTCATGTCACAAAGGTCCCTAGCCTATGGAGTTACGCTACCTTGCAAGTCTACATATGTACATACTTTATAAGCCCTGATACTTTCAAATAATTCATCTCCCTTCAATAAAATGCTGAGCTAGTTGTTTCCTAAACCACCATCCAGCTGAGTGACAGGCAGGTGCACCTGAAGTGCTGTGGAGAACGCTTTGTTGATGGTGGGGTGGGGTCTTCATACAGAACACGCCACAGTGTCTTCCAATTTCAGCAAAAAGGAAAAGAAGCTAGTGACCTACTGCCCGACTGGGATGCTGGCCCTGAACTTTCGCCCCACTTCTGAACTAGGTCAGCTTTCAGACCTGAGACTACATGCCTGGGTCATTTCAGCTGTTTTAAACTAAAAAAGAAACCTGGAAAGAATCTATCCAAGTGGAAACCTAACTATTTATTGTATGGAAATTAAACTGATGGGCAATGGCAGAGTCTATGTATTCTAGCTCACCTGGGTTCAGTTAAACTCAAAATCCATTGTCACTTACCTTGCTGCATCTAGAATCTGAAAAATCCTCCACCTGTTAAAGGAACAGTAAAACCAGGTGCTAGCAAGAACTTGGTAAGAGAGGAATTAAAATAATAAAAGTTTTCCATTTTGCTTTGATCACATTTTTTTTCAGCTTTCCAAACCTTAAGGCAGCAGCTCATGGATGGCTCCCTAATTCTGTTCCCCACTAGTTCCTCTCATGTAGTGGGGAGATTATGAATCAGAGGGCTAAAAGGGACAGGGCAGCACTGAAAGTCAAACCTCTGAAGGGCTATGAGCTGAGAATGAAAGATCCTCCATTCAGTCATAACTAATTCCACTCCCCCTCACACAGGCAATGGCAATCTAAGCAAAAAACCAAAGTCAATAAACCAAAACCAAGACCATACCAAACCAAGCACTGTGGCATCAGTAAAACAGAAATGCCTGATTGAAAGGACCTAGGGGGAATTTACGGGGATTTTTCATATTATCAAGGATATATGACACATAAATAACAAAAAGAAATGAAAGAATGATTAGACTTTGTGGATGTTCTTCCAACCGATGAAAATTCAAAGCACACAGAAAATGATACATAAATCATCACTAGTTTCTTCCACCCAAATGCAAGACATCCATCAATGTAAGCAATGTCTCTCCATTTAAAAAAATACTCAGTTGCTTCCATATTATATCTTGAGTCACAAAATACTAATTCTACTATGTGGATTTCTGATATTGGCAGGACTGGGAAGTTGGCCATGGGACAATCTCTAACTTGAGAGTTCAAATGGGTTCAGATAGTTTTTGTTTTATATTAAGCAAAGGATATAATAATATGCTAATACTTTTGTGCCCATAGTGAGTTAATATAGCCTGGACATTTTCTTTGGAGGAGTATTTCTTTACATTAAATATGTCTTGAGGTTTTAGAGGTGAGTTAAGAGAGATTTTCATAGCATGGCTAGCAGACATAGCAATAAGCCTTGCATCATTGTTTGAAGAACAACATATGGCTCTTTTATCATCAGCTCTTGGCATGACTAAGGCCCCCTTCCCTGGTTCTGTGAGTTGTGAAGCCTGGTGGAGAAGCAAATGTGATGAAAACAAAAGTAATGTAGTTAGTGACATCAGATCTGTTAGACAAAATACCTACGTTAGCTGACTTACCATCCAGGGCCCAATGTGATCCTCTTCCATTCCAGCCACAAGAAAGAAGTAATCTAGAAAGTTCTGGCCTACCACAAGACTTAATTTCCCTACACAGTGAACAAAGGCTACTATCTCTTCCACTGCACTCAGCCTCATGAACAAAAAATAATACAACTTTGGGTGAAAAATAAAAATAATAACAACATGAAAACATAAAGTTGTATGTTGAATATTCGTGCTAGAAAGTTCTGAAGTCAAAGATGTAGCACTTTCCAAAACTCTAATTTTATTTTTTCAGCATTAATAGAAATCCTCAAATAATATAAGTATGTACATAATTAGTATTATGGGGACCAGATCAAATTTAACTTTAACCAGGGGAACTACTGCCTCTTGAGATTTTTTTAAAAATGTCTTTGTAAGCTTCTCAACTGTCTATTAAAATTTGCCTAGGGATTACACGGAGAAGACTTTTGGAAGTGCACTGTCTTACCTGGGAATCCAGGTTGCCAGAGGTAGATTATTCAGTGGTGATCCAGGAAGATGTTATAGGTGCACCAATCAAAAGGGTGGACAGTCAACAGAAGTGAATCAAAAGCCAGGGGGAGAAAGATAAAAAGGAGAGACATACTGATTAGAAAAAGTGAATTAACATGAGGAATCCATTTTACACACACAGACACACACACACACACACACACACACACTCTTTGGGAAGGTTCTTACATGGAATCTTTTTTTTTTTTTTTTTTTTTTAATTAGTTGGAGGCTAATTACTTCACAACATTTTAGTGGGTTTTGTCATACATTGATATGAATCAGCCATAGAGTTACACGTATTCCCCATCCCGATCCCCCCTCCCACATCCCTCTCCACCTGATTCCTCTGGGTCTTCCTAGTGCACCAGGCCCGAGCACTTGTCTCAAAGACCTTTTAATAAAGTGAAAGGATAATTATGTAATGTGACATTGTTGTTGCTGTTGTGTAGTCACTCGGTCATATCTGACTCTTTGTGACCCTGTGGACTGTAGCCCGCCAGGCTCCTCTGTCCATGGAATTCTCCAGGCAAGAACACTGGAGTGGGTTGCCATTTCCTTCTCCAGGGGATCTTCCCATCTGAAGGGTCAAACCTGTGTTTCTTGCATTTCTTGCACTGGTAGGCAAATTCTTTATCACTGAGCCACCAGGGAAGCCCCATGTAATGTGATAGCGGTACTAATTATCACTACAACAGCAATCCTATTACAATATACAAGTGTATCAAATTAACACATTGTACACCGTAACTTTACACCGTGTTATATGTCAAATATATTCAGTTAAAAAGCACCCCCACAAAATATCTATCATTTATTATGTAACAGGCATCGTTAGAGGCACGTAAGGATGCAGCAATGAGTAAAACAGACACAAATCTCTGCCTTCACAGAGTTTACAGTCTTGTGAAAGATTTTTCCTTACACCATCTGTTTGGAGAAGAGCTCCCACAGAAATATACTGTCTGTTACTAACTCTAAGAAAACATCTCTTCTCATTTTATTTATTCTTTATGTATGAACACAACCACTGGCATCTGATTCCACATCTGGACTGGAAAGGCTTCTTATTCTGATTGGAAGAGACGTGATTGCTTTTCACCAGTTCTCCATGTGGAAAGTCCCTCCCCAAGGCTGTTAAGTCAAGTTTCTTTTCAATGAGGGCATTTGCTGTTCACAGAACTCCAAGTGTATGTACCTTGAAATCCTATGAAAACAGGAAGTCTCTAGAGGGCAGTTTTATAATACTGTGGTACCGCATCCTGGCAGAGTTTTTTCTCATTGGATGCTGTAGTGTTCTCTAACACTCTGAGACTTGACTCAGCATCCTTCAGCAAGCCACCTCCTGGGGAAAGCAACAGCAAGTGGTGACAAAAGGGCCTGTGGGGCTCACGCCCATGACCCAGACACTGGCTGGAGAAGAAGCAATAAGAGTAACCCTCCTCTGGGCCAAGGTTCAAGATGGAAGTAAACATACCTCAGTGACAGTTACTACCTAAAAGTCAAGTTAGCAGGGAAAGGAAAAGACGAAAATGAAGGGAACACATATTGATATATATCAATGGAAAATGGGAATTGAGGGGTTGACACAGGAGCCCCAAACTCTAGACGGGGATTTTTGCTAACAAGAAACCTCAAATGATGACACCTACCCCCTGGCATTTACATTCAGAATGAAAAGGGAAGCTATCTAAGCACAGGGAACTATATCCAATATCCTGGGGTAAACCATAATAGAAAAGAATATTTAAAAGAATGCATATATATGTATAACTGAATCACTTTGCTACACACCAGAAATTAACTCAACATTGTAAACCAACTATAGTTCAATTTTAAAAAGTGATATTAAGGATCCAAATTAAGACGTAGGAGAAACAGGATGATGTAAAAATCCAAGACCCTTTGCCTAAAAATCGGTATTCCTGGTTTCTAATCCAGTTTTACCAATGACTCATTTGATCTTGGGCAAATTCTCTTCTCCAGTCTCAGGGAGGCATACGAAAAGAAGGATTTTCACAAGGTGGTTTCTAAAAATCCTCCAGTTCCAGGATTTTTGTAATTCTCTAATAGGTTTGCCTTTCATTTTGGTGCCAAGTTAGTTAGAAGAACAGCAATCTCTAGTCATTTTCTCTGTACAACATGCCATTAGCAGTTCAGAGAGCCCAGAGCCCCACAGTCTGAGCTTATGAGTAGAGGAAAACATGGCCAAAACAATAATAGCCAAGTTGAAATGCAGCCGATCATCATTCTGTTCAGGAAAACAGCTTTGTTTATTTGAAACAGAGAATGGCTGGTTCTCTAGGATGGAAAAGTTACACAAGTAAACTTAATTGAGAATAACAGGGAAAATCTAATTGATAAACAACTGATCCCCCCTCCCCTTTTCTCTTTCTGCTCATGCAGCTGCTCCATCTGCCAAGAGCCTAGGATGTTGCTGATTGCTGTCAATCAACACGGACCGCCACAGCCACACACTCGCAGATAAAGGCTTTCATGAATGCTCAGATTTGCAAAGGGTGGTTAAAACCAAACAAAAAAAACCTACCAACACTGTCTTGGTCTGATTGCTAATCTGTGGCAGACAATACTCCATGGGAACCAATTACTGACCACTGTTCGTCCCAGAGCTACCAAGCCAACAGCACGTTCAAGCTCTCTGATTTGTGACATTGGATTGCTTTGCTCCCACACCCAGAGCTGCTATGCCCCTGATACCCCCACCTTCTCACCATGTAGGATGCCCTTCCACTCTTGTCTTGGTCTGATCTAATACACTGCTGCTCAGTTACCGGCCAACTCGTTATTGTATCTCCGACCACATCCTCATTTGATCTCTGAAGGCCAAATACAGTACATCCTAGTGAAAAAGTTTTCTGCATGTTGAACCTGGTCCCCTAAATGGGAAGGCGTCCCATGCACACAAAGTCTCCAGGTGAACGATTCATTTTTTGTTTTCAAATTTTATATTTTATTGCTAATTATCATTAGGTATTTTAAAATTTTATTGAAATATAGATTTCCAATATTGTATTCGTTTCAGGTTTACCACAAAGTGATTTAGTTATACATATACATATGTGTATATAAATGGCAGCTGCTCTGTGACCCCTTAAAGCCCACTCTCCAAAGGGGAAGATGGCTCTTGGGTTCCCTATCTGCAGTGAGGATGTTGGACTAGGGGCTTACCCAAAGGCCGTTGTTCATTAGAACATTTTAAGACTTTATAATGAATCTGACTCAGTCTGGAACCTCTGAATAGAGCCCGGGTTCTGAACCAACTGAGGCTGAAAGAAACACTCTTGCATTGCTCTAAGAGACTTTGGGGGCCAAAGGCTGAGTGGACAAGTTTGTCTTCAGGGGCCCACTCTTTCCATTATGTCTCTGGACCTCCCTTGGGTCTTCAGGGAACTGCACTTGCACATGAGTGTGACCTTCTGGCCAGTGCCCAGCATGCAAATTAGGTGTGACCGGGCTTCCCTTGTGGCTCAGTTGGTAAAGAATTTGCCTGCAATGGGGGAGACCTGAGTTGAATCCCTGGGTTGGGAAGATTCCCCTGGAGAAGGGAAAGGCTACCCACTCCAGTATTCTGGCCTGGAGAATTCCATGGATTGTATAGTACATGGAGTAAAAGAGAGTCGGACACAACTGAGTGACTTTATTTTTAAACTGAATGCAATAAGCCAGTTTGGGGCTCAACTGTGGTCACTCTCTGAGGTTGTATTTGGACTGGGTGGTCACACCTCAAGGAGTGACCAATATGGGCAGATCAGCTGCTCTGGGCTGTCAGCTCCTTCTAGTACCATCTCTATGAACAGCATGGAGTCATTCTCTAACCCAAGGTGGGATTCAGAACTCAGGTGGCTGCTATAAACAAGTGGTTTCAAAGTTCTTTCTACCACCACTGATCAATCAATCACAGTCTCGGAGGGGTGATCTTTTATTTAGTCTTTGGATGATCTTTTATTTAGTTAATTTTTTGGATGATCTTTTAGAGATCATTAGTGTTGCAGTTAATGCTGCCACACAACCTTCTTGACCCCCGAGTCTCTGCCGACTTGCTGCAGATCACAGAACACCTTAGTGGCAAGGCTAAGACCAGGACCCAGATCTACAGGTCCCCTTCCCTGCTGGTGTACTACCCACCCCACATCCACTATCAGGCAAGCAGGCATCTGTGCCTCCACATACAGCCACATACCCCTTTGGAGCAAGTCAAAGGGCAAGGGCTGCAAAAGACTGGGAAAATAGCCCTAACAGACCCCCAAGAGTTTCAATTCTTCCTTTCTAGTAGCTGTGAAATTGTAAACGCATTTTCCTAAGCTGCTCTCCCAGGCTGTTTTCTGCCTACATGCACATTGACTATATCACGTGGTAACAATCAGCGATTCTTCTGTCCTTTCCCTTGTGAGAAATAATGCCTAATGCCTGGGCTCCGTATTGCCAAAACACCAAGCACAAAGTGGATCTGATGAGGAAGATGACTACAGTCTTTTTCAGAGTGTTTTCTTATCTGTTGGCGAGTCAGGCAATTCTCAGTCGCAGAGGTCTTCCCTAAGCTGTTTGTTGTCAACTGTCCTTACAGCAACGGCTCTGTCCGCTCACCCCGATCCCTGTCCATCAGTTTTTAGTAAAATCCTCCCATTTTGGCATCATAAGAGTGCCCTCTAGCGCTGATCTAATTAAGAACCTGGAGGCCGAGGGATTCTTGTTTTCTTGGGAAATGGATCTGGCTGTACCTTGTCCTTGGCTATGCCAAGACGCATTCTTTCTGAAGCATCTCTGAAGTACCTACTTGACAATGCAGTCGTTCACAAAGGAGTGAAAGGAACAGTTTGCCATTTAAACAAACAAAGCAAACCAAAAAAAAA
Source organism: Muntiacus reevesi (assembly GCF_963930625.1). Lineage (NCBI taxonomy): Eukaryota > Metazoa > Chordata > Mammalia > Artiodactyla > Cervidae > Muntiacus > Muntiacus reevesi. The sequence continues at coordinate 118,926,475 of NC_089271.1, read as the reverse complement.
AAAAAAAAAAAGAGAGAGGGAGAGAGGGGTCATTAAAGAAAACCTGGCTTGTCTTTCCTCCTGAGATGCATTCTGACTCATGATGTGTGGGCACTGTTTGAATTATAAAAGGGGGTGCACAGATGCAGGCTGACTCCATCAACTGAAAGTTGACAGTACTTCTTAAAAGTTTTCTTTTAAAAAACATGTATATAATTTTAAAGGTTACTTTCCATTTACAGTTATTACAAAACGTTGGCTACATTCCCCCATGTTTGTGCAATAAATTGTTCAGCCTATCTTACCCCCAATAGTTGGTACCTCCCACTCCCTCTCCCCTATCCATCCCCTCCCTCCACTCCCCACTGGTAACCACTAGTTTGTTCTATCTGTGAATCTGCTTCTTTTAAAAAGCTGACAGTGATTTTTGAATGTGTTTTTGAGTTCTCCAGATGCAAACATCTGTATTTGTATGTTAGGTTTCAATAATGTGTTTCTTCAGTTTGATCATACATATACTTTTGTTTCCAAGGAAGCATAGACCATTGAATCCCTTAGAAACGTTCTGGGTGTAACAGTGCTTGCTTTCTGATAACAAGAGCCTGCAAAATTTCACTTAGAACATAAACATAAATCTGCATGCATGTGTGTATTTCTATGGTTTATTTTATCTCATTTTGTCTCTGTATTTCAGATTTGGGGATCTGGAAGATCCACAATGAATGCTATCTCAGACTAGTTCAAATCCTCAGGGGAGAGTTCCACTGTGTCCTTTACATTCTGCTTCACAAGAGACTGCTACTCTACTGAATCCCAAATACTGGATGCTGACACAGACAAAGAATGGCAAGCTGTCAAGGTGACACAGAACTGCTTCATTCACATTTTCACATGTTTAAAACACAGAGCATGACAAAGTCCCTAACGAGCAAGGATTTGGCAAGTGCTAAACTAAGAATCGAGATCATCCTCAGGAAATATTCAGCCAAGTCATTAAGAGGATCAGACAGTAGTGACACGTGGAATGTTCCATCCTGGACATATGTCACTTGCTTTCATCAAGGAGCTTCCAGCTCTGCCGACATCAAAGTGTGGTAGGAGCCACTGGCTTGGGTCTGAAACTGTCCTCGAGCTAGACCCAAACAAAGTGGGAACCGGAGCCAGCCCAGGCTTCGGAGCTGACAGAACTATGTTCGAATCTCAGCCTTCCAAATGTCTTTGGTTGCTTCAAACCCATCAGTCTCACTTTTCTCAAAATTGTGACCTCCTTGGTATCTCCAGTAATATCTTACAGATGGCACAAACCAGGCACTCAATAAAACCTGCTGAATTTACTAAAACCAAACATTTTGATTTTAAAATAAATGAAAAGTATCCCTCACTGTCCAGATGTTTGGGACGAAGTAAGAGAAACATCGGACTAATGGATTCCACTGTTATACATCTGTGTTGACTGATTGGATCCGTCCACAACATGGAAAGTAAACTGGATTCTCAAGGAAAAAAACCTCTGTTGAAGACTTTAAGCCACTGCTGTTCTTGCCCACATGGACCTTGCTAGTCTCTATCAATGTGACAAATCAAAAGGTCCAGGGCTATCCTAGAGACTCCCCATTTATTAATGGATTTGGCTTGCTGCTATTGATGTATGCACCACTTTTTGAAAATTCATGATCAGTTCGACATTTTTGTGGACTTTGGACACCTTTCCAAATGTGAAGATGTAGCACTATTGTTAGGACAAAGCTTCTGTTTTCATGAGGAGGCTGATTTTCTTTTATAGCAGAATTGTCAGTTTCATGTCTTACCTGAAGTTTCAAAACCAGGTAACAAAAATAACATGATATTTCTGCCCCCACAAATCCAAAATATGGGACAAGTGTGCCAGAACATCTGGGAGAGCACACAGAGTTATCTTTTCTAGAAATCTTGGAAATTATACCTAAATGACAAAAAATAACAATCATACTATTAGCTATTAAATAATGAGTACGTCCTACATGCCAGGCACCATGCACTTTACAGGAATTGTCTCATTTCATCCCAAGCAGAAGTCTATACTCATTGTACAGATGATCACTGAGCTCCAGAGGGACTGGCACAACTAATCACTCAAATCCAGAGTTGTAGGATGCCAGTACCCAAGCTCATTGGCCACTAAGCTGTACTATACCTATGAGGAGGCATCATTCTTATCTTTTTATAGGTAAAGTAGGTGAAGCTCAAACAATTACTTGCTCAAAATCACGTATCTAATAAGTGAAGGCGCTGAGATGAGAACATTCAATATGCCCTGACTTCTAATCTTTTTTTGAGGTCTAATTGATTTATGATATATTTCAGATTATACTCCATTATAGTTTATTACAAGATGCTGAATATAGTTCACTGTGTTACATAGTAAATCCCTACGGTTTATCTATTTTATATATAGCAGTTTGTATCTCTTAATCCCACACTCCTAGTTCATCCCTCCCCACCTTCCCCTTTGGTAACCATAAGTGTGTTTTCTATGTCTGTGAGTATGTTTCTATTTTGTATATAGATTCATTTGTATTATTTTCTAAATTTCACATATAAGTGATGACATATAATATTTGTCTTTCTCTGTCTGACTTATTTCACTTTGGAATGATAATCTCTAGGTCCATTCATGTTGCTGCAAATAGCAATATTTCATTCTTTTTGTGGCAGAGTAATATTCCAATATGTATCCATACCACATCTTCTTTATCCATTCATCTGCTGATGGATATTTAGATTACTTCCATGTCTTGGCTGTTGTAAATTGTGCTGCTATGAATATGGGGGTGCATGTATCTTTCAAATTAAGAGTTTTTGTCTTTTCTGGATATATGCCTAAGGGACTGCTGGATCACATGGAAACTGTATTTTTTTTAAGCAACCTCCATACTGTTCTCCATAGTGGCTGTACCAATTTACATTTCCATGCCCGGGATAGCAAGGTTCCCTTTTCTTCACACCCTCTCCAGCATTTGTTATCTGAGGACTGTTTGATGATGGCCATTCTGATCAGTGTGTGGTGATAGCTCATTGTAGTGTTGATTTGCAATTCTCTAATAATTAGTGAAGTGGAGCATCTTTTCACGTGCCTGTTGACCATCTGTGTGTTCTTTGAAGAAATGTCTGTTGAGGTCTTCTGCCCATTTGTTGATCAGATTTTTTTTGATATTGAGTTATGTGTGCTGTTTGTACAATTTGCACATCAACCCCTTGCCCTAACTCCAAATCCTATGCCTTCCCTACTGCACTGTGTTCCACACCTCCACGAGGTGCACACATGGAAAGATTCAATGTATATAATCTCTCTGGGCACACCAGACCAGCACTGGGAGTGGAGTTTGCCCACTAGTTTCTGTACAGACTGGCAGCATGCTTGGAAGTGATGTGTGTTGCTCTTCAAGCTTCTCAAGGGACCATTTTTCATTTTGAATTTCAGAATAAACGTGCAGGCTATGAGTGCCAAGCACTTGAATACACAAGGAAGAGAGGTTGTAGCTCATTGGAAGATGAAAACCTAGTGTAAATCTTTACCACAGCTATGCTGTTCCCCTAGGGCATAAATCACGTGGCAGTGGGTGGGCCAGTAGCCTGTGAGGAAAAGAGGTTGGCAGGCAGATCACTGCTCTCTGTGTCTCTCTCTCCTCCCTCACAGCAGAGTGGAGGTGAGGGGGTTCTTCCTGGTATTATACCTGTATTTCCTTATTTTTAGCAAAATTCATTTAAATCATGTATATCAATATATTAAATTATATATATATATATATATATATATACACACACACACACATATATATATATATACACACACATATATATGCCCATCTGGGAACTAAGGGCATATGAGCTGTCAGCTAAGTGGGATGATGCTGTGGGTGCTGTGATTTCTTGGTGTCCGCACACAAGGGATCCAGCTGAAGTCTGCATACAGCCCTAGGCAGTGCTCATCTCCATATGCAGAGCTACCCTCAAGGAGTCCCACCTCAGCCCCACAACGGTAGCCCCACGGAAGCAAATGAGTGTCTCTTCCTGAAGTGGGCAGTCCCCAAGAGTCAGAAGAAGAGTTTGCACCTGCTCATTTGAAGCTGGACTTGCTGAATCGTTAATTGCCCAACTGGCACATCATCAGGTTACTTGCTCATTCGTCCTGATCGATGTGGGTTAGGGAGGTGGGCAGTGGGTATCCTGCAGGCAGCTGAAAAATCACGAGGCAGCTGGGTTTGTGGAAACCGAATCAGGGTTTTCCAGTGCACACATTCTGACGAATCTCCAACTGCCCAACCGTTGGCAGTTGCCTTTCACATTCCGGCTTTGAGTTACTCTGTGCTCAGCCCCTCATCAGTGAGGTAAAGATCTGGAAACCCACATGAGCTGCTGCTGGAAGGGAAACCCAGTGTAAAGTAATCTTTCTCTAGAGAAACCCTTTGAATATATATCAGGGTAGTTATTTTAGGTTTGGGAAGGAGATCTTTCCCAAAACAAGAGAACATTTGCCTTTGATTCAAATGTTATTCTTTACTCTTCTGACCTATATCTAGATTTTAACAGATTTATTGAGATATAACTCACATACCATATAATTCACCTATTTTAAAGGGTACAAATCAGTAGTTGTTAGTATAGTCTTGGATATGTGGAGTCATCACTACACTCAATTTTAAAACTTTTCTATCACCTCAAAAATGGTAGCTGTCACCCCATGTCCCCCTACTCTTATGCTCTGACCACCACTGATCTACTTTCTGTCTCTATGGTGGTTGGTGATTTAGTCGCTAAGTCGTGTCAGACTCTTGCAACCTCATGGACTGTATGTATGTAGCCCACCAGGCTCCTCTGACCATGGGATTTCGCAGGCAAGAATACTGGAGTGGGTTGCCATTTCCTTCTCCAGGGGATCTTCCTGACCCAGGGATCGAACCCAGCTCTCCTGCATTGCAGGTGGGCTATTGCATTGCAGGAGGATTCTTTACTGACTGAGTCACCAGGGAAGCCCCCTCTGTCTCTATGGATCTTCTTATTTTGGATATTTCAAGTAAATGGAATCATCCAACGCATTGCCTTTTGTCACTGGCTTCTTTGACTTAGCATAATGTTTTCAAGGTTCATCCATGTTATAACATGTAACAGTACTGCATTTCTTTTCATGGTCAAATAATATCCCAGTGTATGGCCATCCAAAGTAAATACATAAATTAAATATATCTAAACAACATCATCCCTACCCACTAGACAAACACACAGTCTGTCCTGAGCATTTGCCATCTGCTATGGTACATCTATGACTAGTACCATGGGGGTATATCATGGAGATGAATAAGAAAATACAACAAAACGACCAATTATTCACCCAACAGACATCTATTGAGTGTCTCCTATGTGCCAGGAATGTGCTGAGACACTGGGAATGCAAGAATGAGCAACACACTGTCTCTGACTTCCATGAGCAAATGGTGAGGACAGTAGTGAGGAAAACCATGCATCATAAATAGTAGCTGTAGTAGCTGAACAGACACAAATACGAAAAGCACCAACAGGCTATGGTCAGCTCATTTTCCACTGGGGAGGAATCCTGGTGGAGGATGAGGCTCTTGAGTCCACAAATATTCAAACTAGCCCAAGAGAGGGCAGCAGTCAGGGATTCAGGTGTCTTGTTTGTCTGGCATATTTTTTAGTTGAGATGAAATTAACATGAAATTAACCATTTTGAAGTATACAATTCAGGAGAATTTAGTACATTCACTTGTGCAACCACCACCTGTCTCTAGTTCCCAAAGGAAACCCTGTACCCATTCAGTAGTCATTCTTTCTTCCCCCTGCTCCCCTCAGCTCCTGGCAATCACCAACATGCTTTTTGTCCCTAGGGAACTGCCTATTCTGGATAATTCATATGAGTGGAATCATACAACACATGGCCCTTTTAGTCTGGTTTCTTTCACTTAGCATAATGTTTTTGAGGTTCACTCATGGTACAGCGTGCATCAGCACTTCATTCCTTTTTATGGCTGAACAATATTCCATTGTATAGATGCATCACATTTTGTTTATTCATTCATCCTTTGATGAGTCTTTGGGTTGCCTTAACTTTTTAATTGTTTCTTGAAAATTTTGAGAGACCACAATCTGAATCTTTTTTTCACACCAAAAACATTTTGTGTTGGGGTCTAGCTGATTAACAATGCTCTGGCGGTTTCAGGTCAACAGTGAAGGGATTCAGCCACACATATACATGTATTCATTCTCCCCCAACTTTTTCTACTATCAGGGTTAATGCTGCCATCAACATTCATATATAAGTTCTTCAATGTGCCAATGTATGTTTTCATTTCTCTTGGGTATATACCTGGTAGTGGAATTGCTGGGTCATATGGTAATTCTATGTTTAACTTTTTGAGGAACTGCCAAACCATTTTTCCACAGCAGCTGCACCATTTTACATTCCCAGTAGCAAATTATAAGGGTTCCAATTTCTCCCAGAGATTCAATTTTATTTCTTACTCCAAGAGAAGAGTTCCATTAAATTGGAGACACCCAATTAGCCCAAATGATTGACCCCATTGCTGGGCATTAGGCACTGGGCCCCTTAATTAATGCTTAGGCTGGTGGCAGAAACAAAGCAAATGAGGACAAAGAGGAGGGTCCTGCCACAGCTCTGGGAGTGCCTCTGCACATGCTCACAACCTAAAGGGGAAAGCATGCAGGTAGACTGTGAAACCATTCACCTGACCCACATCAATAGAATTCACAGCATCTTGCCCACCAGAGAAGTGGAAGGAGTGCATTCTCAGCTATAAGAGCCAAACCCTGCAAAACCCAGGAGGTGATTTTATGAAAGAAATGACATGAAATCAATAACGACTCTGACAGTCATGGAAAGAACAGCACGGCCTTCTCTATTAGACGAGAAATTGGAAGACGCGTCAATGGGTTGTGAGGGCACTTAGATCCCATGATATTTGGCACCAGCTTCTGTCCCTTGGAATAAAGATCTGACAGATACCTAGGAAATAAATAATAATGATGAATGTTGAGTTCTAAAGATGATGGCATATAAGTATATCACGGAAACCTGCCCTTATGGCTTGTTTCTCCCCTGTAGTAATGAGACAGTTCTACCAACACTGAATCAATCCCCTCCTCCTCCAGCCTATATCACTCCCTGGGCAGGTGAGCGCCACTTGGAAGCAGCCTTAAATCTTTCAAGCTACACAGTGCCATTTTCCTGAGCTGAGACTGTCACTTGCCAAGATGACGTGCCACCATCCCGAAAGAGCTGAGACATGATCCCAAACGCCCATCTTCAAAGCCCGAGAGGCTCTCCTAGGGGAGAGGAAGCCTGGGGAAAGCATCTCAATGATCCCTGTCACCTATCAGATCCTTGGATCTTCAGTAACCTAAGACTTTATGTGGGTGGATTTCAAATACTTTTAGAAGCACAACTCTCTTTTCAAACAAAAATCTCCCAATGACTCCAGTATATAAACACACAACAACTGAGCTTCTTTGATTTGAAGAGGGGGTGGGTGAAGGGAAAGGGGATGAGAGCAGAGCTGTCATTTACTGGCCCCAGGATGGGCAGTGTACAGCTCCAAAGAACACTATTCATGTAAAGCAGCAGTTCTCCATGTGGCAGGATGACACTGGTAGTCCTCAAGACCCACTCCAGGGTCCCTGATGTCCCCCTTTAACAAATATATGGCTGTATGAGGCTAGATTTTCTTCATATCCTTTGACCAAAGTAACATATTATGAGAAATGGAATGCAGAAGCTGATATGAGATTCTGTCTTCTATAAAGCCAGATATCAAAGAGATTTACAAAATATAAAACATTGTCATTATTTTTTTTTCCTTTGGAAGTCAGTTTATTTTCTTAAAAATTTTATGCTAATATGTAATAGACATGTTCTTAGAGAGAATACTAAAACCACTGCAGATGGTGACTGTAGCCATGAAATTAAAAGACACTTGCTCCTTGGAAGAAAAGTTATGACCAACCTAGACAGCATATTAAAAAGCAGAGACATTACTTTAACAACAAAGGTCTGTCTAGTCAAGACTATAGTTTTTCCAGTATGGATGTGAGAGTTGGACTACAAAGAAAGCTGGGCGCCAAAGAATTAATGCTTTTGAACTGTGGTGTTGGAGAAGACTCTTGAGAGTCCCTTGGACTGCAAGGAGATCCAACCAGTCCATCCTAAAGGAAATCAGTCCTGAATATTCATTGAAAGGACTGATGCTGAAGCTGAAACTCCAATACTTTGGCAACCTAATGCAAAGAACTGAGTTATTTGAAAAGACCCTGATGCTGGGAAAGATTGAAGGTGGGAGAAGGGGACAACAGAGGATGAGATGGTTGGATGGCATCACCGACTCAATGGACGTGAGTTTGAGTAAACTCCAGGAGTTGGTGATGGACAGGGAGGCCTGGCATGCTTCAGTCCATGAGGTCACAAATAGTCAGACACGACTGAGGGACTGGACCGAACTGAATTAGAGTTAATGCATGTTTTTGAAAATTGCTTAGTTTTAAATTCAAATACAGTCAATACCAATAGATATATGCCATATAAATAAAACCTCCTTTGAGCCTCAGTAACTAAGTGTAAAAAAGTCCTGATATGGAAAAGTCTGAGAAAAATGTCACTATGCTGTGACTGAGAGTTGTGCAAAGCCTGGGGGCTCTAGGGGGTGGGTTGGAGGGTCTGAGTTCTGCATGCTCAGCCTCCTCCCCACCTTCCATGCCCCTTGAGGAAGCCCTCTGGATACGTCTTCAGAACCCCAAGGGTCCAAGTTTGAAAATAATTGATTAGTCCAGCCCTCTTACTTTAAAAACCAGGAAACGAGGGAAGGCAAGGGTTATGGATTTGTAAGGCAAGAACAGCTGGGGTTACATCCTGGTCTTCTGCCCTTGGTTCTGGATTCAGGTTCTCTCTCCTGCCTGAGCTGCTACGAAAATAACCACAGCAGCGCTCACTGGTTGGACTTTCTGTGTCGGCACTATGCTAGGCAGTCTGTAATATCCAGCTTGAGCCTTCTTGGTCCCACTGGGCAAGCACATTTGGCCCAGAATGCTCCACGTTTGCTAAATCCACAAGGAGAGAAAAGCAGGCAATGGGCTGTCCACCGCCCAACCCCCTTCCCCACCATATTCACCTCTGAATCAGCCAGCCCTGGCTTTCTCAATACAAAGAATTCAAGCTGGCACCGGCTTCCTAAGCACATCTTGATAAGCAGCATGCATCCCACCAGAGAAGGGATTTTTTTTAAGCCAGGAATCAATTAATTTAATCTGGTTCCTGTGTGGTTCAAGAAAGCCCCACACAGGCAACAAATGGGGACTTAAGAGCAGGGTCCTGGCAATTGGCCATGCAGTGACTCCACAGAGGGTGCCTCTGTGCATCCTCTCCTTCTGCCCAAGGCACACCTCCAATCCTTTGAAGAGACTGCTGGGAAGGAGCGAACTGGATATAGCGTTAGGCTAATCCTTGTACTACAAGAGTGACAGCCACGGGGCACACAGTGTCTGAAAAGGATCTAGGTAAAATTCTCACTCATCTCCCAAAATGACAGAGAGGGCCTACAAGGACTGGCTAGGCAGGACGCCAAGGTATAAGTCCACCTGAGAATCACCTGGGAAGCCATTTAAAACACCCAGGACTGCGGGGCCCTGTGGCAGGGTAAATTCTGCTTTCATCCATCAGGGATGGATGGCTAATGCGCACTCCAGATGAGGAACCAATGAGAAGCCAACTCCCTCACTTACAGATGGGGAAACTGAAGGCCAAAGAGGGAAAGAGTTACAGCTGGGATGAGACTCTGGATACTGAGTCCTCAGGGCTATTCACAATTCCAGGCTCTGCTCAATTGAGGGGAAAACTAGTGTGGGCACACTAGTATGTGTGTGGGGGAGCGGGGATGGTCAGGGGCATTTAGAGATAATCAAGCCATTTATATTTGATTCACACTTTTCATTTCACATTCTCCCCCTTTTCTTACAACTTGATCATTGGATCCAAGTCTTTCACTTTTGATAAGGAAGCTGGGGGCAAGAGTGGAGAAGGGTCAGATTCTGCCCTACATGAGATTTAGGATCCAAATCTCTGTGCTTTCTTGCCTGTGTTCCTTCCAGATTGTATACAGATTGTATCGGGTTTGTCAAAAAGTTCGTCTGCATTTTTCCATAACATCTTACAAAAACTTGAACGAACATTTTGGCCAACACAATATTTCATTAGTATTCTTCCCACCAAGGGGAAACTTTGTTAGAAGCCAACACACTCCCTGGTGCTATGGCATCAGCCTGCCCTGAGAGCTACTCTAACTGCTGGTTTCCAATCTAAGCTTATATTCCAGGGCTGCCCTGGAAATATTGGTAAAGCCAGCACAGCTAATATAGACGAATGATGGCAAAACTAAAGGGTAGCACTGCAATGAAATAAATTATTTGCATAGGTGGGAGTTCTCTTTTAATTTTACTATTTTAAGGTTCTAAATTCTTTCCTAGCCTTTATGTATAATAAAATACAGATGTTCTCAGAGCTTAATGTCAGTTTAAATTCCAGCCCTTGGAAAGTAATTTGTTTGCATGTTCAATGAACAAACCATTTCTTAACGGTTTCAAAGACCCAGGCTCATGCATCATGAATCAAGGCTGCCTTTATCAAAGCTAAAAAGGTCAAGCAAAGTAGGCCTACAACTCCCACCTTTTAAAGAAGAAAAAAATCAAGCTTTTGGTTCTTTGTCTTAACAGCACACGTCTTAATTTCTTTAGGTATGTGTATGATAGTATGAATGATTCATCTGTGCCCTCTCCACACAAAAGGCAGGTAAATCGTGCTCACTGTCCCATGATGATGATAAGGGCTTCCCAGGCGGCTCGAGTGGTAAAGAATCTGCCTGCAATGCAGGAGACATAAGAGACCCGGGTTTGATCCCTGTGTTGGGAAGATCCCCTGGGGGAGGGAATGGCTACCCACTCCAGTATTCCTGCCTGGAGAATCCCCATGAACAGAGGAGCCTGGCGGGCTATAGTCCATGGGGTCACAAAGAGTCAGACACGACTAAACCGACTTGGCACACACACTAGCATGTTCCGTGGCGGACTGAACAATTGGAGGGACATTGAGTAACTCCCTCTGTGCTGTGGGCCTCAGTTTCTTCATCTGTATACAGATATCTCTGAAGTTCTTTGGTCTCTAACAATAGAAGGTAACTAGACAAAGAAGGGCTATCCCTGGAGGTGATTTTAAAAGATACTATCTTAGAAAGCAGTTTCTGAGGTTTGAAGTTTTTCAGGTTAGGCAATCAGCAGGGAAATTAGACCCATGGGTTCTTAGCCAAGTTTCTCCCTCTGGCTTTCTTCCCTCTGTCCTCTCCACATGCAGAAAGATTTCAGCTGTTCCAGCCCTTTCTCAGTGGCTCCAAGATTATTCCCACTCCTTTAGACACTCCACGAGTTCATGAACTCTATTCTCATCCTGCATTCTCCAGTCTCTTAGGGTTTCTCTAGTAAATCTACACATATGTGCTCACTCAGTTGTGTCCAACTCTTTAGTGTAGCCCACCAGGCTCCTCTGTCCATGGAATTTTCCAGGCAAGAATACTGAAGTGAGTTACCATTTCCTCCTCCATGGGATCTTCCTGACCCAGGGATTTAACCCATATCGCCTGTGTCTCCTGCTTCGGCAGGTGGATTCTTCACCACTGAGCCGCCTGGGAAGCCAAAAAAAGATCCCCTGGAGAAGGAAATGTCAACCCACTCCAGTTTACTTGCCTGGGAAATCCCATGGACAGAGGAGTCTGGTGGGCTACTGTCCATGGGGTCACAAACAAGTTGGACACAACTCAGTGGCTAAACAACAAATCTACACATATACCAGAGTCAAAAGGGATATTTCTCATCGACAATATATGACCAAGGTATTTTATTAAATGAAAACATAAACATTTTGTTAACTAGGATATATAGTACGATCTTATGGCCCCCAACCCCACAAGTAAACCAATCAGCCAACTCTTTCCCATATGACCTAAGTCTAGACTATGGTGGTTTTCACTTCTCCCTCAAACTTAACAAAGGATCATTTTGAAAGTTACCCTGTAAGTACTTACTAATGGGTTCTGTTTTACCTTTCTTTGTTCTAATCCGAGGTATTAACATTTACAGAAACTCTCTTTTTCAAAATGTGTTGAAATTATGGTTTGACTTGAATTTCTTAAAAGGTTAAGGTAATAGAATTCAGAGCAGGAAAAGACTTTTGAGTCTAAAGTTTCCATATTAGGAAGGCTAGGTAAGAGTAACAGAGTATGGAAACTTTGAGAAGAGTACTGGAAGCAAGATGACACACTCAAGCCAATGTTTAACAGTACTCTGTGATTTTTTTCACTTAATTCTAACAACAATACCTTAAGGTAAGGTATAATTATTTCCATTTTACAAATGAGATAGAGAGATTAAGCTGCTCCCAAGATCAAAGCTAGGAAATGAAATAACTAGGTAGAGATTTGAACCCAGTCCCTCGTTTCTGGAGCCTATGAACTTCATCAGTGCTTTAGGGTAGTATGATGTTTAACAGTACTCTGTGATTTTTTTTCACTTAATTCTAACAATACCTTAAGGTAAGGTATAATTATTTCCATTTTACAATTGAGATAGAGAGATTAAGCTGCTCCCAAGATCAAAGCTAGGAAATGAAATAACTAGGTAGAGATTTGAACCCAGTCCCTCGTTTCTGGAGCCTATGAACTTCATCAGTGCTTTAGGGTAGTATGATGTTTAACAGTACTCTGTGATTTTTTTTCACTTAATTCTAACAATACCTTAAGGTAAGGTATAATTATTTCCATTTTACAATTGAGATAGAGAGATTAAGCTGCTCCCAAGATCAAAGCTAGAAAATGAAATAACTAGGTAGAGATTTGAACCCAGTCCCTTGTTTCTGGAGCCTATGAACTTCATCAGTGCTTTAGGGTAGTATGATGTTTAAAAAGTGAAAGTTTAAGGATCTTTGAATCTGGTTGCTAGTCTCAACCTTATTTCTGACCCTCCAACTCTCTGAGAAAATGTACACTTCATACTAGATAATGTCTAAGGTTGCTGCCAACTCTGTGTTTTTGGATCTGCAACAGAATCAAGAAAAGTTGCCAACTTATTTGATATACAGATGACTGAGAGATGATGGTGATAGAATTGTCTGAGGTCAGAAGGTTGGCAACATACACCAATAGGAATGTCCACAAGACCTTTGAACTAGAACTCAGCAGACAGGTCTGGGCTGGAGACACTGAAGCTTTCCTCATGGCAGTGATAGTCTGTGAGATCTCGACATGAATGTAGGGAGAAAGAAAGGCAAAGACACAGGACTGAGCCTCTGAAAAAAACTGTAGGTAAAGGTAGGAGTGTGTTTCCCTGGTGGTTCAGACGGTAAAGCATTTGCGTGCAATACTGGAGACCTGGGTTTGATCCCTGGGTCAGGATGTTCCCCTGGAGAAGGAAGTGGCAACTCACTCCAATATTCTTGCCTGGAGAATTCCATGGACAGAGGAGCCTGGTACTGGCAACAAAGAAATAAAAACAGAGAAAATAGCACAATGTCAGTTTCCCTAGTAGCTCAGCTGGTAAAAAATCTGCCTGCAATGCAGGAGAGACCTGGGTTCGATTCCTGGGTTGGGAAGATACCCTGGAGAAGGGAACAGCTACCTACTCCAGTATTCTGACCTGGAGAATTCCAGGACTGTATAGTCCATGGGGTTGCAAAGAGTCGGACACTACTGAGCGACTTTCACAATCAAGTCTAAGGAGTCAGGACTTTAAAATGGGAGCAGAAGTGAGATGGTCACAGGTGGGGAAAACAAGTCACAAGCCTGTGAACTTTCACAGCCCTTTCCCCTCTCTTAGGACATGTCTCTCCCCACATGGGCTCCCGGGTTAAGAGTGAAGCTCCACTCTTCTAAGGATGCCTGAGACGTAGTAGGCACTCAGTGTTCTTCCACTGGACTAAATCACATTTCTTCACAACCAAAGGCAACAGGATGCCTAAAAAGCATAGGAATGGGGCAAAAGTAACTGCAAACCAAAGCTCGACATTTATGAAAACAATAAGCCACGTTGGCCCTTTCAACCAAACCTACAGTCTACAGCCATATCACCCTGAACATGCCCAATCTCGTCTGATCTCAACCAAACCTACATAGGCCTGGACACCATCATTAGCTGTGTCATCTATGAATAAAAACAGAAAGGATAGTGACAGAAAGCCCTGGAAAGATACAGCATGTGAGCAGTGATCGGCACAGCTACCATGGAGTGGAACTTTTCCAGAGAGAAAGCTGGCGGGGAGATGGGGTGAGAAATTAGTGGGGTGTGTGCGAAGAGGCCTGAGAAAAGATGAGAATGACAAAAACTAAATAAATAAAAAGGCAATTTCATTATCATTTCAATTTGGGAAAGTAAATTGTATTGTTTTCCTTGATTTTTCAAACACACTTGAAAGATGTAAACACAAGAGCAAAAAATAATGAGATCTTGTCAATGTCTGGAATCAGCTGTCAACTGAGCCACTCCTCATACACAGCTGTCGTTTGGTGCTCCGGCTTCCCAGGAGGGAGGCTTGTACGTGCCCAGAATGGTCACAGTCTCACTGAAGCGGGCATAGTCTCACTGAAGGGGGACGATGGCAGGGCAGCAGAAGTTAAGCAGGGTGGGAGGTGGGCTCCATAAGCAAGACACTGACTAGGCAGCCTCTTGGGCAACAGGTCAAGGACCTAGAAGGTCAAAGCCGGAGTCAAGAACATATAAAGAATCCAGAAAGTTCCAAAGGACAAAGGTGTGCGAGATAACAACAAAGTGGCAGAATCCAGTCTGCCACAAGGAATTCAGGCAATTAATCATGCCTTCAGGGGCAGACGAGCTGCAACGGTTTCAGCACACAAGCAATCTGGAACAAAAGTGTGTGAGGGGAGTTCTTGGCACCAGTCATCAGAGTTGAGATAGGAAGCTTATTCCCGAGGCTGCCTTTGTTTACAATTTCTCTAGAGCTCTAAGCAGAGGTGGAGTACGGCTGGCCTTTGCCTGAGGACACACAGAACAATTGGAGCTGCAGAACAACGGCTCCACAGATTTTCCTGATAATTCAGGATTGAGCACTATTCACTTAAAAAGAGGGTTCTACAGCACTTCCGCTCTGTTCTGAATAACCAGAGACCATAGTAAAGGTAATATATGGTGTCAGTCTGATTTTCTGTAAAGTGGGTAAAGGGATGGGAATTCGATGGGAATATCATTGACAAGAGTCTGACTCCAAGTTTGCCCTATTTAATCCAAAGACCTAAGAATAACCCTGTTAATATTAGTCCTGACACTCCAAGTCTCCTAAGCGAGATCCACTGTATAATATTTCATCATGGGAATGAAAATACATGCACAGAGCTTCTAATAGCTTATTTGAAGCAACAGTTAACTGGACATGGAACAACAGACTGGTTCCAAACTGGGAAAGGAGTACATCAAGGCTGTATATTGTCACCCTGCTTATTTAACTTATTTGCAGAGTATATCATGAGAAATGTTGGGCTGGATGAAGCAGAAGCTGGAATCAAGATTGCTGGGAGAAATATCAATAACCTCAGATATCCAGATGCAAAGATATGGTAGATGCTTTCTACCACCCTACGGCAGAAAGCAACGAGGAACTAAAGAGCCTCTTGATTAAAGTGAAAGAGGAGAGTGAAAAAGACTGAACTTCTACTTTTTAGGTTAAACATCCTTGGAGTCATCTCCATTCTTCTTTGCTTAGGCTATAATCAAGTCCTCTGCAATAGTGTTGAATGCAGGTAGCTTACTGTAGTCCTAATGATATCCTGCAAGTTGCCCAGTTTCTCAACAGGGGTGGAGATGCAGTAGCGTTGACTCCAGCAGGTTTCATCACAAACCAACTCCTGTCTTACCAAACTGATGGTGTTACGTCTTCTTACACATCCACACTGCCCAGCCCAGCCTAGGCACAAAGTAAGCACACCATAGCACTCAGTGAGAGAATGAATTCTTGAGTATATAAATGAAAATGATCACACTTAAGATGGAAGAGTGAGATCACGTAATGGGTCAGAGTATCTTAGATAAACACAGAGACCTCCTTGCTCTTCTTTTTTAAAAAATTCCTTTTTAGTTTTAGGCTGCATTGAGCAGCATGTGGGATGTTAGTTCCCCGACTAGGGATTGAACCTGCGCCCCCTGCAGTGGAAGCAGTCTTAACCACTGGACCACCAAGGATGTCTCTGCCCTTCTTTAAAGTGTTGCTCAGTTGTGTCCGACTCTTTGCAACCCCATTGACTCTAGCCTGCTCTGTCAGGACTCTAGAGGACTCTAGGCTCCTCTGTCCATGGGATTTTCCAGGCAAGAATACTGGAGTGGGTTGCCAGTTCCTTCTCCAGGGGATCTTCCAAATCCAGGGATCGAACCCGGGTCTCCTGCATTGCAGGCAGACAGTTTACCATCTGAGCTACCAGGAAAGCCCAAGAAAGGCTTCCCTCAAAGAGGAAGACTCCCTCTTTGCGAAAGGAACAAAGAGAACCCAGATTGGTAGAGGATAAAGAAGATGGAAAGGGTTCAGTTTAAAAGAATATGAGTAGGAGACAAGACTCTTGGGGGCATCACAGTAAAACAACCGCCAAATGACGAATGCTGGAGAGGGTGTGGATAAAAGGGAACCCTTGTACACTCTGGGTGGGAATGCAAACTGGGGCAGCCACTGTGGAAAACAGTATGGAAGTTCATCAAAAAAATAAAAACAGAACTACCATATGACCCAGGAATTCCACACCTGGGTATATATCCAAAAAAACCAAAAACACTAACTTGAAAAGACAAATGCACCACAGTGCTCACAGCAGCATTATTTGCAATTGCCAAGATATGAAAGCAACCCAAGTGTCCATCGACAGAAGAATGAATAAGAAGATGCAATGGAATATTAGTCATAATAATAGAATGAAATACTACTCAGCCATTAAACAGAATGAAATTTTGTCATTTGAAACAACACAGACTTGGAGGGCATGTTAAGTGAAATAAGTCAAACAGAGAAAAACAAATACTGTATGATCTCACTTATACATGCAATCTAACAAATAGAATAAACTAGTTAAGATAACAACAACAAAAAAGCAGACCTACAGATACAAAGAATAAACTAGTGGTTACCCGTAGGAAGAGGGAAGGGGGGAGGGACAACATAGGGGACTAAAAGGTCCAAACTACTTCGTATAAAATAAATCAGCTACAAGGAGATATGGTACAGCACAGGGAATACAGTCAGTATTTTGGAGTATAATCCTTAAAAACTGTGAATTACTATATTGTACACCTGTAACTTATATAATATTATACAGTAACTCAGCTAGGGCTTTCCAGGTGGCACTAGTGGCAGAGAACCTGCCTGCCAATGCAGGAAACACAGGTTCCATTTCTGGGTCAGGAAGATTCCCCAGAGGAGGGCATGGCAACCCACTCCAGCATTCTTGCCTGGAGAATCCCATGGACAGAGGAGCCTGGTGGGCTATGGTCCTCAGAGTTGCAAAGAGTCAAACACGATTGATGTAACTTGGCTTGCATGCATGCATAATTCAGGTTTTTTTTAAAAGACTCTTAGACTGAAGATAACCTGGGCTCCAAGAACTTAGACAAACTGAGGATAACAGTGAAATATGGCTCCAAAACTAATCTTCTATATCCATGTGTGGGCCTGAGAGTTGCTTCTTTGTAAATCACATGGCGCCTCACAGATCCTAACATCCGCTAGAGAATGGAGTCTGGTGTTCTCCAGACAGGCACTGCTATCAATGACAACTTACTGGATAGAGGAATGAGACAACAGTCAGCAACTGGGCAGTGCCCAAACATGCATGTGGCTCTTTTATTTTTCTTTTTGCCATTTTTCTGACTGGGTCACCCTTTCACTCCAAGCTCCTGCCACCTTTAGCATCAGGGAGGGAGAGATGGTCAGGAATTCTGGCCTGGGCTCGGTCCTGCAAGCCTATCTTCCACCATAAATTCAACCTAAACACCAGTTTGACTAACTTTCTAATTGAATCAAATCATTGTTTCTCTGAATGATTTCACTGAATCCCTCAGGTCAATTCTAGGAAAACAGTCATGGTGGCAGCGGAAGCAGCCAGCACAGCTGTTGGGGCATTTCTCGGGCTGGAATGAGCCCTGTCGCCCTAGGGTAGACGGAAGGCCCCTCCCGGGCTGGGGAAGTGGCAGCTGTGGCGGCCTCCAGATTAGGCTTGGGAAGGGCTGGCCAGCCTCCTGCTGGCTTCGGAGACTGAGCTCCTGGTAGTGGGGTTGGATTAGGGCCTCACGATGTGGGCTCCCTCAGCCAGCGCCTAGCCTGTGCTCCCACCCGCCGAGCTGAGCCTGTTCTTCAATAACCCTTGGGCTGAGGCCACAGCAGGTTTTCTGATCCAGTTCTGACCTGAAGAAGCGACCCTCAGGGAGTCCCCTTCCTCTGGGAAATCTCATTGCATGCTGCCTTTTCTGGCTGCTTCCTCCCTTCTCATTTTTCTTACCTCCCCAGTTAGAGTGATAACTCCTGTGTGTTTTTCGTTCTGGGTCTTCGTTGCAGTACACAGTCTTCTCCCATTGTGGAGCATGGGCTCTAGAGAGTGCAGGCTCAGTTGCCCAGCAGTATGTGGGATCTTAGTTCCCAACCAAAGATGGAACCCGCGTCCCCTGCATTGGAAGGAGGATTCTTAACCACTGAACATGGAAAGTCCTCCTCCCGTGTGTCCTGTTCACCCTTCCTGATAGCCCTGGGGATGGGATGGGAACCATCGGTGTACGATGGGCTCACCTATCATGACTGAATATTGGTTTGCTTTGGCTAACTCAGAGACACCCTCCCCAGGTCAAAGAAAGTTGTCTTTCTGCCTATTGCTTTTTCCTGATGTTGACAAATTCAGATGGGTCTGTGACCAGACCTTGCAGTGGAAGTATACAAATGCTTTCCCAATGGGGGATGCAAAGCTCTGGGGAAAGAATGGAACAAGACTGCTGATAGCAAGAAGGAAACCTCTGCGCTTTGGTATCAACAGTTAATCTACTGTGGCACATCTCTTAGGAAACTAAATGAAATGCAGTAACTGCTATGACATTGAAGCTGTGTTGCAAAAATGATTTTGTAGAGCAAATAACTATCATATACTGGCTATTTTATGCCTTATTGAACAACCAGCAGTTTATGAAAACAACGCGTCATAAATATTGTCATAAATAAACTCAGGTTCTTGAGTGGAGACCATCAGGATTTGCAGCAACAGAGAATCATGTAATTCCTCCTTCTCCCTGAGCTCTTCGGCTGTTTGCCCTGCTTTGGGTCTTGGTTCGCACGTAGCTTCACACCCAGGCATGTCTTCTGGAACCCAGGACCCTATATACAAGGTACTGTGGAAGAGTTCTGGAGAAGGAAATGCAACCCACTCCAGTACTCTTGCCTGGAAAATCCCATGGACAGAAGAGCCTGATAGGCTGCAGTCCATGGGATCGCTAAGAGTCGGTCGTGACTGAGCGACTTCACTTTCCCTTTTCACTTTCAAGCACTGGAGAAGGAAATGGCAACCCACTCCAGGGTTCTTGCCTGGAGAATCCCAGGGACAGGGGAGCCTGGTGGGCTGCCATCCATGGGGTCGCACAGAGTCGGACACGACTGAAGTGACTTAGCAGCAGCAGCAGCAGCAGTGGAAGAGTCTGAGCTCTAGTAAGGCCAACATAAGCTCAAGCAAAGGAGATACTTTTATGAAACTGAGCACTGGATACTGGGGAGGAATGGAAGGAGCCTCAGACTGGGAGTCAGGACACCTGGATTTTAGTCTTGGCTTTGCTATTAACCAGCGACACAAGTCACTTTACCATCGGAAGTCACTTCAACTCCGGATGCTCATCTGGAAAGTGCTGATAATTGCACTTGCCCTTCCTGCCTCCCAGGGTTGTAAGACAAAATGGTACTTTTAAAAGCTTTATAGACTGTAAATCACTAGATGCATGATGGGATTATTGCTATTATTATACTTTGAAGAGGCAGCTGCCAGAGGCAGTGAGTAAGTTCCTTAAGCACAGTGTTTAAGGATAGGCTGCCTGACACGGGTGCCAGGAAATCACAGAGGGGATTGCAGTGGCAATAGATATATCAAAGATCCTTTTAAGCACTAATTCTGTGAGCTGGGAATGTACAGACTTTTCATAATTTTCTTAGCAGTGACCATGTATTCGAGTTGAACTGTCATTCTCCAAGCTTCTTTATTTTTTTAAGTTTTTTTACTAATTTTTTTTCTGATTATAAAATCAATACTCTTTACAGAAAACTTAGATAATGAAGAAAAGTATGAAAAAGGAAAAAACCACCAATAATTGCATCTTAGAGATGCTCACTATTTACATGGCATATTTACATTCAGTAATTTTTCTATGCATTTTACTGTTTTTCAAAATTGGGACGTTTTACAAAATGGGATATGATTATATGAGTTTTGTATTTTGAAAGGATTTATTTAAAATATATTTTATACCATAAACAATTTCCTTAACCTTAATTCCTTGACTATTCCCTAAGAACATGGTTTTTGATAAATAGCTAAGTAATATTCTAGTCTATGATGATACCTTACATTTAACTAAGACATTTTAGACATTCAGAGTCCTGTAGTTTTCTTTCTAGGTAATGCTTCAGTAAAGATCCTTATACATAAACATTTGTATCTGATTATTTCTTTCAGTGAAATTTCCAGTAGCAAAACTGTAGAGTCAAAGCATATACACATTTTTAATTCTCTTGATCACACTGCCAACGTGTTCTCCAGAAAGGCTGTGAGTAATTTATGACTCTACCAGCACTATATCAAAACAACCATTCCACTGCATCCTCTCCAATCCTGGGAATTTTGATTTTCACACTTCTCAGCTATTTTATATGTACAAACAATTTTCATTCTTAGTTTTAATTTATAGTTCATTGGTTACTAGAGAAGTTGATTTTTTGTCTTTCGTTTATTAGCTATTTGTACATAATCCGTTGTGAATTGTCTTTTGTATTAGCTCCCTGTAGAAACTACAATTCACACCGCTCTGCAGATGTAATCAGTTCTGAGTCATCAATACGAAAGGAGAACAGGGGTGTTTTGAATGAGCCCAACCCCATCAAAAACTCCTAGAGGTACTCTCCCAACAAACCACTCACAATAGCGGAGGTGGCGTGGGGGCTGGTGGCAGGGGGCAGAAAGGGAGGCGGTATACTGAAATCCGTCAGTGATTTGTGTTTCCCTGCATTTACTTCTCCAGCTCTGCTTCTTGTATAAGAGCTAATGAGCAGCGAAACTGACAAAAGACTAAGGAAAAAAAAGAAGAAAGGGCATGGTTAATCCCTTAACTAGGACTGAGGAATGGATGGAGTTTGCCTTTAGAAAGGGAAAAAAAAATACGACTTATTATTTTTTTAAGCCATGCAGTTCCCAGTATGCCCACTTGATGGCAATCCTCCACTGGTTAGGCAAAAAGGTAAGGGTTCCCAAGGTTAGGGAAACTGAGGAAGCAGCTGCTGAAACTGAGAATCAGGCACATCGAGGCAGCTGACAGTTAAACACAGGCAGTCTTTAAACACTGCCGGGAACATGGCTCTCTGGTGTGCAAGGGGCTGGAAAACAAGGGTTTCGCTTTGATAGACAATGTGACTTTGTGGACACTGGCTGGAGGGGCAGAGAAGAGGGAATGCGCTGCCTCCTACTTCGTTTGTTCCTTCTTTTCCGCTGCTGTATTTCGTGTGTCATTTGATTTACTTCTTTGTGCTGAAAAGGCAAAATTACCTACTTTGTCAGTAAGGACCACAGGTTTTCTCAGAGGCTCTAGCGAGGTTGTAGGGACTCAGAAGCCCCAGCCTGGTTGGCAGTGCTGATGAGACTGTTCGGGAAAGCTGAGAGCAAAGTTCCTGAAAGCAGAGAATGAAAAGCAAACTCATAAGGTCCTTCGAGGCTTGTTCTAACCCCAGAGACAGATCATGTTTGGAATCATGTCAGCTTGAAAGCTTACGGACATGAGATCTTGAACAAATGACCACATCTCTCTGAGCCTATGTGTCTTCTGTTAGAAAATGCAGGATAACTGTATTTACTTCATAGCATCCAAGGCAAACTACTACTGTGATGATGATGATGATGATGATGATGATGATGATGATGATGATGATGATGATGTAACTGTTCCACCCAAGGATGCAAAAAGCAGGAGATAACAACAGGTAAGAAGACCCTCAGATTTGGATCAGACAGTCCTAGGTCCTAATATGGGCCCCAAAACTTACTAGCTATGTTTAACCTTCCATAAGTCATCCCTCATCTTGGTAAATGAGGATAATAATATAAGACCTATTCCATAGGATGTTATAAATGCTAACAGAGGAAGTGTACATAAGGTACACGGCAAAGGGCCTGACATACAGTACACAGCCTTTGGTAGGTGCTATTTGTAGTGGTAGTATTAAAGGAAAGTTTTCACCAGTCTTCAGAGAGCACAGTCAAGAGAAAGGACTTGTACATCCGGTACAAAAATTGAATGGTCTTGTGTGGTCAACCAGCACATGGAACCAGGCAGATCTCAGGAAAAGCAAGCACAGGACACAGTCCACACATGGAATCCCCTGTTTCAAATCATGTGCATTTGCTTACAAGGTAGTTTGGGTTTGTTTTTTTAAGACGTTAAGGTTGAGACAGAAGTTCACGCATGGATTCAGCTTCTCTCTCGAAGTCACAAAAATAGTCAAAGGTCAAATCTGAAGCCAAACCTCCCTGGAAACAGACCAAGAGACAGGCAATGGCTTGTCTACAGTTGCATAGAAGGAAATAGGGTCCAGATTCCAAGGCTATCAAGAAGGCTTCCTCTCACTATGTCCTGCCCACTAGGCAGGCTCCCACATGGCTGGTCCTTCATAGAGCACATGGCGTAAAGGCCAAACAAGGATTCCTCCAAATCCGGGTAAGCCACTGTGGAGTATCATCGGCTAGCCTAAAGTAATCCGCCAATGTTTCTCCCAACAACAGGTGCAAATACGGGTTTTGTTTGCACTTCCGTTCATCCAAAGCTTGACCCTCACTTTTTTACACATCAACTTAAGGAAACGATTACATGGTTATTCAGAAGTCACGCATGAACATCTGGTTTTCCATGGCACTAAATAATTTTCCTGATTTTATGGAGCCCAAGTCAATATTTAAAGTTATACACATTTCTCATGTTCCTCACCACTTAAAAGACTTAAGGGCACAAGGTGAGCCCTTAGAGGCCTGTCTAGGCACAACGGAAATATTTTAGATAGATGCCTGTTTGAGTGTGTAGATGCAGCAGTTGGGGTTCTCAGCAAAGCCAAGCACAAGGTAGGTGTGTCAATTCAAGATTTACAGATGCAAAAAAAAAAAAAAAGATTAACAGATGCACACAGAGAGTAACAGGGAAGATCATGATGTGAGTAGCACCACAGTTGGCCTCTGCCAGACCCAAACCTGCCAAAATAAATATCAGCACACAACGTCTCCAAAAATACCCAATCAAAATAATCAAGAAAGTAGATGACCAAGAGCTGGTAACTGGCTGGACTCATGGGCCAAACCCCATGTGCTACTGGACAAGGATTAAGGTAAAGCTGCAGGTCAAGGTTTAGAACATCAGTTAGGCAGAAGTTGGGGATACTTGGTTTCATATGATCCCTACAATAGGATCTCAGGATGGTCACTGATAGGCAAAGAGAGGGAGGCATGGAGCAGCATGCTCCATAGCTGTAAAAATCGGGGGTCCATCTTGTATCCCACATTCCTTGTGGGAGAAAATGATGAACTGAAGCACGACTGAATGAAAGGGATGGGAATGGCAAAGAGTAAAGAGAAGGCGTCATACTGAGGAGGGGCTGAGAAACTAGGGCAATTTCCTAGCAACCATCAGGATGATGATGGTGACTGATACTTATAATAGCCATCATTTATGGACCACTCATATCCCAGGCACAGTGCTACATGCTTACATCAAGTCACTCTTCAGCTATGACAGAGGATGAGGAAAGTGGTGCACACCCAGAGATTTTAACCTACTTGCTCAAGTAACCTACTTGCTCAAGTCACTGGGTCAGGAAATGGTAGAGCCAGAATTCAAACCCAGGCCATCTGACACCAAAGCCTGTGTCCTATCCACTCTACTCACTACAGTGTTATTTATCATAAGAATCATCAGAGCTACTATATTCAGTGTTTTTTAAGTATAAGCATCAAGAATTTTTCTAAGGAATTTTCATGCCTAGTTACATAGTACCCTTCCAACAACCCCATGAAGTTTGTAATATGGATAACCAAGGCAAGTGAGGCACAGATAGGTCAAGTCACTCGTTCAATGTCACACAGCTAAGAAGCTGCAGAGTCTAATGCCAGAGTTGAGCTTTCCTCTCAACTTGCTCAAGAGGAAACGTGGAGGTCATGAGCAGCGTAGCCCAGAGATTCGAAGGGCTGCTATATAATGAGGGAAAGTCCCCGTAGTGCCCAAGGGCACTTGATGTCTTTACTCCCTTCTGGTTTTAATGGCTTGAGCCAAGTGGGCTCCAATGCGTGCTAAAGAGATGCTCTCAGTATTGGCAGGTTGTCTGGCCTCTCAGGCTACAGTGCTGCGGTGTAGCCTTCCTGAGTGACTCCACCAACCCAGTCAATCAAATAATCTATGAGTCCGCCACTCAGGTGGCTGGAATGTTTTTTCACTCCATTGACCTGTTTGCACAGAATACATTGACAGGCTGCTTCAGGGCTGTGTCAAAACAGTCCCCCACCAAGAGCTCTCTCTCTGTGAACCCCAAACCTCAAAAACCCCAAAGTCAGAGACCTGCTTCTACCATGTGCCCACCACAATTTCAGATGAAAGACAGGACGGAATGGAACGCAGGCAACAAATACAATTTACAGTTGAAAATGACTTAAAATCTGCCTCAGGTGTACTTTAGAAGCAATATTTTAAAGTCCATGTGAAATTCTGTCATCCATATGGCAGGTTCAGGTGCTATGATGAACCAGTGAAGTCAAAGGCAAAATCATCAGTGCCTCGTGGCCTTATAAGTCAAGGCAAGAAGAGAACTGCATCACTCAGATACTCTGAACCCTCACCCATGTGTTTATGTCCACTCAGACACAGGTCGGGTGAGAGCAGAATTACTGCTCTCTGGAGTCTCTCAGACCTTCACAGACTTGGACGGGGAAATCCTGAGAGTTCTGGCTTAAAGGACTGCCTCTTTTTAGAACTCCCGAGAAAGTAACTGGCGGAGAAGGCAATGGCACCCCACTCCAGTACTCTTGCCTGGAAAATCCCATGGATGGAGGAGCCTGGTGGACTGCAGTCCATGGGGTCGCTAAGAGTCAGACACGACTGAGCAACTTCACTTTCACTTTTCACTTTCCTGCATTGGAGAAGGAAATGGCAACCCACTCCAGTGTTCTTGTCTGGAGAAACACAGGGAGCCTGATGGGCTGCCGTCTATGGGGTCGCATAGAGTCGGACACGACTGAAGCGACTTAGCAGCAGCAGCAGCAGCAGCAGCAGCAGAAAGTAACTGGAGTCAGTCAGACACGACTGAAGTCACTATGCATGTGCACATGCAGAAAATAAATAAGGAGTGAATACATGACCACCTTCTACTTAGGCCAGTGGTTTTCAAATCTGGTTGCACATCAGAATCATTTGGAGAGTTTGTCAAATACTGATGCCCAAGCCTGACTCATGACCTTCTGATGCAATTGGTCTGGGGTGGGTGGGGAGCCTGAGGATATTTTTTCCTATTAATCTGGTACCAGTTTTTCTTCCCTAGAGTCTTAACATTATTTTTGAATTTCTGATAAAAGGTTTTGAATGTACAATAAATGTTGAGAATGACAGACACAGACCAGGAAGAATCTGTCTCTTGTGGTTCATCATCAGCTGCCTATCCTGCTCCAACTTTGGCCATGGTGCAGAAAGAAGAGGCTTTGCCCTTTTTCCTGGAACAAATGCATCTAAGCCAAAATCACTGCCTCCATGACCCAGGATTCTGCAAGTCTGTGGCTTTTAGGAAGAGGAATACCATTAAATGCAAATCTGTAGAACTCACTAGAAGGTCAGAGAACCAACACCAAACCATTTAGTTAAGAAGCAAAAAATATTTTGACCTGAAGCTCTAGCCTCCTCATGCTCCACCCACCTCTGCCATGGAAGATGCCTCTCCCCTGTGATGTTTCATGAAGGAGGATAAAATTCAGCCATGCCTTCTAGTATAACAAAAATCTATTCAACAACCTCCATCCTGAAAAAAAAAATAACAAGCATCTAAAATGAAACACACTGGAGGACCGTACTGGTCTGTGCCCGGCAGACACACCACCACAGAAAAGGGCTATGCAGGACTGGAGCTTGCAAATTCCCAGGAATTATCATGCCCAACAAGGAACAAAGAACTCACTTGGATTTCTCATTCTCTTCCCCGTGGAGTGTTTTTTTTTTAATTTGCTGAGGAAACAAGAGTCAACCTTTGTTACATTTGAGTCCTCAGTTGTCCACTTTGGGCCAGACCCTGTGCCCAGGAAATGGAGAGGACATGGTCCCTGTCCCCAAGGAGCTCGAAGTCCAGTCAGGGAAGTGGATGTGTAATCAAAGACATCATACATCTGGTGTGAAAAGAGTGAAGGTGGGGAGGGATTGTGCAGCTCAGTTTGGGAAATCAGGGAATGCTTCCTGGAGGAGGTGATGTGTAAACTAGACAGACCTCTTCCTCCCTCTGTGGCCACTGGAGGGTAAAACCTCTGCCAAAAGGGGGCTTAGGTCAATGATAAAATATTGCCCATATAAATCTCCTCTGAAGCTGAGAAAGTTCATTTATTCTCTATTTACAAGGGATATGAAGTAGGTAGGGATCTTGCTGGTAGGGAAATGTGACTAGAAAGAAATAGGACTTTCCTGACGGCTCACATTGCAGGAGACCCAGGTTCCATCCCTGGGTCGGGAAGATCTCCTGGCAAAGGAAATAGCAACCCACTCCCGTATTCTTGCCTGCAGAATCCCATGGACAGAGGAGCCTGGTGGGCTATAGTCCGTGGGTTCGCAAAGAGTCAGATATGACTGAGCGACTAACACTTTCACGTTCACTTATCTGGGGGAGGGGAGTAGCAAGTAGGCCTGTTCCTCTTTCTTCTCCACCCCTTTCTCTATTGGCAGCAATTCAAACACTCCCCTGGCCCCTCCCTGAGAATAATCTGCTGCTCTTACCTGCTTCTGGGAGAGGCATTGCAGTCTGTGGTTGATGCAAAGAGGACTAAAGGAAGAAGCCTGAGTTCTACCCCAGCTGTGCCGCTGTGAGCCACGTGACCACAAGCCAGTCCCTTCCTGCCTCTGGGCTTTAATTTTTCTATTGATACAAGAGGGGGTGGGCTCAGTGCTCTCCAAGCCCCAGTTCTCATGCTTTCTGTTTCTCTGCTTGTCCAAGGTTAGACAGACTTGGGGCAAAAAGAACAACCCAGTCAGTGCAGTGGCTTCTGTCATCTCTTTGGAAGGCAACAGTAGGCTTGCAAGATTTGGAAAATAAAGCCACGTGAAAGGCTAGCCATTAGTGACAAAAGCCCTACCTTATTTTTCTCCGGTTGAAAAAGAAAAGGTTGACTTTTTTTTTTTTTTTCCAAAATAAAGCTGCTGCTTCTCTGCCACAGTGTATGGGCAGTCAGCATGCCCAGGCATCAGACATCAGATATTTCTTTTCTTCCCCAACATCACTCTCTCTGTGGGAACAGGGAGTCTCGTATCAATAATAGCATTGAAACGGAACTACCCTGCACCATAGCTAAGCTGCAATTCCCACCTGCCAATCAGAGAAAAGCGATTCCAAATCCTATAGCCATTACTGTCTGCCTCTTTTCTTTTGAAGGATCCTTTGATTCCTTTCTTTCTTTTCATCTTCTTTGGCTTTTCATGCCAACCATGAACACTTCGGTGATACTCAGGAGTTTGTTAGGGGTTGGCCTCCTGGTAAGCCTCACTCAGGAAAGGACTGCTGGTAATGGGACCAAAATAAATCTCAGACTTAACTTCTCTCTCCCAAAGCTGCCCTCCTTGGCACCATTTAAGGGGAGGTAGACGGCTACACATCAGTCTTAGGCACTCCAAATGGAGCTGTCCACAGTTACACACACTTGTGCATCTACAAATGCTGACCAGGACGGGGCTGAGTCCTAAGGGATCACAGTCCTAAGGGAAGAAGCCTTCTATTGTCAGGAGCTCTCGATTGAGTTCATTCCCTGGAAAACCACCGACCGTGGGAAGCCTCTCGTCTCTCGACTAAGTTGCCCCAATACACCAAATGCGTACATGCCTTTAATCACACACTTCTCCCTGCTTGGAATAGCTTCCCCAACTGAGCCAGCTCAAATATCACCTCCTCCGAGCAGCCTCTGCTGACTCTGTCCCCTCCCAGGAAGAAGTAATCCTTCCTTCCTGTGAGTTCTCCTGGCGCATCATGTTCTTGCCTCTATCGGGGTACTTATTCCATGACGTGAGAGCCAGCTGGTGACCTGCCTGTCGCTCCTGAGAGACGGTGAGCTTCACTTAACCCTGAGCTCAGCCCAGGAAAAGTTTCAGAACTTGAACCAAATTGGGGTGGGGGTTGGTAAACATAGCCTTCACCGGTGATGTCATAAAGGGGCCCTTTACAGCAACAAAATTTCATGGGGCTCCAAATGAAACGTGGCAACACAGACAGGCTTGATTTTAGGGTTTGGTAAGGGACATCTTCTAGCCACATGAGATTGGTGGAGAAATAACTTTCTGTAACTTAACTCACCAGATGTTTTGCAATCAAGCTCAAGCACTATTTAGTTCAGGGGGACCCACAAGATATGTGTGTGTGAGGCAGACAGCTGATGGATGGCTCTGAACTGCGGGCTACATGCCTGTGGGGAATTGCATGGTGGGGGGAGGGTCGGGGGATGGGGAAAAGAGCAAAGCAGCCTGGTACATTTATTTTGAATCGGGCGATTCAGTTGTATAAAAGCAAATTGGAACCCTTGGCAGAGCCGTCCAGCAGTATCAAAGATCTATAGTCACTGCAGCCTGGTGGGAGGAGTACCACTAGTTACAGTTGCTTGGCTGTAAATAAAATATCCCCTGGAACGAAGCATTTTAATTTGAAGTGATTCTATCAGGAGCAGCTGACAAACCTTTCAAGGAAACTGGCAGTGTGAAGAGGAACCTCTATAAAAATAGGAAAAGGGCTTTGAAAAGAGCTAATGAAGTTTCAACACGCAGCCCTGAACACGAGCTGGGCCCATTCGGATACCGGTCAGTGTGTTTCAGAAACAGAGCCAATTAACCAGGGTGGGGGACTTCGCAGGGCACACTTGCCAGCTCCCTTCTTGAACTTTCCTGTGAAACACCAGGCGCCAAGAGCCTCCTCCCAGCCAGCCTTCCAGCACAGTCTGCGGGGCCCGGGCCTTAGCTCCAGACTGCACAAGGTCCAATCTGTGCATGTGCACTTGTCACAGCCTCTTCTGAACCCAGGCGTGATCAATAGATGTGGATGGACTTGGATTTCTGGAGGAGGTGTTCTGTTTTGTTTTTTTAGAAAGGAAAGGTGCCAATTGCCATAAAAGAGCCAAGGAAAGCCTGCAAGCCACCTTGCCCAGTCGGTATCAAACCAACAGGAATCGGGGTAAAGAGTGAGCAAGTAAACCAAAAGCCACAACTACCTATTTTTAAAACTACAACAACATGTGGGATGAACAGTAGTGCTGCTAGCTTTGTTTTTATCTACAGACATCTGTTTGGGGTTTCTTTGACTCCAGTACTTGATTTCTATGGTGTGATGGGACAAGGGTCTGAGAATTGGGGTAGAACAACTTGGATGTATATGTGTAGTTGCACAAACAGACATAACATTGTCTGCAGCAGGGAAAGAATCTCTCAAAATGCTAGGATTTAACAAGTACCCAGGAAAATTCCCCTGTCCCCAGCTTCTCACCCCCTTCCCACCCCAAACTGCAGCTGGAATCTAAAATTACACCATTCACCAATCAAGGCTTTGGTTTAAGTATTCACCCATGGGCTTGAACGCTGAATACCTATCTTGTGAATTTTGATTCAATGAAAGCTGAGCGTATATATTAATAATAAGCCACACACACCAAATCGCAGGTCCTTGGGTCCTTGTAGAGCGTGCCAGATGGAGATTTTACAGGCCAAGGATTTGTTTTGGAAACGCTCTACATGGTTTCTTAATCCACAGTCTAGTCACCCACAGCTCAGCCCAACCTGTGGGTACACAAAGACAGATCTGGGGAGAGGACAGCTGCCATTCTGGATCCACTCCTCCCCCAAAGAACTCTGAGGAGCAGTGTGCCCCACAAGGGGGGGAGTGCTTCCTGTGGCAACAGTTGCTTCTATCCTCACCACCCCTCCCGCCCCCCGCTTCCCCATCCCCCTGCACTCTGCATCCTCTGCTTTTCAATGAGGTCATCTACTCTTCAGCTGCACAATCAAAAATAAGTAAGGAGTAGGCCTCCAGACTAGTGATTGTTATTAAAACTAAACTCCATCAGCACATTCTCAGGACTGCACCTGGGAAGGCAGATGCCTGATGCTGCCCACTCTCAGAGCTGCTCCTGGCTCCCAGGGACCTGAGTGCAAACCTCAGACAGGGGTCACCACACATTTCAAATGCAAGGAATTCAAAATGCAGCACTGACAAAACATGGGAGGAAGGAGGGGTAAGCCCCCTCCCCAGCTGCTCTCTGCTAGAAACCCCTCCTCACTGAGGAGCCCTTCCTCCTTGTGGGCCTGGAAAGGAAGAACTGAAAAGCTTGGTCCTGTGGGAGCACACCTACGGATACCATTATTTCCCATGCTGTCTCTTCCGGGATTCTCCCAAGGGAGAATCTTTGGTTCCTAAACTATTTCTCACTGATTAATCAATCAGCAAGAAGGAAACACCCCTGCAGAACTGGCGGGCCTCCTGCAGCACACTTCCAGAGGAATTTCAGGGTCTGCACTCTAGTGGAAGTGTCCCCCACACCCGTCCCCATCTCCCAGCAACTCTCCAACGTCTCCCACAGGAAGGAACGCAGGTTCTGTGGGGCTAGGGAACTTGCCCAGATCACACAGAGAAGAAATTCTCGCACTCAGATTCATACCCAAGTCTGTTTGAAGCCGGAGCCAAGGCTCGTATACATGAAACCGGATGGAGTCTCTGGCATTCATTTTCTAGCACTTCCTCCTGCTAACCCCCAAGAGGCAGGGCTGTTAGAACAGACACCAGATTCAGTCACTTACTCCGAAGGGAATCACACCGCCTGGCTCTGAAGGATCTTCTTACAGAGATGACCGTCAGAGATGAGATGGTACACTCCGAGCCAGTGTCAGTGCCACCTCCTCCCGGATCCCAATTCCCCTCAAAACAAATCTTTTCACCAGAGTCAAGTCAGAGACCGGAAGAGCTCGAGTTGGCTCAACACTGTGCTTTCATTGATGCAGTTTCACCTGAGGGAATAAAGTGAAAGCAGTTTCTCTACCTCGAACCAGGGTGGAGGTCGGAATAGGGGGAGAAGGCAGGGTAGAGGAGAGGTCTGTGCCTATGACATTATGCCTTAAATGTATATTTTTCTTTTCTTGTCAGTACTGATGGGAAAAGAGGGAAAAGAGGAACGAGAGGAAGTAACAGGAAGAATGAAATCTATTCTGGTCTTGTCACCTTCAGGAGCAAAGGGCCAGGTTTCCAGAGCTCTGGCTGAGGGGTGGATGCGTGCAGCAAAGATGGCCTCTCTCTGTTCTGGGAGAACAGTGTTTCTCTGCAGAAATAAAGCAGCTGCAGGGAAAGCTCTGGCTGGCTGGGCACAGAAGGGCGGCCTCTCTTGGATGACACCCTGTTTCTATGGCTTTGGCTTCCAACCACTGCCTGGCCTCCTCACAGGGCTGGGAAGCTGCAACTTTCGAAAGTGCCCACTAAGCTTTTCTAAAGATATTCCTTGTCAGAAGTCAAGGAGTGGAATGCAGCTTACTCTCAAGAGAAGCTTGTCGGGGCGGGGGGTGGGGGGAAGCAGAGAAGGGAAGAGTACTACGGTTTTATTTATATACAAATAAAGAGAATGTAGGCCAAGAGGACAGTGTGTATGGTTCTGTCCCAGGAAACTAGTGCTAGGAATGTATTTCGAATTCAGGCAGCAGGGCAGGACAAGGTGAGGCAAGTGTGGTACTTAACCTTGGGTGTAAAATTTAAGGCGGTGTCAAAACACTCAGTACTCAGGATACTTTTTAGAACACATGTTTGTATTTTAGAACAGTTTCATATCTACAGGAAAATTGTGAAGACAGTACAGAAAGTTCCCCCACCCTCAGTTTCCCCATTATTAATGCTTTGGATTAATAAAGTACCTTTGTCACAATTAATGTCATAATGAACTAAAGTCTCTGCTTTATTCAGATTTCCTTAACTTTCACTTCTTTTCTGTTCCAGCATACCACATTACATTTAGCTGTCCATGCCCTTAGGCTCCTCTTGGCAATGACAGTTTCTCGGCCTTTCCTAGTGTTTGATGACCTTGACAAATTTGAAGAGTACTGATCAGGTATTTTATGGGATACCATCCTACTGGACTTTTCTTGATGTTTTTCTCATGCCCAGACCAGGGCTATGGATTAATGGGAGGAAGACCACAGAGGTAAAGTGTGACTGTCATCACACCATAGTGAGGGTATGTACCATATATACTATCCACATGATTTATGACTACATGCGCTGGCCTTCCTCACCTAACTGAGGTAGGGTTTGCAAACTTCCTTCACTGAAAGGTTACTCTCCTTTCCCTTTCCACAGTGTGTTCTTCAGAGGGAAGTAACATTTCATAGCTCACACTTAAGGAATAAAGAGTTAAGGGCAGTGTATTTTTTAGGTGAAACATTGACTGAAACTGTCCACCCTGGCCAGACACCATAGTAATGATTCATGAGAGTTATTTTACAACAGGAAGTCCAGGTAAGGGACGCGGAACTAATAAGCCACCACCAACCTCAAGAATTCACGAAAGGTCAAAAGGAGACACCACTCTATAAGTTCTAACAACTTCCCAGAATCCTTCTCACTGAAATTCATCTTGGCTGAGGGATGCATGCACCACCAGGAAGGACCTGAGTCAGAATGACTGGCCAGAGACAACACAGAAACTAATCCCATCACCATAAAACCCAACACTGCTAGCCACATGGCAGAGCAATTCTCCTGGGTTCCTTTACCCTCCTGCTCTCCTCCCAGGCATCCCTTCCCAAGAAAATCTCTTGATTTGTCAGATTTTTGTGTCTCCTCAGACAATTCATTTCTCAGTATTAGACAAGAGCCTCCTTTTGGGCCCTGAAAAGGGTCCCCCTTCCCGCAACATACTTAGACAAATTATTTGGAATTATCCTGCATGGGAGATTTGTTTCTTCAGACTGAGGAGATGCAGATTCAATCCCTGTGTCAGGAAGATCCCCTAGAGGAGGGTATGGGAGCCCACTCCAGTATTCTTGCCTGGAGAACCCCCATGGACAGAGGAGCCTGGCAGGCTGCAGTCCATAGGGTTGCAAAGAGTCAGACACGACTGAAGCTACTGAGCACATATGCACCTACCCACATATTTAATAATTTGTTTATATCAATATGGACTCTGATACGTATAATATACTTTGTGTTATATATACTCCAATACTACTTTTTTTTTTTTTTAAGTTGCTTTCTTTTGCTGCACTGCATGGCCTGTCGGATCTTATTTCCCTGACCAGGGATTGAAGCCGTGACCTAAGCAGTGAAACCATGGAGTCCTAACCACTGGATGGTCAGAGAATTCCCTATACTATCTTATTTATTTTGTTTCTAAAACTTTTCCAGCTTTGGGGGCATCCCTGGTAGCTCAGTGGTTAATAGTCCACCTGCCAGTGCAGGAGACACTGGTTCAATCCCTGATCCAGGAAGATTCCACATGCCACAGAGCAACGAAGCCTGTGCACCACAACTATTGAGCCTGTGCTCTAGAGCCCATGAGCCACAACTACTGAATCCATGTGCTGCAACTCCTGAGCCTTCGCACCCTAGAGCCTGTGCTCCACAAAAAGAGCTGCTGCTGCTGCTAAGTCACTTCAGTCGTGTCCAACTCTTCACGACCCCATGGACTGCAGCCTACCAGGCTCCTCCGTCCATGGAATTTTCCAGGCAAGAGTACTGGAGTGGGTTGCCATTGCCTTCTCCGCCACAACAAGACAAGCCACCACAATGAGACGCCCTCATGCTGCAACTAGACAGTAGCCCACACTCGCTGCAACTAGAGAAAAGCCCTTGAAGCAATGAAGATTCAGCATAGCCAAAAATTAATAAATTAATAAAATAAATTTTTTTAAAGTTTTCCAGCTATGGTCATTAGTAGCTCTTTCAGCTGACTCCTGTGCCATACCCCCATCAATGTTTTGCTTTGGGGATTTGTTTGTTTTTTAGCACTTCTTTACTTTCTGGCACTACAGGATACTCCAGGCTCATCTTGTATATTTCTTGCCCTGTATCATATATTTCTTCATAGAATCAGTCATTTCCCCAAAAAGCCTCAGTTACTCTTACTGGAGAACAGTATTAGTAACCAAGATATGAGTGCTAGTTGAATAAATCATCTTTTATTGCAATATTCTAAAAAAACAAATCTGCAAACTCTCACCTCCAGTCTATCTGCCTGTTTTTGTAAATAAGGTTTAATTGGAACAAGGGATATAAGTATTGGGGGTGGGCAAGAGAGGCAGGCATGTTTAAGGGCAGAGTTGTAGACTGTCTTTATGCACAAATTTCGTATTTGGTCCATCTTGAATTTCTCTGCACTCATTTTGACTCTTTAACATGTATCACCAAAATATTTTTTATTCTGATTACTGAGATTTTTGGC
Source organism: Muntiacus reevesi (assembly GCF_963930625.1). Lineage (NCBI taxonomy): Eukaryota > Metazoa > Chordata > Mammalia > Artiodactyla > Cervidae > Muntiacus > Muntiacus reevesi. Next base: position 118,891,502 of record NC_089271.1, on the reverse strand, counting down.
ACCCCCTTAAGTTTTATACCCAAGTTGAGTATCTTGCTCACCTCACCTTACTTTGGGCCCTAATAGGGAGCAGTCAGCAGTCGGGCTTAAGGTCAATGACTGAACTTGTGACTTCTTCCAGTGCAAGGGTGCTGCTTAAGGCTCGCCTCTGGCTGGGCATCGTCATCTTCAGCAGAGTTGTGTATTAAAACAACAGATCACCTGACCTCAGCCCAGCCCTCCTAAACCATACTTTGTTGGAGAGGGTTCAGGAACCTGCCATTTTATTTATTTTTCAACATTTACATAATTTTATTTTATTTTTAAAATTCTATACTGCTTTACAGTTTTCAAAAGTTTCACACACATGATTTCATATAATCTCATAATAAACCTTTTCCCCCTACACTCATATTGCACCTCCTCAGTTCCTTCTCCCCACAAGTAACCACCTGTGTGTTCTCTATATCTGTAAGTCTGCTTCCTTTTTGTTTTATTCATTAGCTTGTTTTATTTTTCAGATTCCCCATATAAGTTTTCTCATGCAGTATTTGTCTTTCTCTGCCTGACTTAATTCACTTAGCATGATGCCCTCCAGGTCCATTCATGTTGCTGAAAATGGCAAAATTTCATTCTTTTTCATGGCTGAGTAGTATTCCATTGCATGTATAGGCACGCGTGTGTGTATGTGTGTGTGTATGTACCGTATCTTTATCCATTCATCTATTGATGGATATTTAGGTTGCTTTCCTATATTAGTTATTGTAAATAATTATGCAGTCAACATGGAGGAACCTGCTATTTTAACATGAAGGAATCCATGACAACTATCCAGTGTGATCCCAGGTCTCATGTTTGGGAATCACTAAGTTAAGCCATTACTACAGATCTGTGGATGGGAAGGGCTTCCCTTGTGGCACAGCAGGTAAGGAAACCGCCTGTACTGTGGGAGACCTGGGTTCGATCCCTGGGTTGGGAAGATCCCCTGGAGAAGGAAAAGGCTACCCACTCCAGTATTCTGGCCTGGAGAATACCAAGGACTGTATAGTTCACGGGGTTGCAATGAGTCGGACACGACTGAGTGACTTTCACGTTCATGTGGATGGAAAGGTGGCATTTAAAAAGTATACGTGAAAGTTTTCATGCACTCCTTTGTGTTTAATGATATTTGTGTTATAATTTCAAATAATATTAATTGAGGGGGAGCAGTGTATGTGTGGCTCCAATTGAGATCCAGGTCTTTAAAGTGGTTGCATAAGGTTGATCCCTTAGCATGTATATCTGGAAGACCCAAAAGTTCCACTTTGGGTCCAGAGGAGCAGGACTGCATCTGGGCCCTGAGTATTTTCTCTTCCACTCTCACTTGCTGACCAAGTTGGGGGCAGTGGCTACTCATTTTGGACTTGCTATTAATCAACCACAGGATAACATCTCTTGCTGATTCATTTTCCCCTGGAGTGCGTACTCCCCATCTCTTTCCTCCCTTTGCACCCTCTCCTGGGCTCTGCCTGCTCTCCATCTTACTGGTCCTGTGGCTTCTGGCCCATCTCATCCTCCTTGCTCTGCGGGCACACTTGTCTTAAGATTGCTCACACTCCTGGCTGTTCTCCTGCCTGAGCTTTCTCTATCCCTCTCTCTCTTCCTCCCCCACAGCTCTCTCACAACCTTTTTCTCACACATGATAATTATCTTGCTTTCTTTCTCACTCTCACATTCTCTCTTTCTTCCTCTCCACTTTCTCTCCCTCTTGCTCTCCCATTCCTTGTGTGTGTGTGTGTGTGTGTGTATGTGTGTGTGTGTGTGTCTTTTGAAAGCCAGAGTCATTTCCCTAAACACATGGAGTACCCCAGAGCAGAAGAACTAGGCCAGCTCTATGGGGGAAAACAGGAAAAAAATTTTTCAACCACAACGAGGAAAATGCCATTGAGTCCAAGACTCTCAAGAGGGATCTCACAAAACTCTTTAAATCCTTGGGGCTAAAGGTACTGTCAGGCTATAGATGTGCAATCTAGCATCGTCTATTAAAGATAAAGCAGGTGGCCTCATTAGAAGCAATCAAAATTACCAAAGGGGAAAACCACTTCACAGGGAGGGAAGCCCTAACAGCTGGGGCTATTTGAGACTAATTGTCTAACTCGCCCTTAGGAACAGGAAGCTGAGGCTGAGGGAGGAAGTTGTTTTAACTCACCTCAAATATGTTACCAGCCAAAGAACTTCCCACAGTATAAAGCCAGCGTCTCTGAGAAGCAGCCAGCAGAGAGGTGAGCCTTCTGGAGAGTGGCTAGAGGATTTCAGAAACAAGCTTCAAGGATGGAGTCACTTTGATTTCTGGCACCAAGACAGGCTGGAAGGATCACTTAATCACCTCTGGAAACTTATCTCTGGGCCACTCTTTGCCACGGAGCAGGGAAGCATGATTTGTGGCACTTGGGCAGATGCTGGGTCGTGTATGGATGTGATCAGACTGCAGAATCAGGGTGGAGGGGGCCCCAGGTTGAGGCTGGTACACTGGAGACTCTCTCTCTCTCTCTCTCTCTCTCTCTCTATCTTTGTGTCTTTCTGTCCCTGTGTCCGTCTCTGTCTGCCTCTCCCTCGTCCCTTCTCCCCTCCGTAAGTGAAAAGTTAGCTGAAGGCCCAGTTTTAGAAAGAGGTGATTTAGGCAATGTGCTGGTGTTTTTACAATACTTCCAAAAGTCTTTTTGAGAAAACATATGCCAGGGGCCAAAATAAAACATGGGCTGCTCAAAAATACTTTTCCTTTTGTTTGAAATAGTTGCCTTTTAAAAGAGATTTAACAATTTTGTTTGGGGCTCATTTATAGGAATCCATCTAACTGTAGCAACGTTAAAAAAAATCATTCAATTTCCAGAATGCAATCTGATATTTATTAAGCTCTTTCCTCAAGGAACAGAAAGGACTAAGTCAGTGAAAGTCACTGAATCTTCTTCCCCAAAATGAACAAACATGAGAAAACAAAATATCCTTGAGCATGAAAACTTCAGAAATTTCTATTTATTAAAATGCAGAGATGGGTATTCAACAACACTTTTCAAATTTCATCTCATGGCTGAGGTTAAAACAAACTGTTAAAAACTAGTCTTACAATTTCACTTAATGTATTTTCAATAAAAAATATGGCTACTTACTTAAAACTCTCCAACTATTAATAAAATAGGAACCAGCCATAAACAGAAATGAATGAGAAATTCTCCTTTGGGGTTCCTCCTTTTCAGTGTAACATTCTGATATAACTTTTGTGACTAATCTGATTATTATTATAATAGCATTCTGATCCCCCCTCCATATGACTCCTGAGAGCAATGTTTCAGTAAGTTCAGTCCAAAGACCAATCACATCTGAATCACTTGGATTTACTTGCCCAAGAGTTGTTTCTCTGGCCTCACCATGATTCTGATTCTGCAGGAGCAGGGCCCAGAAATTTGAATTTTGAATGGACAGCCTGGGTGGTTCCATGCAGGCTAAAGTGTGAGGATCACTCACACTCTTGAGTAGGGCAAGGCACACTTACCTCTGTAGGGCAAGACCTAATAGAGGAAGCACATTTAAATTATGAAAGTGAAAGTGAAGTCACTCAGTCATGTCCAACTCCTTGTGACCCCACGGACTGTAGCCTACCAGGCTCCTCTGTCCATGGGATTTTCCAGGCAAGAGTACTGGAGTGGGTTGCCATTTCCTTCTCCAGGGGATCTTCCTAACCCAGGGATCAAACCCGGGTCTCCTGCATTGATAGATGCTTTACCATCTGAGCCATTAGGGAAGCTAAATTATAGAACTCCCTTATGTGTCTATCTGATTTTAGAATTAATAGGAGAAACCCCCTTGACTACCCATAAAAGCAAGGTTGCCAACATGTGTTAGTCTTCCTTATTCCCTTTCTGGTCTTACAAACTACAGCAAAGTTGCCCAAGGTAGGGAGATGGTTTCCTAGGAAGAGGTTGGTCTTATAAAAGATGGGTAATTGTTTGTCCAGGGATGAATGGAATGAATGAATAAAGAAAATGTGGTATATATACACAATGGAATACTATTCAGCTGCAAAGAAGAAGGAAACCCTACCATTTGTGACAATGTGGATGGACATTGAGAGTATTATGCTAGGTGACATAAGTCAGACAGAGAAAGACAAATACTGTATAATCTCACTGACATGTGGAATTTAAAATAAAACAAGATCCTAGAAATAGAGATCAGATTTGTGGTTGCCAGAGGCAGAGCGTGGGCTTCCTTGGTGGCTCAGATGGTAAAGAATCTGCCTGCAACACGGGAGATGTATGTTAACTAAACTTATTATGGTGATCATTTTGCTATATAAACATATAGCAAATCATTATGCTTACCTTAAATGTATACAATGTTAGATATCAACTGTATCTCAATAAAACTTTTTAAAAAGATTTTTAAAAATGAGAGAGCAACCAAAAAGGCCTAACTAGAAGTCCTGAACCCCACATAAGCAGAAAATCTGCCTGAACATTGACTATGCCACGAAGCTTGCCAAGTTTGTCTCCAACAAGCAAGAGAAGCCTTCTCAGGGAGACCACAACCACTTCAGGCAAACTGACCACGATATTAGGCCTTCACGGACATTTGCCAATTTGGAGACTATTTTCACCAATGAAGCTTCTTAAGTGTTAGTCCTTTTCCCCCACTTCTTTCTTTAGTCTTGAGCCAGCTGGAGCTTCTCTCTTTTGTCCTTTGCAGCTGACTCATCCATCCCTTTCCCTCCTCACATGGCCTAGTGAAGGAAGTCTAGGAACTGCTCCACTGCAAAGGCGTAGTTAGGCTGCACCTGAGTGCTGATAACCTGGGCCCCTTGAACCTGGAGGGCGGGAAGAAATCAGCAGCTGCAGAAACAACTGGAGACTTCAAAGGATTGCATTTCCCCTGAGGGTTATCTAGAACATACCTCTCAAGACTAAAATTCCTCCCTTGGAATGTGGCATGATGGAAAGTCAATGCAAAGAGGCTGACCTGCTCACCTCCTTCCTTGGGCTTTCCCATAATTTGTTGACAAGGAGGTTAAAAATCCAGCCCTCCCCTCACTCAAAGCTTCAAGGCCATTTTATCTTTCAGCCACAAGACAAAGATAATCATGTGAAGTAGGACAGATAAGCATAAAAGAGATGGTGTCTGTGTTGGCCAGAGTGAGAGTTTATCTCTTCTGATTGTCCATTCTGTTTGCTGATAAGCCAGTCCTAGGCTATCATTCTCTTCCTCTATTTAGCAATGCATTTCTGATTGACTTTTGGAAAACACTTAACTATCTAGAAGGCACCTTCCTGAACGCCTCAGATTTCTGGAATGGCTTAAAATCCAAAAGAAATCTATTTAAAAGCAAATAATTTGGCCGGTGGAGGTGGGGGAGGGGGAGTGATTGCTTAGTGGGTACAGGGTTTCCTTTCGGGGTGATAAAAATAGTTTGAACTAGACAATGTTGTGAGTGTACTAAATGTGGCTAAAGAAGCACACTAGAACACAGTGAATTTTATGCTATGTAAATTTCACCTCAATTTTAAAAAGCAAATAACTTGGTGATGTAGAAATTTTTTCTGAGTCCTCAGTAGCAAAGAAACAGAATCAGGATGATGCAAAATCCTGCACAACAAAAACAGCTAAGACCACAATATACTTGGTGATAATAGCCAGGATTTATTGATCACTATGAGCTAAACCCTATGCTAATAATCAATATATGCCTTTACTGAATCTTCACACAACAATCCTATGGGGCAGGGTCTATTGTATATTTTTTTAACTTTTTTATTTTGTATTGGGGTATAGCTGATTAACAAACAACATCATGACAGTTTCGGGTGAACAGTGAAGGGACTCAGCCTACATATACAGGTATCCATTCTCCCCAAAACTCCCCTCCCATCCAGGCTGCCACATAACACTAGGCAGAGTCCCATGTGCCGTACAATAGGTTCATGTTGGTTATCCATACTAAATATAGCCATGTGTACATGTTGATCCCAAACTCCCTATCTTTCCCCCCATCTCCTCTCTTCAAACCATAAGTTTGTTCTCTAAGTCTGTGTGTCTCTTTCTGTTTTGTAAGTTCATTTGTATCATTTCTTTTTAGACTCCACATATGAGATGTAATATGATATTTTCCTTCTCTGACTTACTTCACTCAGTATGACAGTCTATAGATCCATTCATGTTGCTGCAAATGGCATTATCTCATTCTTCTTAATGACTGAGTAATATTCCATTGTATATATGTACCACATCTTCTTTATCCAATTCCTCTATTGGTGGATATTCAGCTCATGATGCTTAACAGTATCAAAACAAACGACCCACTCAAAAAATGGGCAGAAGACCTAAACAGATATTTCTCCGAAGAAGATATACAGATGGCCAACAGACACATGTAAAGATGTTCAACATCGCTAATTATTAGAGAAATGCAAATCAATACTACAGTAAGGTATCATCAGATCTTCACACAGCAATCCTATGGGACACAGTCTGTTGTATGTTTTTTTAACTTCTCATTTTGTATTGGGGTATAGCTGATTAACAATGTTGTGATAGTTTCTGGTGAACAGTGAATGGAGAATGGCCAGCCAGAATGGCCATCATCAAAAAATTTACCAACAGTAAATGCTGGAGAGAGTGTGGAGAGAAGGGAACTCTCCTACACTCTTGGTGGGAACGTAAACTGGTAAAGCCACTATGGAGAACAGTATGGAGGTTCCTAAAAAAAACTACCATATGACCCTGCAATCCTACACCCGGCCATATACTCAGAGAAACCATGATCTAAAAGGATACATGCACCCCAATATTCATTGCAGCATTGTTTACAATAGGCAAGACATGGTTCTATTGTATTTAGGATTCACTGAGGAAATTGAGGCTCAGAGGAGTTCAGTGTCATGCTCAAGGTCATATAGTTAATAAGTAAATACTTGGCTCCAACTCATAGCTATCTGGCTCCAGAGAGCATGGTATTAACTGCTGACATCTTCTTTTTTGGTTTTTTTTTTTTTTTGCTGACATCTTCTGAGGGAATATGTGACCCATAAAAGCTCAGTTTCTTTACACAAAAACCTTGAAATGGCAGAGATAGGATGGCCAGGAGCACTGGTGACCAGAGAAGCAGTAATGTGGGGTGAGGTGGGGTAGGATGGGGTGAGGAAGGAAGGTGAGTGTGTACTCAGAGTGAAGACAAGTTTCAGAAAGGAAAAGGCATCTGTGTGTGTGTGAGCATGCACGTGCATATGTGTGTACCTGTGTGGAGAGAGAGTAGGTGTATGAGAGAGAATGAGAGCTATTTGATTCAGTAAAGGGGAACAGGCTTGATAAATGCCCACCTTCCCACTCTGCTCTCAACACACATAACTCACTCATTCTTCAAAGCTGGGCATCCCTCACTTGTAAGTGTGCTTATCTGAGGGAAAAGGGAATTTGAGGCCCATGCAGAAGACACTGGCTTTTTAACAAGATGTTCCATACGTAGCCAATAAAAATAAAAGAATAATACTCCAGTTACTAACCACTTGTAATGACTCCATTTGGGGTGATGTGATTTGTATTCAATTCAGCTTAACTAAAAAGAGAGCATTGTTTCCTGCGATGAGATATGAGAAAAAAATCATGTTCTATCTGAGAACCTTCCAACTTATGCAAAGAATAAAGAAAGAAATGACTTTTGCCTCTGCTTTGGAGCTGAGAAGCCTGCAGAGTCCTAGTTTAATTGACCCTAGAAACTTTCAGAAAGATGCAGGAATAGAAGGAAAATTACCCTTTACCTGTCTGAGTGCAATTCACTAGATTAAAGCGCTCCACAGGGAAAGTACATCTGTTCTCCTTGGTGCGGCCCCGTCTGTAAACTCCCGAGTGAAAAGAACTTGTGGTTCTCGGGGACTGAATAGGGCCCTGGGAAATGAGTGCCCAGAAGTCAATAGGCCTTCGGCTGTGGTGGGAGGGGAGAGGCTGCCAATGGGATCCCACTGAGAGACCAACCCCAGGAGCCTACCCCTGCATAGGGGGGAGCCAGGGCCAGAGCATCCTGGGAAGCCAATCCTGAGAGTGGGCATGAAGTTTTTTGACCCTGAAAGTGTAGATCCCAAGCCCTCCCGTTTCCCAGGCCAATCATCCTCTCCCCAGCATCTCCACTTCCCCGTGGGCAGAGGCAGATAATAAAGTGCCTGTTCTAGCTCATGCTGCTGCTTTACAAAGGGAGTTTTTTTGTTTCTTTTTTGTAATTGGTCCATGTGAGGAGACTTATTGCATCTTCTGAACCAGTAGGTCCCGAATGGCAATACCAAAGCACAATGGCCACAGGCAGTGCCTTTGGAGACAGTGTATTCATAGCCACTTCCTACAGCATGACAGGGAAGACAGAAATGGCAGAGGGATGTGTGCATTTGCTTTGTGAAAGGCGAGTCTGAATCTGTAAAAACTCCACTAAAGACAACTCTACTTCAAATTTTAAAAAAAGATATTACTCCTTACAGGACCTATGAGTCCACATGGTAATCTCACCTCACCTAATTTTCCCATTTGTACAATGAAGGCGGGGGGTTCGTTATACTTACATCATGGGGATATTCATGAGGGCCCAATGGGATAATGAATGCATTGTGCTTAGTTCAGTGACTGGCACATGGTGAGTTCTCAAGGAATATGAACTACTATTGATATAAAATGATAATTTATTATTATGCTTCAGTATTTTGAAGAAACTTGTCACTTCTGAAGAACAGACAGAACTTCATTTATTGGATGAGTACTAGACAACCGATCACATTCCACCTACTGTCTTTGCTAGAATTCAAAGCCAAACTGAATGTTCAAGTTCACAGGTCATTCTAATGCTAGATTTTGAGCTCCTTGAGGACAGGGGCTGTGTTTGGCTCAGCTCTGCATTTTTAGTGGCAGTCCCAGGACCCAGTACATGGGGTTTAATAAATGTTTGAAATGATTTCCATCCCAAGTTCTTAATGGAAACAACTTTCACCTCCTTTTCTCTCTTTCTCTCTTTTTTGTGTGGCTGTGCCATGGGGTATGCAGGATCTTAGTTCCCCAACCAGGGACTGAACCCATGCCCCCTGCAGTGGAAGCACAGAGTCTTAACCACTGGACAGCCAGGGATGTCCCTCCCTGCCTTTCTTCTACAGTTTCATCTCTCTTTCTAAAGTTTCAATTATTTAATAGGTAGTTTTTATTGGGAGTCCCTTTGGATCCTTTTTAGAAGTAAGTAGGGAATGAAAGAAAAGAGTTAGTCGTTCAGTCATGTCTGACTCTTTGCCACCCCATGGACTGCTGTCCACCAGGCTCTACTGTCCAAAAACACTGCAGTGGGTAGTCATTCCCTTCTCTAGGTGATCTTCCCAACTCAGGAATCAAACCCATGTCTCCTGCATTGCAGGAGGATTCTTTTCTGTCTGAGCCACCAGGGAAGTGGGGAATAAATATTACTAAATCTGAACTGTTTCTCTACAATAACTCTACACATATCACCTAAAAGGGCATCCGAAGAGGAATGACAATGTTGCTATGGATCCAGAGGGACAGAACTATGAAGTCAGGGAAAGGAGCTCAAGTGGCAGAGGCCAGAAAGAACCCAGAAATGGGCCTGTGGGCATATTGATCTGTACTGGCATCATGTCAGCTCATAGCAGCTCTTGCCAGAAGACTGACTTAAAATAGCACGTCCCCTTGGGCCTCTACTGCTATCATAGTCCAGGAAATATTAATAAAACCCACTCCTCTTCTTCCCAGTCTTAACATTTTTTGGAAAAGTTAGGTGACAAGGAGTTGCCAGCAGTAACTAAGAACATAGATTCTGAAATCAGACAGACTGGTTTGAGTCTGAGCTCGGTCACTTATGATCATGTAACCCTGAGCAAGTTTCTTAACCTCTCTGGGCTTCATTATCCTCTTCTGTGAAATAAGGATGACAATAATAATAGTGTTCTCATTAGGTTGTTGTGAAGACTACATGAGAATTATATAGAATCCCTGGACCACTGCAAGAGCTCAATAACTGTGAGCTATTATGATTATTTGACCTGTAGACATTTCCTCCAGGCTTGGATAACCTAACAGCTCAGGATAGTAGAAAGAACCCTGAACTAGGAGCCAGGGATTCAAGACTTGAAGAAAGGGTTGTGGGGCTAAAGGTCAGAGATTAAAGGGCATGGCTAATTCCTCATGTGCAACATGGTAAAAGCATATATTCTATGTATTTCCCATGATTAAAGTTTTAAGAATCCAGTGAGCTAACTGCATGTGAAAGGACTTGGTGAAATCCAAGCATTCTGTGCAAATGCAAGTGGAGAAGGAAGCATTACATTTAGCTGATAATGACTTGAGATTTAACCCTTTTGGGGCTTTCCTGCCATCATGCTGGGGTGTAGAGAAGCAGCACACAGTTCAGAGCCCAGATATTTTCCCTCTAAGGAGCTGTGTCTGCTCTCAAGTCTCTCCAGGTTCTCCCTTCCCCACGTCTGTACAGAAGCTTTTAGATGGGCCTGCCACTGTTCAAGGTTCTTGCCACCAAGGCCTCGGTTTAGGAATCATCTTTCAGCTGTGACACATATCTAATCTTGCTCACTATGGCCATGCTAGGGACATGACAGTGTGACTGAGGGCTTGAAGCTGGCTGTCACAGCTAATGGCTCAGCCCACAAGACTTGGAAGCTTCCTGTGTCACCCGCTGTCCAGTTGGCATATGAAGTGATGTGGAGAGTTGTCATCCATCACCAAAGAGACAGCAATTGCTTCTGATAGAGATAAAACAATCAATGCATTTGGATTTCAATCAGATAGAATATGTTTTCTCAGAACAGGTCTTAATCAATGTGTGCCCTGCAAGATAGCATGTTGGTGTGTAGTGTCGGCTGTGTAGGAACACATGTCACTCGGAATACCAAAATAGATCTAATGAGAGAAACATTCTTCAGAATATATCCGTGCTTCCTACCTCCTTCCAGACTCTGAGACAATTCTTACGGCATGGTTACCTGACTGCTAGCATTTCAATATGAGGAAAGAATTTTCCCAAAGGAACTCAGACCCAAAGAGGGCAAGTGACATGTCCAAGGTCACACAGCCCATCAACACAGAGCTGAGCTGGAATTTGAACTAAAGAAACACTAACCATTTGGGAATGGGACATAATACTGGAAACCAACCATGACAGGCACTTAAACAATCACTGATACTCTTGGAGAAACAGTGAAGGAACAATGGTGCGTGTGCTCTCTGCTTCATGATCTAGATGATGGCTGAAATCCCTCCAGCACTGGCGGTCTGAGTCTATGATGTGACATTTGCATTGGCAGTCCCCTGTTTTATGAGTCCTGAAAGGAAACATCCCTCCTTATCTGTCTGTTGGGTGCCCATGCAGAAATTCCCCACAGGCCAAACTGAGTCTCCTCTGCCCACCAAGCTGACGGACACTCACTTACATTGATGGGCTTTCCCTTCCTTTAAGAACCAAAGGTGACTCCATTCAATATCCTGTGATATACCATAATGGAAATGAATATGAAAAGGAATGTATATATGTGTATAACTGAGTCACTTTGCTATACAGCAGAAATTAACACAACATTGTAAGTCAACTATATTTCAATAAAATATTAAATTAAAAAAAAAAGAACCAAAAGTGAAATTTCATGAAATTTCCTCCATCCGACTACAGTTTTTTTTTTTTTTAAAGGACTGTGGTTGTTGGGTGTTTTTCGAGGTGGTCCATCTGCATTTCCTGTGGATGTTTCCATCCAATCATACTTCAGAAGAAACAAGCCTGATAAGACCCATCATCTCCCAATTTCATTCTGCCACCTCTCACTTGCACAGACCTGGGAGAGTAAAGAGATTCTAATTTGGTATATTTCAGTTCTGAGTTTTCTCACTTGAAGAGCTTCAGGTCAATATCACAAATATGTTTTTGAGTTTTGCTGAGTATTAAGCACTGTGTATAAGAGCTGTGGCCGCATGAAGTAGATGTGGGGGTGCAATGTGGTACACCTCCTCTGTCCTGAAGGAGGATGCAGGCTAGGGAGAGAGAGGTGCAGACTTCTTATGTTTGTAAATGTCTTCTATGGTAGGCACAACTGGGAGAGATATAAAAGGAACAATTATTCCAGTTGGGGGGAAGTTCAGAAACACATCAAGGACAAGAGATTGCCATTGCTAAGCTTTACAGGATAATTCAATTTATTTGGAGTTATATGTGTTAACACAGGGACAATCTTCCTTTAACACTAGTTACCATTTAATACGTGGAAAACCACATCCTAGATTTAAAAATAATATGATCTAACATCACTTTGCTGACAAAGGTCTGTATAGTCAAAGCTATGGTTTTTCCAGTAGTCATGTACGGATGTGAAAGTTGGACCATAAAGAAGGCTGAGCACCAAAGAACTAATGCTTTCAAATTGTGATGCTGGAGAAGACTCTTGAGAATTCCATAAACTTCAAGGAGATCAAACCAGTCAATTCTAAAGGAAATCAACCCTGAATATTCACGGGAAGGACTGATGCTGAAGCTCTAATACTTTGGCCACCTGATGCGAAGAGCCAACTCATTGGAAAAGACCCTGATGCTGGGAAAGACTGAGTGCAGGAGGAGAAGGGGACGACAGAGGATGAGACGGTTAGATAGCATCATTGATTCAATAGACATGAATTTGAGCAAGCTCTGGAGATAGTCAAGGACAGGGAAGCCTGGTGTGCTGCAGTCCATGGGGTCACAAAGAATCAGACACAACTTAGTGACTGAACAACATTTCTTAGTGCTAAATGCAGATTCCACACTATGCAGTTTCACCTTATCTCATGTAATCATCATAGCAACATTAGGTTGACTAGTAGGTATTCTCATTTCCTGCTGTTAATTTTTTTTTTTGGCTGCAAGGCATGCCTGTGCCCTGTGTGTGAGTGCTCAGTTGTGTCCGACTCTTTGTGACCCCATGAACTGAAGCCCTGCAGGCTTGTTTTCGTCCATAGGATTTTCCAGGCAAGAATACTGGAGTGAGTTGCCATTTCCGCCTCCAGGAGATCTTCCTGACCCAGGGATCAAACTTTATCTCCTGCATTGGCAGGCGGATTAATTTTTTTACCACTGCACCACCTGGGAAGCCCTGTCATTCCCTTTTTAAAGTCAAAGAAATCAAGTACCAAGGACTTCCAGTCAGTCAGTGGCGTAGCCTGGATTTGAAGCCAGTCAGTCTGACTCTAACACCAAGCAGTTTTCTAAAAGTATGGTCTACAAACCTTAAAACCACATGGGGGAATTCCTTAGAGGTCCAGTGGTTAGGACTCAGCACTTTCAGTGCCAAGGGAGTGAGTTCAATACCTAGTCAAGGAACTAAGCTCCTGCAAGCCGCAAGGCATGGCCAATATATATATATATATATATATATATATATATGTATGTATGTATATGTATGTATGTATGTATATATATAGCCCAGGGAACTAGAGCACTATAACAATCAAATAATAATCACAGAGCAAGTATGCCAATGAACACTGCAGCAATGATTCCCTAGGATGAGAAGCTAATCACCTCGGGTGCTTATTTGATTCAGTAGGACTGGAGTGGGGCCTTGGACTCTTCATTTCTCACAAGGTCTCACATGATGCCTGTATGGTTGATCAATAGGCCATACTTTGAGTAGCATGGGTCTAACCCAATCTATCATGAAAACATTGACCTTAATGGGCTATAGAAACATCTCTTTGTCCATACTGGCAGGAAAATGAGCCAGAAAACATTCTGTGGTGTTGTGGTTGCCATGTATGCATTACCAATTCTCACATAAATTTAATAAAGTGAGATGTCCTCAGTTCTCAAATGATATTGCATGTAATTAAGTCTTGCTTCCATACTTCAGAAAACACCTTTATTTGGCACTTGTCATGATCCACTGACTGGGTGAAGTGCTTTCACATGGATTATTATATTTCATTCTTTCAATAACACTATGCAGTAAATAACTGTTTCTCATTTTATGGCTGAGAACAATGATGCTCTGAGAAGTTAAGTAAGTCAACTTGCCCAGAGTTACACAGCTAGAGAATGACAGAGCCAGGAATGGAACTCCAAATTCAATGGCCTGATTACAAAGATCTTCTACAGAAGTCAGGGCAAGACCAGCAGGTTCTAGGTAGGCAGAAAAGGCCAGGGACTAGGAATGTGGCATCCCTCAAAGAGAGCTCCAATGGCACTAATTGCTCCAGGAGACTTCAAGATGGCTGACAATTTGTGTCCTCAAGAGGCAGTTCTGCTACTGCTCTTGGCAGATGCTACTCTTCCCAACTGCCTTTTTTAATGAGCTTCCATGCCAAGTATGGGGCTCTGTGCTTTGCACACCTAATTTCACTTTATGTTCATTGATCTCTTTAGTCTCACATTTTAAATGATGAAAAAAGAAACCAGAGAGGTTAAGCAACTTGCCCAAAATTCTATAGCTAATTAACCAAAAGAACTGGAATTCAAAACTATTCCTGACTGAACACAAAGCCTTTAAAAAAAAATACATGGTGTTATGGAGTTTCCACTTAATTGACTTAGGATCCAGCCGGGCTATCCTGGAGATGAAATATCATCCTCCTTATCCAGAAGACTTTAGTAATGACCCATGGCATCCATGTCTGCAAGTGGACGCCACAGGCTCAACCCTCAAGGTGACTGGGACCTGCCTGGTAAAAGAGATGCCAAATATTTTATCTGACCTACCATCCTCATGTGAAGAGTTGACTCATTGGAAAAGACCCTGATACTGGGAGGGATTGGGGGCAGGAGGAGAAGGGGACGACAGAGGATGAGATGGCTGGATGGCATCACCGACTCGATGGACATGAGTTTGAATAAACTCCGGGAGTTGGTAATGGACAGGGAGGCCTGGCATGCTGCAATTCATGGGGTTGCAAAGAGTCGGACACAACTGAGCGACTGAACTGAACTGAACCATACTCATGAACTTAGATTCTAGTTTGAGGACATGAATTAAGTTTTCAAATATAAAGAACATGAAATGATAAGTTCTATAAGGAAAGCAAAAATCAAATGCTTACTATTCTAATCCTCACCAAACATCTTGGGAAGTATTACTAACCCCATTCAACAGATGAGGCAAATGAGGACTAGAGCAGTTCACTTGCCCAACAACTGAGCTGAGTTACACATACCCAGCACTCTGCCAACAAGATGACATTCCCTCCACTGGAGTACACTGGCCATCGGAAACAAAGGCCCAGCACTTTAGCTTCATGATCACATTCAACCTCTCATTTCTTCCCCTTTCATAAGGCTTGGCCATTGGAGTGACCTCAGTTTTCATCCATCTTTTCTCTAGACCATTCTAAATTTTCTTTCTCTAAAGAAATGTCTGCACACATAAATCTAAGCCATGGGCTTCTCCTAAGCATTGCTTAATATTTTATTTTTCATCAAAATTCTAAGCATAAGCAACATTCAAATTTGCTTCTTTTATGTGATTTGATTAAAAGTCCTGAATAGTGTCTGTATGAATCATCAGCCCTCGTGAAAGCTTTTCTGTAATAGCATTCCCCCTTTGAATAATGTGCCGATCCATTGATTAAATCAGTTCCAAAGGTAGAATCAGTGAGGTAAAATTGGCAGGCAGTAAGGTATTACCAGACACTAATTCTCCTTCCTCCGGGTGAGCTCTATAAATGTGTAACAACAGAATAGCTTTGCAATCTTCAGGGAAGTCTATGGTGCTGAAATGAAACCCATCAGACAAAAGCATATCTTTTCCCAAGCACAAATTACCCTGAGTTTTATGAGCAACAGGTAAACAAGTAACTTTTGAAAGTGGGAAGACAATCATATTTTCCATTCAGCAAAGGTTTTATTTCACACAGGCCTGAAGCATTAGTACTTCAGAACAACAGTTAATTTGTCCTCATTCTTTTTCAACCTGGGGCACTGAATACATGGGTTTCAGAAGGTGAGAAGGCAGCACACATCACTGAAATAGACCAGCTTCCACCCCATAACAGGAAAGTGGCTCAGGGGGAGAAGTGTATTCATCAATTGCATTTCGAAAACAGCCACTGTGGCTGTTTCAGATGCTGACTTCTTTCACCAGACACTTAGAGTTCTTGAATACTTTGTTTCTTTTCAAGCTACAAAAGCTATTCTTTAGTGATGGCACAAGAGAAAAATACCATCTGCTCCTAAAAAGGCTAGGCCCTCCTAGACAATTCCAGGCCAGCCATAAGCACACCCTCACAATTCCACAAAATACCCTCCAGGCCCCCTGAACGAGGTGAGTATAAAGGAGGAAGATTTGCTGCAGAAGGGATAGGCTACCCATTCCAATATTCTTGGGCTTCCCTTGTGGCTCAGCTGGCAAAGAATCTGCCTGCAATGTGGGAGACCTGGGTTCGATCCCTGGGTTGGGAAGATCCCCTGGTGAAGGGAAAAGCTACCCCCGCCTAGAAAATTCCATGGACAGTCCATGGGGTTGCAAAGAGTCAGACATGACTGACCAACTTTCACTTTCAATGTCACCGCTAATATAAGCAGCAGAATCAGAACTGAAACCCAGGTCTTTCATATTCAGGTGTCCACACTTTTCCCTGCTCCTGGATTTTAGTCTTTTTAAGGGCTAGAACAGTGTCACTCCATATCACTCATAGCACGTGGCTGGGGCTCTCACACATAACTGAGAATCAATCAGTATTTGGATCACCTCTCCGGATTTATGTCAAGACCATTCATTTCTCCAGTTCACTCTTAGCTCTGTAAAGATAATTCAGAACTCATATAAATAAACAACCTGCATCACCGCTTCTTCTTGGCCCCAAATCACAATGCTGTTGGGTTGGACAAAAAGTTCATTTGAGTTTTTCCATAAGATGGTACAGAAAAACCCAAATGCACTTTTTGGCCAACTCAATACTAAGCTGAGAGTTCTCCCAAGTGTTATTCAATTCTCCAGAACTAACTGCCTTTCCCCCCACATAGGTGTGGTTATTCTGACTCTCCCTGCAGAAAGAGGGATGTATTGTTAAGTCTTTCACTTCCTTGAGTCTGCCATTTTGATATTCCCCTTTAACTGCACTTGAGAAACACTCATACTTAAATTGATAGAGCTTTTTCTAGAGGGCTGTGTGGTTAATATAACAAAAGCCATAAAATGTGTATACCTTTTGACATAATGTTCCAAACTATTTTAATTATGAAAGCAAGACAGGAAAATTTCTTACACGACCAACAACAGGGCCATAGTAAATTATGGTAGACATATTATGCGGCCATTAAAAATATCATGTTCCAAGAATATATAATGAGTAGTAAGTGGTCACAATATGATGTTTAGTGAATAAGATGGTTCTAGAATTTAGAGTCTAGGAAGGGAGACAGATAACATACCAATAACTTTAAACACAGTGAAAGTTGCTAAGTTTAGTCTGACTCTGTGACTCCATGGACTGTAGCCTGCCAGGTTCCACACTCTTCGTGGAATTCTCCAGGCAAAAATACTGGAGTAGGTAGCTGTTCCCTTTTCCAGGGGATCTTCCCAACCCAGGGATTGAACCTAGGCCTCACACATTGCAGGCGGATTCTTTAGTGTCTGAACCACCAGGGAAGCCCATAAGTATTATGAAACATATTATGAAGAAAATGAGGAGTATGTGTATCTACAGCTTATCTCCTAACACAGTGCATGGCATATAGAAAGTGTTCCATAAATATCTGTCAAGAGAAATAAAGAATGAATGAATGAACACAAGTAAACAAAGAGTATAAAGAAGTAGCTCAAAGTGGTGCTCTCTGGTTCATGAGGCAGCCAGTGACTTTTAATTTTCTTTCTGTATATTTTCTGGGTTTTGAATTTTGTTTTCTAGTATGTGACTTCTAATATCTAAAACATACATATTTCTGAAGAGATATCACCTATATAAAGAATGGGTAGGAGCCAAATCTCTTTGTGTGAAGGGAAAGACAAGTAAGAAATCTAAGAACTATCTGGAGGACCTAGGGGTATTTTTCACACCAGAAATTTTTTTTCATAGAAAGATGAGAAGCAGCTGTTGAAACCCCTTCTTTGTGCTTTGCATATAACTCTAGAAAAGAAGACAACTTTTAATTCTTCAGTTAGTCCCAAAGAAGGAAACGGAAAGCAGATTACTAAAAAAAATGGGCTTCTTGTCCTTAAATGAAGGACCAGATCTCAGAGTCTAAGCTGACTGCTTGGGTTTGGATCCTGTGGAACCCTGCTCACACTGGAAGGCTCTGGTATGTAAAACTGGCAAGGCCTTGGGGAAAATACTGTCCCCAAATCATCTTTGAAGTGGGTTTTACAATGAGACTTCAACCTATTTCATTTGCCTAAAAATAAAGTTTGGGGTGGGTTCACAATTTGTAATTTATGAGAGCCTTTGGTATATATCTGATGTCTTCATTTTGATTTCTTCTTTGATGTGATATATCAATTGATTTTCTTTTCCCTTATCATTGTTCTTGGATTTGTACAACAGAACCTTTTATTTTCAAAAAAGCAATTAGCGTGAAATGTGACTTATGGTGTCCTAAACTATGTGCCTCGATAAAGGGTAAATGGTTGTAATTACTATAAGATGAAAGTCATATATTGGATACATTCTTGCAATTATTATAAAGAAATGGCATGGTCATGGTCTCAAATCAAATTAAAGAGGCATAAAATTCAATTTCATTTTCTCAAGATCTGTGTAAAAGTTGAGCACATACAAAATGTGGTTTCAAATGTAACACACTGGCACAGAAGCAGTTTCTGCACAGACGTTGTGAAATGACATATTTCTAGAATTTTCCATGCTATTTCAAGGCCCAGAGCGTGTTTTCTTATGACAACCACACTCTGAACTAGAAAAGTGCTAAAATCTGGTTTAGCAATCCCCAATCTCTCTTTTTCATTAATCCTGTGAGGTAACAAAACAACATCACCTCAAAGTAAAGATGCAAGATGAAAAATATTGCACTGGCACATTTCTGTTGCTATTTCTGACGAAAAGGAACAAGAGTTTAAACTTTTAACATACTCCATAGGTATATTTATACCATACATTTATAATTCAAAAGTCAACTATAATCCATTAGGATGGCTATACTAAAGAGACAGGCAATAACAAGTATTGGCAAAAATGGAAAGAAATTGGAACCCTCGAGGACAGCTGACGCGAATGTACAATGGTACAGGCACTTTGGAAAACAGTCTGGCAGAGCCTCAAAAAGTTCAACATAAAATCACCATATGACCCAGTAATTTCACTCCTAGGTATATACCCAGGAGGACAGAAAACAGGTGATCAAACAAAAGCTTATACATGAATGCTCACAGTAGAATTATATACAATAGCCAAAAAGTGAAGACAGCCCAAATGTCCATCGGTGGCTGAATGGATAAACAAAAAGTGGTGTGTCTGCACAATGGAATATTATTCAGCCATAAAAAGGAATGAAGGACTGATACTGCCATCAAAGTTGAACTTTGATATCATTTAATTAAATTTAAAAAGCCAACCACAAAAGACCATGTATAGTACCAGTCTACTTAATATATGAAATGTTCAATGTGTATGTGTTAGTCACTCAGTCGTGTCCAACTCCTTTCGACCCCAGGCTCCTCTGTCCAGGGGATTCTCCAGGCAAGAATACTGGAGTGGGTTGCCATTTCCCTCTCCAGAAATGTTCAATAGAAGCAAATCCATAGACACAGAAAACAGATCAGTGATTGCCAGGGACTGAGGGAGGGAGGAATGTGGAGGGCCTGATAATGGGGACAGAATTTCTTTTGGGGGTGGGATGTTAGAAATATTCTGGAATTAGTGATTGTGGCACAACTCTGTGACTATACTAAAACACAGTCTATTGTGTGCACTGGAATTGTGAATTATATGTTATATGGATTACATCTCAATAAAGCTGTTATTTTTTTAAACTCAACTATCAAATGGGCAAGTTGAAAATAATAATAATTATTCAGATAACATGTGACAAAAGCTGAAAATTCATTCATTCAAAAGCACATAATTCAAAGGGGGAAACACTGCTCTTGGTGCTGGGAATATGGAAATGAACATAGTGAAGTCCCTGACCTCACTAAGGGGACATTCTAATGACCCAGCTTTATGCATTCTGGCAGATGGATGCGGCCTTAGGTTTGGAGGAACTCCCAAGGAGAAGATTTTGGGGGCTGGGAGAAAAGCTCATGAACTTCCTTGCTCTTTTAGAAAAGCAGTACTCTTGGCTCTTTTCTGATTTCTACCCCATACAATTATTTTTAGTATCAACTATACATAGTTCTGATTCTAGACAAATAGCTCCTACAGACAGTGGCTCAAAACTGCTTTGAAGCTGAATTCTGGCTCCTCATGTGAGGACACCTTATCTGTAGGGGGAAAGTCATAGGATGAGTCATGAAAGGAATGGACAGTGGAACTTGAAGTTGGTTTAAAGTACCTTCAAGAACTCAACAGCATCAGTCATAGCTATGGAAATCACAATTGGTTTTGCTTAACTTAGGTCATAGAACTCTCTAGGACTGCTCTTGTTCAAAAGGATTTCTCTTCTTCAAATTACCATTTTCTTCCTGGTTCATCTCTGCTCCATGGACTATAGTGATTACCACTGATGACAACACAGAGTAGGTTTTCAAGGCCCGACCTTCAGAACCAGGGGCATTCTGTCCACGCAGCCTCAGGTCCCATTTTTCCCCTAAATATACCGCTTCTCTACTCGTGGTGGGCAGGGGGTCCAGCCTTTCCCTACATATGACAGGTTAGTTCTCTTCTCATGTTACTCAAAGATGCCCGCATCTTTCTCTCCATGTTACATCTAAAGGCCCAGCATGAGTTCATCCTCCTCCAGGAAATTTTCCACAGATCTCCATCCCATAATGGCCTCAGTCTGTGCCACAGAGAATCAGATATTGTGTACCATATAATTGGAGGAGAGTACAGGCGAAATTCATGAACACCTACTCAATGATCTCCACTCAACAGTAGAAGACAGGGATCACGTGGTTTGCCTCTCTTCCTCTACCTCCCCCAGCACAGAGGCAGGCAGGCCAAAGGTTCAAGGCTAGCACTGGTTCTGCAAGCTTATTCTACCTCAGATAAATGAAAGGGCACCTTGGGGATCTCCTTTCCTATGTGAAATGATGAAAAAGCTTTCCTATAGGATGCAATCAAAGAAAATGGAAGTCAAGCTTCCTCTTCTTTCCTAAGTAAATTGAGCTTGAATAACCTTGAGACCTTCACTGATTCACCATCTGCCAAGACTACATCATCCAGTTATATAAACGGCAGGCTGATTGGGCTCAGGTCACAGTACCAAACCATGGGCTCTTCACTGTTCTCATGCCACTTTTCAGTTTTAATAACTTTGAGGTTAGTTGTGATAGAAATTATCTCTCTTCTCTCTCTCTCTTTTTTTCTCTAACAAACCAATTGAATGTTTCTCTCTCAGCTAGTATGTACTTCAGTGACACGGGTCATAGTACAGAGCTCACTGTTCAGCACTCATTTTCATTTGTCTCAAGTCTTGAAATAAAAAGTCCTGGGAATATGCTACTACTCTAAACTTTCATACATGCACATTTAGTTTCTGGTTATATACTGTATCGGTTTCCCAGGTGGCTAAGTGGCAAAGAATCTGCCTGCTAATGCAGGAGATGCAAGAGATGGGAGTTTGATCCCTGAGTCGGGAGGAAGAAATGGTAGCCCATTCCAGTATTCTTGCCTGGAGAATTCCATGGACAGAGGAGAGTGGCCGGCTAAAGTCCATGGGGGTGCAAAAAGTCAAACATGACTGAGGACACACGCAGATGCAGACATATACTGTATAGGTGGTCTACTAGACTAACCTCTAATTTACTAAAATCAAAAAGCACATGTGATGGGTTTTATGCACACCCTACACACCAGAAGGCTATGAATCTCATCAATGTGTATATTATCCATTTTGACAAAAATAAACCATGAAAGAATGGTTTTCTTCAGATGTGTTTAACAATGGTATGATCATGAGGGGTGAGCGGTTCATCAGATAATGTGTACCATATCATTCGATCGTGCAGGCAAAATTGAGAAAATTTTGAGAGGTCAGGGAGGTACAACATAGCTGAAAAGAGAACTGTCTAAAGACTATGGATTTTAGCCCCAGGAGCTAATCTAAAAGACCCAATGGAGTACATTAACGTGAGAAACATGACAAATACTTTCGGAGACAAATCAGCAGCATCTACATCTTCTGGTATCTGAAACTCAGGCAAAGAAAAGAAAGAAAAACTAATCTGCAAAGCTCGTCCTACGTGAGTGATCAGCTGTCTAGTGCACATACCGCCAAGAGACGCCACTGCTGCAGGAGGACTCTGTGCATAGCCTTCAACTTGATTTTACCCTCTCTCTTTGTAAAACCAAGGATGAAGGGGTTATGGCCTTAGTCCTGTGTTTTTTCACTAGATCCCATCCTATGAAGTACAGTCAAATTCACTACCTATATGCCTTTTGCATCCTGTTACACTCAGATATCTAGTGGTTCCCACCCATGAGCCAGAATTCACAGCCACCAACCAACCTTATCAGTCTAGTCTTCCATTATTTGCTTCCTCCTCCATTCGAGCCAGGCCATCTTTTCACCAGCCACCCCCACCCCCAGTTCCCGCTGCAAACCCACCAAATACACTTCACTCTGGAAGCACAACTTGTGCCTTTTTTGCCTCATCTGTAATGACCTCTCTGCTTATCAAAACCCCATCCCTATTTTTTAAAATCCAGTTTAAGACTGACCACCTTGGGCCCATACACTCCACTGAATCCCCCCTCCCTCTTAGTTCTTCATTTGACAGTCACATGCTAATTTGCATGATGAATGGCATACATAACACCAGGGGTTTTCAAAGAGAGGCGGTTTTGCATCTGAGAGAAAATGAAAGTGTGGCAACGTCTAGAAACATATTTTGCCAGGCATAACTGGAGGGGGCTGCTACTGACATCCAGTGGGTTAAAGTCAGGGATTCTGCTAAACACCCCGCAACGTGGACATCCTACAATTTCCACAGAACAACATCCCACAACAAAGAGTTAGACCACCCAGAAGGTCACTGGTGCTGACGCTGAGAAACCCTGATTTACACATATGTAAGTGTTGTCTTCTCAACTAGACTGGAAGCTCTCTGACCAGGAATATTGCCATTCCCAGCATCTAGCCCAGTGCTGAGTATACAAGGCAGCATTCCTTGATAAATGTGTGTGTTGAGTATATGTCATCATCTATCCGGTTGAGTAAAGAGAAGAAAAGTTCATCTAAAATGATGGGTTTGGTTCTATCTTATTTTTATTTAATGGACTTTAAATACCACTTTTAAAGAATGTCACTTGAGAATTATGATCAGTGTCCTTTCTTCTTAAGACTTTTATGAGATGGATGACTCTCAGTAAGGAAATGGGAATAGCAAGTAGCAATGGAGTGTCTCAAATTGTTTATTGTGCTGAAACTAAAGGGAATAGAAGTCTTAAGCTTTCATTTTCCACTCAGTTGTGGCTGGACGGATGAGAAGCAATTAATTCAGCCATTCAGTAGACATCTAATGAGCTGCAACTGTGTGGTCAACTCTGGGCTAGGCTCCGTTTTCGAGTTTTGATTTGATGCATTCATTGCTAGGAGCCGAATCCCTGTCATAGAATACATTTTCCCATTGAAGCAATGCTGCAATCTTGACCAGAGGATAGACGTCAAGTATATCACAGATATGACCATGCATAGACCCTAAACCAATCATAACTACATCGTAATACTGATTCTCTAAGAAATTCAAAAAGAACATTGCTCTCTAAGTTCTTTAAAGAAACAACGATCTAAATACACGATGCGTATATTTGACACACAAAACACAACTCCACTGAATTATAAAGCCAACTCATAACCTAATATCAGTTCAGTTCAGTCACTCAGTCGTGTCCGATTCTTTGCGACCCCATGAATCGCAGCACGCCAGGCCTCCCTGTCCATCACCAACTCCCGGAGTTTACTCAAATTCATGTCCATCAAGTCGGTGATGCCATTCAGCCATCTCATCCTCTGTCGCCCCCTTCTCCTCCTGCTCCCAATCCCCCCCAGCATCAGGGTCTTTTCCAATGAGTCAACTCTTTGCATGAGGTGGCCAAAGTACTGGAATTTCAGCTTTAGCATCAGTCCTTCCAATGAACACCCAGGACTGATCTCCTTTAGGATGGACTGGTTGGATCTCCTTGCAGTCCAAGGGACTCTCAAGAGTCTTCTCCAACACCACAGTTCAAAAGCATCAATTTTTCGATGCTCAGCTTTCTTCACAGTCCAACTCTCACATCCATACATGACCACTGGAAAAACCATAGCCTTGACCAGATGGACCTTTGTTGGCAAAGTAATGTCTCTGCTTTTTAATATGCTATCTAGGTTGGTCATAACTTTCCTTCCAAGGAGTAAGCGTCTTTTAATTTCATGGCTGCAATCACCATCTGAATATAGTAGCTATAAAATGGATATCAAGAGTTATAAATGGATTTGCCTTCTACTAATTTGGAAGGACTCGTGGAATGGTGTGTGAAGCTGAATGGAAAGTCCTAGATCTGTTTAAGTTGCCTTAAGGAAGCTGGAGCTGGCCTTTTCTTTATCTCCAGAGTCTTCTTAATACTTGGGAGCTCTCACAATGTTTCACGTTTGCAGAAAAGCTATATCAAAACCTTTAGCTGATCATGGGCTTCCCTGGTCGCTCAGTGGTAAAGAACATGCGTGCCAATGCAGGAAACATGGGTTCACTCTCTGACTCAGGAAGATCCCACATGCCTCAGAGCAACCAAGCCTGTGCACCAGAACTATTGAGCCTGCGCTCTAGAGCCAGGGAGCCGCGACTACTGAGGCCACGTGCTGCAAGAGAAACCACCAAAATGAGAAGCCCATGCACCACAACTAGAGAGTAACCCCCACTCACTGCAACTAGAGAAAAGCCTGAGGAGCAGCAAAGACCTAGCACAGTCAAAAATAAATAAATAAATACATTTTTTAAGAAAAGGATGAAGTTTCTGACCTGTGTAAAAAAAAATTAGCTGGTCATCAGTGCTGCTTTTTTAAAAAGTGCTTCCAAACAGTTTTTTTTTTAAATTGTAAAAACAAGAAGACAGTATTCCAGAAGGGAGAAACAAATGCAGAGAGAATTGATTTGTGGGTTGTGAATTAGGCAGCAGCCACCTAGCCCAGCAGCATAGGGTGAAGGAAAGGGGCACAGAAAGTGCCAGCATGAAAAGTAGGGCTGGATCAAGTCAAAAGCAAAAAGTCCATTGGAGCCTGGGTTGGGATAAGTGCTATGTGCAGCTGGGCAGTGGCTGTGATTTTGTGGCAGTTTAATCCATTCTGAAAACAACAGACTCTATCCTTTAAAACCTGCTTCACACCTCATTGAAGAAACTTTATATCCTCTCCCCAAACCCATGAGGACCATCTAGTAAATGAAGCTGCTCTGAAAGCAGATTAAATGTGCAGGCTGCGTCCTAGCCATTAAACCTCGTCTAATCTAAGAATTACTGAAAACTCGTAATTTTCACCAGATACAACCATCACGTTAAAATCATTTCAAGGAAAATGCCCAAAAGAGTACACTGTAACTGTCAGACGCTGACATCTTAGAGGGTAGGTTTTAATTGGATCAAAATCTCTACAGTCTTTTAAAAAGCTCATCAAGATCTGAGCCACAAAATAAACTTGAAAGAAAAGAATGCAAAGCTTCTTTTAATTAATGGAGGCAAATTGCAATATTTGCAGAAGTCGATTTGGGGACGATTCATTTGGGATTGTTACAGCAAATCCTATGAGCCTCCCCAAGACTCCCTCCCCGTCTCCCCCTTGCCATGTTCAGCACACACAATAAGGATGACAATAACTGGTATTTTCTTCAGACTTTTACCATGTGCCCAATCTGTGCTAAACACATGGATAAATTTCCTTATTCTTCCAATGACCCTAGGAGGTAGGTCCTCTTACTAGCTCCAGTTTATGGAGATAGGAGGAAATTGAGGCCCAGAGAGGTAGTGCAGAACCAAAGTCACACAGCCAGCCAGGGGCACAGTCACCATTTCAACCCACACAGTCTGACTTCCGAGTCTACTGTTCTCGCTCTACTCTCCATCAGCCGCCCACTTTCACTTGCATCCCTTCCCCAGATGGTCTTCCACCATCATCAGCTACAGTTTTTACAGGAGTGGATGCAGCTACCCCGACAGAAGACACGAGAAACCTCCATGCACATGCCAGGTCAGCTGCACAGACTTCATACTGAGCCCATCCCTGGCCTACATCAGAGCCAAGCTTTACAGATCATTTTCAGTCTCCACGTGCCCAACCCTTCTCCCATCATGAGCTCCTACCCGACTGCCATCTCCCTGAGTGCCCTTAAAATGGAGCCTACTTTGGCTCCTTGAGAAGTGTCACCATCATCCATTTGGAGAAGGCAGCCTCCTTTGGATACCTGAGAAGTGTGGCCTTTTCATAGTCCGAAGGGTTTTTGGACCCAAACTCCCCTTTAATACAGAACTGTCCTCTTGTTTCCGCTTTATCTTGGCTGAAAACAATGGCTGACCTCAGCGCACAATAACCACCATTTATAGAGTACTCAACCATGTGCCAGGCACTCTGCATACACCACTGAAACCTTAGGATCATTCCACAAGGTAAGCAGTAGTATTATTCCTATTGTGCAAGGGAGAAATTTGAGACTCAGCTAGATGAACTGATTTTCCGAACATAACACAGCAAAGAAGTGCTGCTGGCAGGATTGGGACCTGGAGCTATAAGACCACCTTGACCAGGTCATTTCACTTCCCTGACACTCAATGTCCTCCTCTGTAACAGGAAGGAAATAAAGAGTTCCTACCTTTGAGGTTGCTGTGAGGATGAAATGACATAATGCATAGAAAACCTTAGCAGCATGCCTGCACAAAGGAAGCACTCACCAATGAATAATTTCCTTCCCTAGGAAAGGAAAAGGCTTCATGGAGTGGGTCATGATTCATAGGCCTCCGACCCCAAGAGGACTGAAGAAAGATCCAGAACTCGCAGGAGCTGGCCTTGACCTTGTCTAGGAGCAGGAGCTCAGGTGGCTTTGGGTTTCCCTGATCAAGATGTGCGCTAGCACATACCTAGCTATAAGGTTTCTCACATCCACTGCTTTACTAGAAGCTACAAAGGACGGGATTGCTTTCCTGTTGGGTCAGTGATGAATCCAAAATAACAGTGTTAACAGATAGAACAGATTTGTGGTTACCAAGGAGGCGGGGTAATGGAGGGAAAGAACTGGAGTTTGGTATTAGCAGAGGCAAACTAGTATGTATAGGACAGATAAACAAGAATGTCCTACTGTATAGCATGGGGAAGTATGTTCAATATCCTTAATAAACCATAATGTAAAAGATTATGAAAAAGAAAATATATATATGTGTGTATAGATAACTGAATCAATTTGCTATACACCAGAAACTAACACAACATTGTAAATCAACTATACTTCGATAAAAAAAATTTAATGGTGGTGTTAACATGAAAAGATATAGAAATAATCCAATTAGTTTGAAATGCTAAGAGATTACCTAGAAATAAAGTAATTTCATACCTGGTAAATCTAATATTCAATGTATATACAAAATACATGGAAGACAGTCAAGCTGAGTCTCCAATGATGAATTGAAGGTAGGTAAAGGTGGTGAGGGGAGAGGAAAGGCTTTCCAGGAAAGGAAAGGCATGAAAACAGAGGTGTGTGAGGAAGTAGAGTCATCTTAAGAATGGTGAGAGCAGTAAGACTTGTAAGGGAGAGGGTTTGCTAGAGAGGTTAGCAAAGGTCACATGAAGAAGAGCCTTGGATACCACGCCAAGAAGCAGAGCATTCACCCTGCGTTTTCAATGGTGTTCTGCAGAAGGTTATTGGCAGGCCCTATGCTGAAATATGTGAGCATGGGGAAAAGGGTTGATTCCATGATGAAATCCATTTGAGATGCTGAAATATACAAAGTTTAACATGGTTGTCACTGAAGGACTTCTCGGGACATTTAACATGAATTTGAACCTCTAAGAGGAGACAAGTATAGTATATGGGTTTTCCGGAAATGACTTGAGACCAAAGTCCCATTTTTCACATCTTATAAGACTAGGGTGCAACCAATATGCTTTGGGAAATGTAGGTTCACAGAGTCACTGAACAGTTTGAATAGGGTTTTGAAATACCTCTCTGTCAGCAGCACGGAAAACAGACTTGTGATATGAAGAAGAATCTGAGAGATATGTTACAAAACTCTAGAACTACTCTAAACAAGGGAGAGAAGAGAGGTCAACTTTGAGAAATATTCATGGAGTAGAATCCACAGAAATTTGAAAGACTGATTTGGATGAGTGCATGAGGGAAAAGATGCGCCTGAGTTCCTTGCTTGGTAGATCATGTGGAAGGAGATTCCACTAATGAAGTATAAGAAATACACAGAAGGACCGAGGTGGAATGGTGGTTAGGGGAAATGCTAGATTTCTTTCTGGGGTGCATGGGGTCTTAAGTACCTGTGGGTTATCCCAAATGAGGAAGCCCAGCAGGCAGTGGGATGGCTGAGACTGAAGCTCAGGAGAGAGGTCAAGTCTCCAGAGGTCGATTTGGGAGTCGCCAGCATTGAGATGGTGGGCTTACCTGTGGCTCAGACGGTAAAGAATCTGCCTGCAGTGCAGGAGATACAGGAGACCTGGGTTCGATGCTTGGGTCAGGAAGATCCCCTGGAGAAGGGAATGGCTACCCACTCCAGTATTCTTGTCTGCAGGATCCCACAGACAGAGGACACTGGTGGACTATAGTCCATGGGGTCATGTAGAGTCAGAAATGACTGAGCGACTAATACACACACACACACACAGCATTGAGGTGGGACCTCCACGGGAATGGATGAGATTGCCCAAGTGAAGAAAGAGGGTGGTCCACATTAGTGCTAAATACTATGAAGAGAGGTCGGATATGGGTTGATTATCAGGGTTGAGGCTTGACGTTTTAGTCATCAATGACCTAGGGGAGGAGAGTTTGATTGGAGATGTTGTAATAAAAGCCAGATTTCAAGGAAGAATGGAAGAATAGAAAGCAAGACTCTGGAAAAGTCAAATGTAGAACACACTTGGAAATACAATCTGAAGGAACAGGAGGCATTTATCCTACAAAGAAGACATGGCAGGGAGGGTCATGACAAGTGATATCAAAGAGGCATGAGAGTTATTCTGCATTTCCCCAGAGGGGACTGATTTCCATTACATGTTAGACTGACTGAGATTCCTGCTCAGGTTGTGTGACCTGGGGTAAATCAAGTCAGTGAGCTGAACCCTGGTTTCTAAATCCACAAAATGATAGTAATCATAGGCACTTCATGGAGTACTGTGAGGATTATTTACTAGGGTGACATATGGGTGAATGTACAAATCCCATTGCTTCGCACATAGTAGGTGCTCCATAACAGTATACCCTCACTCTGTATATCCCAGCAACAATGAGATAATGCCAGTATTCCTTTGCAAACTCTAAATCTTGACATAGATGTATGTGATAGATGGGGAGGGTCTCTGTAAATCTCTGCTGAAATTTTCATTTTGTCAGGAACCTGACATCTGCACAGACATGTAATGTCTCTTTCACAAGCTCCACACCTTGTTTTCTAAAGTCGATCATCATGATCAGAAGCGGCCGGAGATAGTCTCCCCTTCATCTCCACCCACATACATCTAAACCGGGTCCTGGGGTCCCTGGCAGAGCACAGTTCATCGACAATAGCTTTCCTTCACCGGGTGCATGTCTTGGCATCCTGAGGGACACATTGAGCCGGGGGTTTCCAGTCTGGAATCATTGCTCTCTGAGAACCCTGTACTTAGGCTCCAATAGCTCTGCCTTCAGAAATCCTCTCCTCTTCATGAAGGCTAGCCAGAGTGAGCAGAAGGTCTGTGTTCTTGGGGAGTGTACTGGTAAGGAAGCCTGGAATGCAAGGAAGATGAGGCCTTCTTCTCCTGGGGCCTCCGAAAAGTTTCCTCGCCACAACTACCTTCTCCACAGTGAGGAGTTACAAAGTAATGAAGGCAAGCAATTTCTCTAAAGACTTCCCTGGTAGTTCAGCTGGTAAAGAATCTGCCTGCAATCCAGGAGACCCCAGTTCGATTCCTGGGTCAGGAAGATCCCCTGGAGAAGGGATAGGCTACCCACTCCAGTATTCTTGGCCTTCCCTGGGGGCTCAGATGGTTAATGATCTGCCTGCAATGTGGGAGACCCTGGGTTTGGGTGTGTGCAATCCCTGGGTTGGGAAGATGCCGTGGAAAAGGATATGACAACCCACTCCAGTATTCTTGCCTGGAGAATCCTCATGGACACAGGAACCCGGTGGGCTACAGTCCATGGGGTTGCAAAGAGTAGGACACCACTGAGTGAGCACACACAGACACACACAGTGAAAGCAGGGTTGTCAGAATGGTTATTTGAAAAACTAGAAATATTAACTTGGAAGCAGAGGCACGAAATGGAGGCAGTCCAAAGCAAACCAGTGATGTAAGGTGCTGAAGGAATTTGGCATGTGAGTTCTGAGCACCGAGGCCACCAGAGATACTTGTCACTCTTGTCACAATGAAGTATGTGAATCGATCTCTAAGTTGCAAGTGGATGAGTGAGCAAAGCCAGGAAGTGTCCCCCAGATTGAATAATACACTCCTTTTTTATTGAAATATAGCTGATTTATAATGCTGTGATCATTTCTGCTATATAGCAAAGTGATCCAGTTATACATACCTATACATTCTTTCTCATATTGTTTTCCACTATGGTTTACCACAGGATATTGAATATAGTTCCTTGTGCTATACAATAAGACTTTGTTGTTTATCCATCTTTATATATATATATACCAGTCTGCATCTGCTAATCCCAAACTCTTAATTCATCTACTCCAACTCCCTCCCCCTCTTGGCAACCACAAGTCTGTTCTTTGTGCAATGAGTTGCTCTCAAAGTTCGTGGTTCTCCAACACTGGCCGTACACTGAACCCCCTGAGAAGTTTTTATAATTACCAATGCCCATGTCAACTTCTCAAAAAACAAAGATAATAGAAAAGTTTAATTACAAAAACACTTGTACTGAAAACGTGGCATTTCAACAGTTTCAAACACATGTACACAATTATTTTTCCTAAAATATCATCTTGGTAGATATTTTAAAAATTCCAAATGCCCAAGACCAAATTAACCTGCATCTTAGGAGATGGGGGCCTGAGCCTCTATGTGTCTGAAAAGCTTCCCAGGAGATTCAGTTGTGCAGCCAAAATTGAGAGCACTGTTCTAGTACACTACATGCAAAACCCCCAGGTCCAGTGTCCAGCACACAGTGTGGGTGGGTACACGAGAATCCCCCTCCTGCTTTTCTCTCTTTAGTGGTAACAACACACTACTAAAGGAAGCCAAATGTGACTGGACCGGCATCTAGAGGCAATCCCACAAAATCCTGCCATTTGTGACAACACTGATGGACCTCGTGGGCATTATGCTAAGTGAGATAAGGCAGACAGAGAAAAGACAAATACTGTATGATCTAACTTCGATGTGGAATCTAAGAAACCAGAGCTCATAGAAACAGGAAGTGGTTGCCAGGGGGTGGGGCAAATTGGGAGATGCTGGTCAAAGGGTAGAAACTTCCAGTTACAGGATGAATGAATGCTGGGCATGGAATATACAGCAAGATGACTGTAGTTCACGATACTCTTTTGTGTACTTGACAGTCACTAAGACAGTATGTCTTAAATGTTCTCAGCACACACAGACACTCACACAAACTGTAATTACACAATGTGACAGATGTGCTAATCTGATCGTGGTAATCATTCACAATATATATGAGTACCAAATCATGAGCCTGTGTGCCTTAAACTTACACAATATGTCAATTATATCTCCAGAAATCTGGGGGGGCGGGAAACAATCTCATAGACCTTCAAAAAAAAGTCCTAAAGAAGAGACCAAACAGTATATGAAATCTTTACTTGATAGACTCATGCAGCCACTGGGCACCAGACACCCCCTCTTCTCTGGTTCAGTTCAAAAAAGTGAACCCTTGTCCACAGCAATGGACCCCTGAGCGGCTCCAGATTGCAGGCCCCAGCTTGAACAGTCACAGCCAAAACATCTGTTAGCTCTCTCTCCCAGCCTTTTCAATATTTGATATAAACCTTCTCATTCTGTTACACTTTTCAATTTTCAGCTGCATTTGAGTCTTTTCAACTTAATCGAGGCAAAAGAGTATGATTAAATTGTTCTATCAAAATCAAGCGTTGCCATGTCGCTTTCTACATCACTCCCACAGAGCCCTCGCATGGAGACTCCATCACATGAGACTTCAGGCTGCTGCCGAGGCCCAAGTGTGGCCCTCGGATGTGTTCAGAAGACAGAAATGTGGACAACTGAAGCATGAAATTGCTTTGAAATGATGAAGCAAAGATGCATTTTTCTTCCCAATCAAATCTTCTCTGCAAATCCTGACAGCAAGCTTACTCGCAGCCCTGGAAATCTATTCTCTAGCATTGTTTTTCATACCTTAGTCTCCTGTTCAGCCCATCACCCTGTAATGAAGCACATTTACCTTTAGATCATTCACAAAGAAACACATTAACATCGTTGGCCATTTGGAGGATGTTTTCTAACACAACTGCTGAATTGAACTGAGGCACAAAAATACTTCCTGCCAGCTCCAAAACACTCACTGTTAAAGTGGCAGTGCCAAGATGGAAGGCAAAATTCTGGGCGGCCTATTCCTAGAGGTGGACTGGGTTCACTCCCTCCCAGAGGTAGAACCATTCAACAAAGTGGAGACAGGGGGACTAATCACTTTGCTTGCATACTTGCAGTTACTGGGATATTATAAAGTTAAGTCATGAATTTGTGCCCAGCTGAGGGATGCTGCACTGGAGTCAGAAAACCTGGGCTCCATTCTCGGATCTGCCACTAAATAGCTATATAATTTTGAAAGATACAGATTAGTTGAATATGCCCAGATCTATGGCATGACCTGTGAGCTGTGTGACCATAGGCAAGTTCCTTAACTTTTCTGTGCCTCTGTCAGCCCTTCATCTATAAAATGAGAAGGTTTCTCCCTCATAGCACAGTTCCAAGGATTAAATGAGTTAATATAAACACTGGAATGGTGACTGGCATGTGGGCATTGCTTTGTAATGATTAGTTATCAACACTCTGCTTTTTGGAACTTCCCTGGCGGTCCAGTGGTTAAGACTTCACCTTCCAATGCAGGGGGTGTGAGTTCAATTTCCTGCTTGAACAGCTAAGACACCACATCCCTCATGGCCAAAAACTCAGAACCTACATAACAGAAGCAATATGGTAACAAATCTAATAAAGACTTAAAAAATGGTCCACATTAAAAAAAAAAGTTAAAAATAACACTCTGCTTTCAGCTGTAAAAATGAAAGCTGTACTAATTAACTCTTCCAGGTCCATGACTGTGTTGCTTCTCTATCAACTGGCACCTCTGTCAGATGAGGAAGTAGAAAGAGTAGCATCTGCTGAGAATGTCCAGAGCCAGTCTGCTTGCTTTCCAGTAAAATCCTGGATTTGTGGCATAGGTGGGGAATGAGTCATTCTGGTTAACTGAGTTTTCCAGATTACAAAGGTTTCATAATTCTCCCTCGGAGTCACAAGCTGTGCCCCAGCACCCTCACAGCTGCATCTTTAAGCCCTGTCATTCTCTTCACTCTCTCTGCTTCCTGTCTTTATTTCTATTACTTTCTTCCTTCCCTTGTCCTCCCTCTTTGAAGGTGTTAGTCACTCAGTTGGGTCCCACTCCCTGAGACCCCATAGACTGTAACCCATCAGGCTCCTTTGTCCAAGAATTCTCAAGGCAAAAATACTACAGTGGGTTGCCATGCCCTTCTTCAGGAATCTTCCTGACCCAAGGATCGAACCCAGGTCTCCTGCATTGTAGACAGATTCTTTACCATCTGAGCCACTCATGTATTTTCTGGACCTTCTCCCAGTTTTACTCTCCTAGCTCCTACTCACCTTCAAGTCTCAGCTTAAACATGGCTTCCCACACTAGGTCAGGGGCCCCTCATATATACTCTCGTAGCACCTGGTTCTTTGCCTTTTATAGCACTCACTACCACTGAAATTATGTACTCAGAAGTATTTTTGAATGAATGCATTTGTATTCATCTGTCCATTCATTCCTCCATCCGTTCAATCATCCAAGCCATCCTTTTCTTTTTGGTCATGAAACTAATTACAGGGTTTTTTTTTTTTTTTTTTTTTTGAATAATCTTTGAAGTCTCAGTATTTGGCTCTTTTTCACAGTTTGCAGAATCTTTCTTTGCAGCCAAAAGTGAATTAAGAAAAGAAATATATATCTCTAAAACTATCACTGTTCTGGGTTCTTGAGGACATTTTCTGAGGGGCTGATAATCAATTTTAAGATGTATGTTGGATTTTTTTTATTTTGGTTAAAAGACTTTTTAAAATCCTCTTCAAAGAAAATTTTGTGTCAAGATATGTTCCAATTCAAAGATATGGAATGGTGACAATCACTTCTCATTATAGAAGTTTGTTTTGTAATATATTCAGGGAACCACCCTACAGAAAAGTGATTATCAGTAGACAGACCATGGTCTATTGTGACAAAAGTTTTAATTTTTACCAATATTTTAAATACTTAATACTACAGTTAATCTTTAATAAATATTTAATATTCCACCAAACCAGCTCTTCAACAAATGCTAAAGGAACTTCTCTAGACAGGAAATGCAGAAAGGTTGAATAAACGTGAACCCAAAACAACAAAGTAAATGGCAACGGGTCCACACCTATCAATAATTACCTTAAATGTAAATGGGTTGAATGCCCCAACCAAAAGACAAAGATTGGCTGAATGGATACAAAAACAAGACCCCTATATATGCTGTCTACAAGAGACCCACCTCAAAACCAGAGACACATACAGACTAAAAGTGAAGGGCTAGAAAAAAATATTTCATGCAAACGGAGACCAAAAGAAAGCAGGAGTCGCAATACTCATATCAGATAAAATAGACTTTCAAATAAAGGAGGTGGAAAGAGACAAAGGACACTACATAATGATCAAAGGATCAATCCAAGAAGAAGATATAACAATTATAAATATATATGCACCCAACATAGGAGCACCGCAATATGTACGGCAAACGCTAACAAGTATGAAAGAGGAAATTAATAGTAACACAATAATAGTGGGAGACTTTAATACCCCACTCACAACTATGGATAGATCAACTAAACAGAAAATCAATAAGGAAACACAAACCTTAAATGATACAATGGACCAGCTAGACCTAGTTGATATCTATAGGACATTTCACCCGAAAACAATCAACTTCACCTTTTTCTCAAGCGCACACAGAACCTTCTCCAGAATAGATCACATCCTGGGCCATAAATCTGGTCTTGGAAAATTCAAAAAAATTGAAATCATTCCAGTCATCTTTTCTGACCACAGTGCAGTAAGATCAGATCTCAATTACAGGAAAAAAATTGTTAAAAATTCAAACATATGGAGGCTAAATAACACGCTTCTGAATAACCAACAAATCATAGAAGAAATCAAAAAAGAAATCAAAATATGTATAGAAACGAATGAAAATGAAAGCACAACAACCCAAAACCTATGGGACACTGTAAAAGCAGTGCTAAGGGGAAGGTTCATAGCATTACAGGCTTACATCAAGAAACAAGAAAAAAGCCAAATAAATAACCTAACTCTACACCTATTAACTTTTAATAAATATTTTGTAGTCAAATTAAAGGATGAGTTAGTAGCATCCCTTTATAACTTCTATTGCAATGTAATATTCCTAGAAATATGTATTCACTGATGAGATTTTAACAGAAAGTACTTATACACATCCATGGTGGTTAGAAATCACCATCCAGTTTGTTAAAAAACATTTTCTTTTTCAGGTGTCCAAATAATATTTCCTTAGTTTGCACTGGTTCCCTTTAAAGTAAAAAACTGGAAGTAGCTTGGGGATTGAACAAGCAAGAAAATTTTCCTTTTCCTGTCTCTAAATGAGCAGAAAAAAAGATGACGAGTGAAAGGGAGAACTCAATGCTGTAGGTTTTAAAATTGACTCCTTTTTTTCTTGAAAGTTCCCATTTCCTATTCGGAACATGAAAAAATTGTTTTGTGGCAGCTGCTTTTCTTAATAGAATCACTGCACTCTTGTGAAGAAAAATATCCAGGCTATTTCAATCTCACAATGGAGTAACCGGATTTGGGTTCTTCAAGGCCCTGGGAAAACATAAGTGGGGAAGAACAGGGTGCCAATCTTTATGGTAGAGCAGCTATCCAAGTGGGAGTGATGGCTAGGGGTAGACACAGCTTGAAACTGAAAGTCTTTGTTTCCCCTCTTCCACCAAGGCATCAGCTCTCTTCCAGGGCGTTCTTTATTCTGGATAATAGAACCAAAGCTAGCGGGCAGCCATGTGGGCTGCAGGGAAGCTGCAGGTCCTAAGAGCCAGGAAGAAAAAAAGGGTTAGGAATCAAAATTGGGATAGGGACCTATAAGGCTAGCCCAGGCTTCCGAATTGGCAGTGCGACATCAAAATCATTTGGGATAAACTATTTTTTAACATAACAGTCTTATTGAGATACCATCCATATATCACACCATTCACCCATCTTAAGTATACTACTCAGTGCTCTGAGTGTATTCACAAAGTTGTACAACCATTACCACCATCAATTTAAGAATATTTTCAACACCCTAAAAAGACATTTCATATTCTTTAGGTATCATCTCCCAATCTTCCCCTTTCCCGTATCACCTGGCAACCACTGATCTGTTTTTCTGTCTCTATAAATGTGGCTGTTTTGGATATTCCATTTAAATGAAGTCATGCAATAGGCAATCTTTTGTAACTGGCTTTGTTCACTTAGCATAATGTTTTCAAGGTTCATTTATGTAGTAGCATGTATCAGCACTTAATTCTTTTTTTTTTTTTGTGGCTGAATGATATCCCATTGTGTGGAAAGATTGTTATTTTGTTTATTCATCAGTTGATGGACATTTGAGCTATTTCCACTTTTGGCTGATATGTGCTTTAAGGTACAGATGTTGAGTTACAAATAGGGCTCAAAATCAGGTCCATAGTAACTCCAAGGGATTCCATGAGAATGTTTCCTAAAGACATGATGCAAATCTCCAAAACCACCATGCCAGGCATTATGCTAGATGCTGAGCTTACAGACAAGAATGGGACATGGTCCCTTCCTTCAGGTAGAAAGAGCATTTAGAGAGAGAGATTGAGATTGAGAGAGAGAGAGACACTCTTTCTAAAAACGGTCCCTATCTTATTAATCTTGGCTGGCCTGCCAGGGAGTTGATCAGAAGCTCAGATTTGGTGGGAGAAGGTATTAACCTAAATATTTGTCTAAGAACATTTGGCTTGACCTATGTGCTTGTTCTCCTTCTATTCTTTATGATACTCTAAGCATGGTATACAGATGTTAAATCAAGTACAATTAGAGTCAAGGTGAAGATGTTTGGTGTTTTCCAATTAAACATTTTCTCAGAGCAAAAAAATTCTAAGTAGCTAGGTTGTCAATAATGTGCCAAGGAAGGAGCCTGAGAGAAAGCTGACAAACAGCAATCTAAATCTGACTTTGTTCATATTGTTATTCCTTTCGGAATTTCCACTGCTTAATTATAAACCTGGAATTGTGTGTGATTCATTCTTGACAAGACCATATGTGCCCATGTTGCCAGATTCTAGTAAAATAGATATTTCATGCCATGTTTCAACAGTCTGCCATTTGTAAAATTAGCAATTTCAAGGAAGCAAAAGGCTACTTGCCATTTTGCTGGATCAACACCTCATTTGATCTGCTTGCATATGCTGTGAGTAGAATTCAAGAAAGCACAATTTTGTCTCTCAAAAAATAAATTTGAATGCAGAATAGATGCAAGGCGGTGTCTTGAGAGACAGGGCTCATTTAAATCTCAAACTAGCTCTTATACAGAAATGAGGTGCTGGAACTTAGATGAATGTTTCCTTCTGCTCTGGAAATGGCCTTTAAGGGCAAGAAAGCTTGTCCACCAAGGGGGTGGATAGTACCAATTTACTCTCATCTAATGGATGATGTCAGTTACATGACTACCCTCTTTTACATTTCTCATAGTCACTTATATTTATGTGGAGCTTCTGATTTCTAGAATACTTTCACATAATCTCCTCATTTTAATCTTTACCGTGATTGAGGAATACACAGTGGGAAGGGATGGTGATGTTCACTGTACAGATGCGGAAGTTGTACTAGTAGTAATAGTTAAGTGATTTGCTCACAGTCACACACCTCATTACTGGTAAAGCTGGCCTTGGTGTCATATCTTCTGACCTCTAACCCCCTTCCACTGCCCAGGACTGCAGTCTCAGTTTCATGGTCCCTGAAAACCTACAGGTGGCAGAATTCCTAGGGGGACAAAGGAAAAGACAGTTCAACTGGGAGAAATATACATCTGTTTTCAGCTTTTTCCCTCCCTTCTCTAACTGGCTTTGACCACACCTTCCCTCCACTCCACTAACACTGGGAGGGAAGGGGGTGGTGATGAAGCCATTTGGCAAGTGTTTCAAAGCCATCGCTTGCCTTCTTCTCCCCTCTGCTTGACTGCAATCCTGGGGGCTAAAGTAACATGGAGTTGTCTGGAAACCTCCCTAGGAGAGAGACCCAGGTGCTCCCATTCTCAGGACTACTTAGGCAGATCTGGCTGGTTTATTGTCTGAGCCTCAGTTTTCTCATCTGTAACACAGAGCTTCCAGGTGGCGCTAGTGGTAAAGAACCCGTGTGCCAGCGCAGGAGACAAA
The DNA here is from genome assembly GCF_963930625.1 of Muntiacus reevesi. Classification (NCBI taxonomy): domain Eukaryota; kingdom Metazoa; phylum Chordata; class Mammalia; order Artiodactyla; family Cervidae; genus Muntiacus; species Muntiacus reevesi. The sequence continues at coordinate 118,852,591 of NC_089271.1, read as the reverse complement.
AGAGACTTGGGTTTGGTCCCTGGGTTGGGAAGATCCCCTGGAGGAGGGCATGGCAAGACATTCCAGTATTCTTGCCTGGAGAATCCCATGGACAGAGGAGTCTGGTGGGCTACAATCCACAAGATCACAAACAGCTGGACACATGCACACAGCATGGAGCTAATGACCTCCCTCTCACAAGATCCTTGCTAGTATGACACGAGAAAATGTTAAGCAAACTTTTACCAAGGTACCTGACATGTAGCACTTACTGATCACTTGCAGATATTATTTTGAATAAATTCTCAAAGCATAATCATATTTATTAAGCATGTTCAGGGGAAGAGGGCAGAAGGATGGTTTGGGTCAAGGGTGAGGCACGTACGTAGTGAGAATCCTCTCCAAATTTCTACTTTCGAGGCAGAAATTGCTTTCCTACAGACCTGCAAATTGCATCTAACATTTCTGTTCTCCTTATGAAAGCTCGTTAACAATAAATATTTCCCATCCCCCCTATTGAATTCCTTCTGCCACCTGGATACCATTTTCCACTTTTCAATTCTGACTCTGCTCGATGCCACCATGACTGGGTCTGGACTAGGGTTAGCTCTAAATACTCACCATATGTTTTCAATAAAAAGGGAATGATTGTGCCCTGATTTGTGTTAAATGTGGCAATCACACGTGGATTGGTAAATTTAAGGGGAGCGATTTCTGAAGGACTTTCATTGTCCTTCCAGTGCCCATCCCATAAAATGCAATGCTCAAGTCTGAACAGCAGTGTGGCTTTGAAATAAATCTATAGATACAGCCCAATCCATGGAACGAAGGCAACAGGGCTATTCAGAGTCCCTGGGAGGGACAAGGGAGGCAAGGATGCTTTGTATTTGGTTACCTCCTATGTTTTCAGTGAGGGCTGAATCTCTGCCATACTGACATTATTTTTCAGCCTACATTATGGAACTGAGAGCTTACTATAAACCCCAAGTGCTAAAATCGTAGAAAGGAAAGGAAAATGTAGGGCAGAGGTGAATGGTGAGATTTGTAAATAAACTGCATTATGTCCTTTGAGCCAGAAAACTTTAGTACTCCTTGATTAGCCCACCTGCTGGTCCTTCACAAATGGATTCTGGGAAGGCAAAAGCATTCTGATGGAGGCTATTAGGCTGAATTCAAAAAAACTGAAGTAACTTCAATTCCAAGAAGTCTGTAACCCACCAGTGCTAAAAACACACAAAGATTCATTTAATCTGTCATGTCCTTTCTCCTTGATTGCAGTGGGTACTTGGTGGATGAAGAGTGCTACGTAATTGTTGGAAAAAAGTATGTTAACCTCAAAGCAAAATCATGTGGTTGGAAGCCGTAATCCCAAGCTCCTGGTATTTTCCAAGTCAGATGAAAGCTGAGGCCTTCGGCAGATTGATTACCTTACCACCCTGTAAAAACTGCTTGCCAAGAACCCCATCACAATTGGAATTCTGGGCTCTTTCTCCTGTCTGGAACTTGACAAGGAAAATGGGATTCCATTTAATACTGAACTGTGTAAAAGCATAGCTGTCATTTTGAGACTCTTGAGTGAAAATCTGACTTTGGATCCAGTTCTTTCTCTCGCGCAAGGTGGTGGAATATGTACACGTGCATGTACCTAGGCGCTTAGGTAACACATGTGTGTGCATTGGGAGAAGAAGGGGCCCATGTAAGGAAGGAAGCAAAAAGGGGTGTCTACTCCATGCTGCACTGCAGAACTGCCCAATCACACAGCTGTCAGAGAAGTCCAGGATTTTAGCAACTTGTAAAGGAATGGAGGGTTTGAGATTGAGATTCTCATCCACCACGCATTCTACCCACCAGAAAACTGAGGTCCAGAGAGGCGCAGGGGCCTTCTAGGGACACCCAGTAGAAGAGCCAGCAGGGACCCCCGTCTTCCTGTTTGCAAATCCTTCCCCATGCCACGCTGCCTCTTTGTGCTTAATGAATTTAAGCATTTTGCTTTCCTTTATGCTTTTTAAAGTCCATTTCTTTGTGTGTTACTGTAATTCAGGCTTCATAGCACACTGATACATTCCAGCACTGTCCTATCTGTGCTACTTTATAAAAATATGCCCCAAAGCATGTCAAACCATACAGTTATTAGTTATTTTAAAGGGAAAAATGGTCCAGTAAACCTCTACAGAATACATCGTTTGAGTTAGCATAGTAAAAAATTGATTTTTGTAAAATAAAATCATTTTGAGAAGACAAGCATTTGGCTTGAGGCTGATGCCGAGTCTAGTGTGGACAGGCCTCCAGATCTTCTCATTGAGATGCCACTATCCAGCCACGAAGTCCCAAGTGCCCACACTCCCAAAGCACTCAGCCCACAGAGTTGTGTACCTTCAGGGTAGCACTCAGCCAAGTGCTATAATCATCTGTTTTACTCTTTTCTCCCCTACCTGACTGTGATCTCCTCAAGGATGGAAAATCCTTCATCTTTGTGTCCCCAGACCCAGCAAGGGGCCTGACCCAGAGTAAGTGTTCAGTAGATGCTTCTTAAATAAATTACTAGAGTAACATCAATCCACTTGATGAAGTTATTGTATGCCCTTTCCCCGGGCACTGGATCATGAGCAATTTACGCCCTCAAGCCTAATGATCTTTTGACAATTTCTAGTGGCCCATCAGAAAAGTAAGATGCCATCTTGGTTCTTTGTGGTGAAAGGTCAACTATACCGAAGGGAAGAACTTTTAAGACGGAGCAACAGCATTAATAAGAGGTAAGTTTCTAGGCCATGGAAGCCTCTTCAGAGAAACTGGTGGATAGGACTTGGGATAATTAAAAATGCTTCTGGAAATGTGTATCTAATTGAAACTATTTCTAATTAGACACAAATGAGAAAGGTGAAGTACTAGAGTAGGACAACACTGTCTCAAGTAAGCCCTGAAATACTGATACCTGGGTCACTGCATTTCATCCCCAACATGGCCAGTGTCAATCTCCATATGAAGTACTGTGCCCTTTTTCATTTTTGAGCTGTTGAATCTGCTTCTGCCAGTGACTGGTTTTATGATCAGTATGAATGCCAGGATAACCTCTCCGTGAGCCTCACTTCCTTAATCTGTAATGTGAGGATAACACAGGATTGTGGAAAAGACTAAATGAGAAACTTTGTGTGAGTTGCCTAGTGTATTTCAAAAGTTCTCAGTAAACCTAAACTATTATTCTCCTTCTCTTGGAAAGACCTTACAGGACAGGCTTTTTTCCTTACTTGTTGGCAAAGGTTGTAGGGAAAGGGCACAGTAGAGATAAGGTAAGGTGGAGTGTGAGAGATAACCAATCCTTAAGAGTCTAGAAGATGCCAGAACAGTGGTCCAGAGCATCTCACTCCCACCATCCCCTATGCTGACTGCTGCCCCATATGCCTATCACAGGCCCATAGCCTGCCCTGGAGTCAGGAGAACCTTGTCATACCACACACCCAATTTTATCACTAGGAACAGTAAAATACCACAGAGAAGGGTCACAAGAACATGTCTGGTTTCTGAGTTTTTTCCTGCCTCCTGATTCTGGTGTTTCAAGGGACAAATGAGCAGCCCCATATCACAGAGGTTAGCTCAGGCTTCCAGTAGACGTTAACCCACAGGAAAGACATCATATGGTTACAAACATTCTCCTATCTTCTCAGTCAGCCCCCTTTGCAGCTTACTCATTCTACCTCCCTCCTCTGGTGCAAGATTCATTTTATATGATTTGATTAGTTTCACTACCTTGAAAATTGAATATTGATTATGAGATAAAGTATGGAAAGAAATATTAACTGTCTTGATTTGGAAAGGGGACTTGTTAGGGTTGTCCTCCAATGGATTACACTGTTAACTTTCAACACCTTGGACACCCAGATCAGCAGGATTTCAGTGCCAAGTGGCTGCTGTTTCCTTCCTCCCTTGGTCCAACATGGGAATAAAATGTAAGGTGGCCTTATCTTGGGTCCCTAGGATGTTCCTGGAGAACTTCTGCTGCCTGAACTTAAGTGGGTAGCATTTAACCTGGTAGTTGGAAGAAAAATATTAAAATGGGTGCATCCTCAAAGGATTTGAGAAAAAGGAGAGTTCTAAGATGATCTATGGAACCATCCTGGCAAGCAGGAATCCAAATCTTTTTTAATCGGTACCTAAGGGATCCAATTAAACATATATCTTTTGTTTTTACTGATAACAAAAAAGTGGTACATCAGAGAAATACAGGATGAGATATTTTTCCTTTCCAGAGGACATACTAATGCTAAGCTGTAAGGTGGATGGTGGAGCTTTTATAGAGGCTTACAGTGTTTGTAGATTTTAATCTTGACCTGTTTCAAATGAATACATTTAAACATTGTTTATAATACAAAATACCTGCATAGCATGTAATTAGATAAATCTACTCTTTAATGGAGGTATGTGTGAAAGGCTGGAGATAAGGACAAGTAAGGCCATAAACTGTACTAAAGAAAGCTATCATAGTGTTACTATAGCTAGTGAAGACCTAACCCAGGAGAGAAACAAAACCCCAGACACGTAAAAATAATGACAGTCATTTATGTACTCTGCTTCCTGCTTTGGCCTAAAGGCCCAGCAGCTCAATGATGGTAAGACATTTCAATAAGTGTGTGTCAACTACCTTTGTAGTTAGCTTTGATCTGAAAGGAAAGCCAGACTCCTCTTTTCTCCATCCTCATGGTTTGTGGTCTGCTCCTGAGGCAAGGCTGCCTGCTATCTCTGGAGTTTCACAGAAGAGAGGGAGATGGAAAAATAGTAACACTTTCCTGGGAAAACAAGCCTTCATTCCAAAATCAACTTGGAGATTCAAAAAGCAGAGCAGACCAGCTGTTCCCTCTAGAAGACGACTTCTTGCTCAACCTCTAGGAAGTGAACTAATCTATCCAAGGACAGCTGATAATATGTGAAAACTCACTCAAGGCGAAGGGAACGGTGGGGCTCCAGGAAGGCAGCCCCCCTTCACCCTACAGAAACTCACCAACATGGTGCAAAGAATTAAAGTCAGACTGATTTGCCTTAGAATTTCAAGAATTCTGGACAAGTGACTCTTGGAGCCTCAGTTTCCCTATTTGTAATGTTTATAAAAACAGTAACCTACCTCCTAGAATAATTGGTGGTATTAAATAAAAATAATATTTGTAGGCCCTTTGAAGATGCCTGGCATATATTAGATATTTTTTTTTAAAGTAGCTTTTCTTAAGCAGCAGGCATAATGTTAACACCCGATTCCCTGTACAAAGAGACAGCACCAGACCAGAAGGCTCTTGCTGTCAACCGCTTTACTACCATGGCAGGGCTTAAAACTCCCAGACTGTTATTTTTATTGTTGAATCAAAACTACAGTGATAATTTATATATGAAAGTCAATGGCAAACCCAAATAATTGGCTTTGTTTATACCTTTAAGCCTATGCCTGTTCTAAAAGTGTAACTCCAGGGAAGAAACATGCAGAAGACTGTTGAGATATGGTTTTCTCACTCAGGATTGTTCCCTGAGCTTAGGAAGCTGAATGATTCTGCGGGAGTTACCAACATCTCTGGGCAGCCACAGTGGTACCTTTGCCCCAGGTCGGTCACGTCCGTCACACCAGCCACCACTTAGAAGAGGCGCAGATACAAGAAAATACATGCACCGGAGGCAGGAAGCCAAAAAGTTCTTCTTGGCCTTATCCTAGGGGAAGAGGTTGGGAAGAATGTGGGAAGAGCCCACATTCTTTAGACTACAGGGTGCTAACACCTCTAGCCGTGTTCACTGCTCTTCTCCTGCTTAATCCAGCCACGAGACAGAGGCATTGGCTCTGCTGTTCCACTGGAGTGACAGTTTGAGCTTTCAAATGGATTCCTCTTTAAGGCAGCTTATTGAAATAGCCAGATTGCCACCACATGTCCAAACCCATCAAGATGGAAGTCGACACCAGTACAGTGTACAAAGAGGACATTCTGACGGATATGTTAATAGCCAGCGATTGTCACTGTCCACAGATGTTCAGTGTGGTTCTCGGGGTACAATATTTTCATACAGGGAAAAAGAGGCCAGGCCCCACCCCATAAAGAAGACTGTGATAGGAAAGCTCAGGGTGTAAGGAAAGATTGTTTGGTAGATTATGTGTCTGATGAACTTAGAGTGTCCCCTCTATCTACATGGGGCCACCTCTGGCCTTTGCTGGTCTTTGTCAGCTTGGTCTGTTGGTTATACACAGAAGCATGGGGGCAAACCAAGGGAGAGTTAGATATTAAAAAAAATATATCTCCCTTAACACCAGTCCTGTAAGTGTGAAGGACGCAAGAGCAGGGGAGGAGTTGGAGGTTCCGAGACCTTCTCAGCAAGATCTGGTCTAAAAGCTCCTCTCCAGCCTCCCTGCCTTCCTCCTTCCCCTTGCAGCAGGTCAGTCTCCCGTCCACAGCTTCACAGCCTAGGACCCCTCGCTGACACAGAGACCCAGATTGCTGTGTCTGCGCAGCTCAGCTAAAACACACCTTTTCCCTCAGAGACCAACCTTCCAGACCTCATCCACCTCTTCCCCGGCCCCATGTATACCTCATCCCTCCTAAAAAGGCATTTCATTACGGCTGGCCAGAAGGTGGACCTGCAGACCGGAGCTCAGAGTTTCCAGCTCCTGAATGGTAAACATTCCTATCCTCCCCACTCTCATTCAAAACTGGGTATTGTGTATCTCAACAATTGCACATTTTGTAAAGCATATTAAATTTAATATCTTACAGGTATTCAAATTAATTCCAGTACACAAACACCCATTAAAGGTCATCCTGTTTGAACAGATTGAATGGACTAGGAGTTGTTCATTATACAATATTTTGCCTTCCAACAGGATATTGTATCTCTATCAGCAGAGCAATATTAATATGAATATCATCCTGGTAGATCTCCAAGGCTCCTTCCAACCTGGATATTCTAAGATTTTGCATTTCTCTACGAAACTGCCTGTTAAGGGAGAACAGGGTGCTAAGGTGATATTTACTGACATGAGACTTCGCCTCGGTATGTCATGTTCAGAACCAACTGCTCAGAATGAAAGTACACCTAAATAAGAGCAATTCCATCCATTTTACAAAGAGAAGCTAATCATACATTCTCTCCTCCTTGAAGAGAAGATTCTGATGGAGGAAAGAAAAACAAAAGAGGCTGTATATCCATCTAACCAATGCTGCCACAACTCTTAAATTCTTCCTAATCCCTTCAAGGCACAAAGTGCACCCTTAGCTAAAAATTCCACAAAAACCTCATCTCACTGGTCTCACATGACTTATAAAATTGCTTCCCTTATAAATCACTCAGCACAACACAGACACACAGAGACAAGAGTTGGGGGATATAAGTGGTGATAGTCTGCAAGTAATTTCCAAACTCTCCATCCCTATGATCTTCCAGACAGCTAAATGCCCCAGAGTGGGGACTGGCATGAGAGGAAATACTTACAGTTTCCAGGCCATATGATCTCTGGTGCAACTACTGAACTCTGCCATTGAAGAGCAAAAGTAGCCAGAGACAATACATAAATGCATGAGTATGGCTATGGTCGAATTAAACTTTATTTATGAACACTGAAATCTGAATTCCATGTCATTTCCCCATGCCACAAACAGCATTCTTCTTTTAACTTTTTTGCAACTGACTACAAATGTGAAAATCATTGTTAGTTCCCAGGCACACTGGATTTGGCCATTGGGTCATAGTTTGCTAACCCCTGTCCTTGGGGAACAACATATAGCACCTTGTGTTATTCCTACCTGAGGGGGTAAGGTAGTAACAATAATTATGATGACATCTGAGTCCATGATAGGTGCCAAGGATTGTGCTAGGCTATTTAAAGTCCCTCATGTAATCCTCACAGTCAACTTGTGAGGTGGCAGCTAGTGTTCTCATTTTACAAGTAAGAAAACTGAGACGTAAGGAAGGTGAAATGACTTGCCCAAGGCTGGGGTTACTACGTAGAAGAGCCAGGATTGGAAACACATCACACTGACTCCAAGACCCCCCCCCCCCGACTCCTTATCACTACCACACTTTATACAGAACAGGACTGCTAGGTCCACTCTAATTGGACTAACCCTATAGTATGAAATTCTCTCTCAGGAAGACATGAACACAACGGTTACAATGAAAATGCCATCAGATGGTGCATGAACTAGAAGATCTAAGGCAGCCACGATTGAGTTAAAGTCTAAGGCACTGAGACTTGATTTTCCTTGAGTTCTCAAGCATTTAAAATGCTTGGTTTTATTCAAAAAATAAATAAAATGCTTGATTTTTTTCATAGTTGATTGAGAGAAAACAATAAAGGTAACCTTCAAAGAAAAGAGGTCAGATGGGCAGAGTTGGATGGAGGTGAGTCCTGGAGGGGTGGGCGATAGGAGGAGGGAGTAGAGAGTGTCAGGGTCCATCCATATAGAGACTGGCTTCTCTCTTGACTCAGTTTCTGTAGCTCTTTATGGAGCTCATGTCAGAGCAGGCAAAGTTGCTGAATGTGGCAAAATGGAAAGTGTTAACACCTACAAAGACTCAAAACAATTCAAGAAAGAGCTGATAGATTCTTTGCTGTTAGAAGCCAGCGTGTTGGAAATAGAAAAGTCATGAGGCATGATTTTTGGCTGAAATATTAATACCAGTAAGACAAAAGGACACTAAGAAAGTAACTGAAGGCACAGGGTTCTGGGCATCAGAGCAAATCAGCACTAGCGCTAAAAGGCTCACAGCTTCGAAGGGAATGTCATGACAGAGGGCTTCTGTTTGCACTCACTCAAGAGGCCTGGGAGAAACTGAGCATCCGTGTCTGGATATTTGCTCCCAGTAGGAAAGTTTCTGAAACTCTTATGCAACTGCACTTGAGGATACCTAGCCCGTAAGACACTTCAAGCTTGGCTGACTTGGTGCATTCACTTGCTGTCTAAAAGTGTCCCCACAGCCTTTATTCACCCATCTGCAAATCTTACCCTGGGGAGCTGCTCAGAAAATGGCTTTCCCTAAATCTCTGCTCCAGAAGATCAGGTGGGTACATTAAAATTATTATCTGAATAAGACAAAGAGTGAACAAGATAAAAAAAAGCGAGAGAGAGAGACACACAAAAAAAGGGAGCTGTCCCACTCAAGCCCCCAATGACTCCCCAAAAACCTCTTTTCACATTTCCAAATGTCTCGCTTCACACTTAAAATTAACATACCTTTCTTTCAGACTGGGGAAAAAAGTATCCCATTTGTTTTGTCATTTTTAAGTGTGCCTGTAACATAAGTGATTCCTGTGATTCCTGTAACTAAAGGCTATGGGGTAAAGGAGATTTTATTTTGAAACTGCAGTGCCCAGGGCTCACTGTTTGACGCCACCCCCCCCCCGCCCCGCCCCCAACCCCAGCAACTGGAAAATTGACATCGTCTAAGATACTGGGAAAGAAAGCCTTTTGGAAGCAACTGATATTTGGCAGCTCAGAATTCCAGGACCCTATGGGGGTGAAGAGCCAATGCCCATGCCTGAGAATAAGGATGATGACAATTTAAACTCTGGCTCCCCAGGGGAAGAGTCCAAAAAGTGGCAAACATGAGGAAATTGAAGCTGAGTGGCTAAGAGATGCTAAATGAGAGCCCTCAGTTATGTGAACTGAGCTGGTGCATGGTGGTCATCAGATCAGCGCGCTGGATCACAGCCTTCCTTCTAGCAACTCTCTCAGCAGGGCCTGGGTTGACAATGAGCCGCCGCACTGCCTCCATACGAGACTGCTTGAGTGCAGTGACATGGATTCATGGATTCCGCAAAAGTGTAAAGGAGGGTTTCTCAGGCACGAAATGCAGGAAGTGGAAGGTGGGACCCAGGCATTGGATTTTAAACAAATTCTGGAGAATTCCATGGATAGAAGAGCTTGGTGGGCTACAGTCCATGGGGTTGCAAAGAGTCGGGCACGACTGAGCAACTAACACTTAGGTAGGTGATTCTGATCCACGTGGCTTCAGGACCACACTGGAAGGAAGACTTTACCCTACTCAATCAGAATTTCTAAGATTAGTGGATCCGAGCAGTCTGCAGAGATTCATTCCACAAAAGTATTTTCAGCACTGATTCTGTGGGAAGCACTACGGATGTCAGATTCCACAGTATCATGGCTCCTGCCTTTACTCTATTCACACATGACCTGCATGAGGAACAGACATCTTAAAGCACGTGTCTAATCCCACATTTTGACTAAAGGTCTGAGGAACAAAATCCTCACACGACCATCTAAATAAGTGAATTTTTCTTTTTTCTCTTTTCTTTCTTTCTTTTTTTTTGGCCACTCGGCTTGCGGGATCTTAGCTCCCCAACCAGGGATTGAACACAAGCCCTCAGCCGTGAAAGCACCGGGTCTTAACCACTGGACCACCAGGGAATTCACTGTGAAGTTTCTTCCTGATTCTTTTCTTTCCTGCTCATTTTCTCCTTGCAAGGACTACTATTCTGAGAAAGGTCTTGTCTAAGCAACAGTCTCCACTTTATGATCCCATCACATGCAGGTAAACCACCCCATGATGCTTCATTTCCATCACTATGAGCTTCCCGGGGAAAAAAATACACATTATAACGAATAACACAAAAAAAAACCAACAATGACTTCCTGACCTGCATCGAACAATAATACCTTATCAGGTTAACTCCAACTGCATCGTTCTTTGTAAAAACTAAATGACTATATCAGATTGTCTGAAACACAGATAAAACTTTAGTTTAAGCCTCTGCCTTCAAGAGACCAAGTGGCCTGATTCATGTGCTAGAACTGAGGAAAAGGATATTTGCTCCCTGACTCACAATGCCTAGATTTCTGAACCTTTCATGATCACAGTTCTAATCTTGATGTCAAGAGATACCAGATGAGTATCTCTGAAAAAGTTGATCATGAATCACCTGCATAAGAATCACTTAGGGATGCTCATTAAATATGCAGATTTCCAGACTTTCTTTAACATTCTAGAGTAGATTAACTGCATTAGTGCTCCCAGTTAATAGCCTGTCTATAACCTTGCCCTTTGCCCTGTAACTTTGTAGACCCCTCTCACTCTGAATCTGAACTCAGCCATGTGACTCACTTTGTCCAGTGGGGTGATAGCAAAGGAGATACACTCAGAGACTTGAAAAGCTTGTGTGCATTACCACTTGCTCTCTTGTAAGGTAGACCTGTGCAGTGCTTTGAGAACAATTCTGGGCTCATTTTTTCAAGGATGAGAGGCCCTGTAGAGGAGATATAAGTCATCGCAGCTGAGGCCATCCTAGAAAAGTCAACCCCTAGCTGACCCACCTGGTAACTGCAACTGAGTTCAGCTCTGCCCAGCCAAGTCTGGCCCTGATCAGCTAAACTATACAACCAACTTTCCCACCAGAAATGCACAAGGGTGCCAAAGTACTGACATCTTCAGCAACTCTTGTTATTTTTGTTTTGGGGGGTATTTCATAATCATCTGAATGGAGATGACATGTGGTTTGGATTTGCCTTTCTCTAATAACGAATGATGTTGAGCATCTTTTCATGTGCTTATTGGCTATCTGTATATCTTTTGGGAGAGAAATATCTACTCAAGTCCTTTGCCCAATCAAGTTTGTTTCTGTAATTGTTGTCTCCATAAGTATTTTACATGGTATAAATGGAACAAGGTTTCTTAGGCAAGTAGAGAATTCTAAATTAAAGAAGGAACAAATCATGAATGCCTCAGACTCTGTTGAAAAAAACGTTCTTAGTTTATCTGTACCCTGTGCATCTTTTCTTCATAACCTTATCTCAAAGGAGGGGCTCAAGTCCATAGCTAATCATCTCTCTGTGGTTCAGCAGCCGTGTTCTCCTGCTTCCCCCAAGATGTTTATCAATTCTCTTATTTCTCCCCATTTATTAGGTGCCCGCTGACTGACTCATTTCTATCAGAATATGTGATTGGATTCCCCCATCCAAGATAATTTCTCTGAAATCTGCTTTTTCTTCAAGATTCTGCCATCACTCTACACACCTTACTAGACAAGTTTCTGGAAAGAGTAGTCTACACTCAGTGTCTCCAGATATCCACTTCACATTCATATTTTAAATCACTGTCACATGGTTTCCACCCCTAACAGAGACTTGATCTACTTCCTATTCCTCAACAGCCTCTTTAATTATTAAATCAAAGGGACATTTTTCAGTCTGACTTGGCCACTCTGTAGCACTTGCCAATACTGACCACACCTTCCTTATTGAAATTCCCTTCTCCCGTGATTTCGGTGATCTCTCTCCCTCACTCTTAGTCCTCTTCAACTGTTTCCTCTTGGTTTTGGTTGTTTGCTACATTTCTTCTGCCCAGATTCTGTCCTTGTTGTCCCTCAAGCTTCAGATCAATATATCCCTCTGCTTATTGAACATTTACACTTGGAAGTCTCAGAGAAAGTCTAACTGCAACCAAACTGAACTCACTTTCCTTCCTTCTCCAAATCCATGCTTCTGCCCAGGCTTCCTATTTCACTAAGTAGCACTGTGATCCACATCTTACAAGCTGGAAAACCAGGGTCTCTCACCCAGGTTGACTCTCATTCACCTCTGCTCTGAACACGTCAGACTAGTCCTATGTCCTGTCCAGCCAGTCTCTCTCTTATTTGTGTCTCTTCTTCTCCATTGCCATGACCTTAGTCTATGTCCTCATGACCTTTTACATATTGTAAAAGTTTCACAATGGATTACTTTGGGTCTCTGATCTCTCCTCCATTTAAACTGTCCTCTACCCTACTGCCAGAGAAAGCAGATAAATAAATGAATACTAAGTAAAAAAAATAAACTACAATGAATACATGCTTGCTCTATATTCAAAAGCTCCCGTTTTTCATAATATCCAAACTGGCATGCAAGTCCAGGGGCTGCTGTGGTATGTGCAAGGAGCATGAGCAGTAGGGTCAGAGGGAGAACTCAGTCTGAATCTAGACTCTGTGACTTGCTAGGTGTGATATTGATCGGTTTCCTTCACTGCTCCGCATCTGCTTCCTCAGAATGATGGTCAGAATCAAATGAGTTACCTTATACATATTCAGTACTTGTACTTTCCAGAGCCTGTTATATAGTCAGTGCCCATAATTATCAATTCTCTTCTCTTTTTCTATCAAGTACAGCCCCAATCTATGTTTTCAGACTCACTTGCCACGCTCTGGACACAAAGAACACTAAGCCTTTCTCTTACCACGGCAAATATTTGCTTTCCTGTCCTTCTGCAGTTGTGCTAACCTAGAATGACTTCTCTCATCCCTTTCAGCTGGATGAAATCCAACTCAGATTTCAAAACTCAAATCAAAGACCACTGCCTTCACGAAGCCTTCCAATATCTTCTATGCTTTGTGTGTACTTCATTTGGGGGCAGTTCCTATAGCTTGATCTACAGTTTTTCATCTGCTCTATCTGTTCACTTAAGTCTGAATTCAAGTCTATGGACTATGTCTTAAACATCCTTTTTATATCCAGCACCTGACATTCAAAAATGTAAGTAAGTAAGTGTTAGTCGCTCAGTTGTGCCCGACTCTTTGCGACCCCATGGGCTGTAGACCATTAGGCTCCTCTGTCCATGAGATTTTCTAGGCAAGGATACTGGAGTGGGTTGCCATTTCCTTCTCAAGGGAAACTTCCCAACTCAGGGATCGAACCTGGGTCTCCTGCACTGCAGGCAGATTCTTTACCAACTGAGCTACAAGGGAAGCCCATTCAAAAGTATATGTTGGAGCAAAGTGAACAGAAACTATCCATGAAGGAAGTCAAGATTTAAAATCTGAAGAACAAATATGTAAAGCCTGTTTTAGGATCTAATAAAATATGTGTTTTCATATTGAAGGACTAGGTAATAGCATTATAACAACCACTTATAACAAATATCATATGATATTGCTTATATGTGAAGTCTTAAAAATGGGTACAACTAAACTTATTTACAAAAAAGAAATAGAGTCACAGATGTAGAAAACAAATTTATGGTTACCAGGGAGGAAAGAGAGGGGGATAAATTGAGGGATTTATATTGACATATACACAGTACTATATATAAAATAGATAACTAATAAGGACCTACTGTATAGCACAAGTAACTCTACTCAATAATCTGTAATGACCTAAATGGAAAAAAGAATCTAAAAAAAGAGTGGATATATGTATATGTATAACTGAATCACTTTGTGGTACAGCAGAAACTAACACAACATTTTAAACCAACTGGTGGCTCAGTTGGTGAAGAGACTGCCTGCAATACAGGAGACCTGGGTTCGATCCCTGGGTCAGGAAGATCTCCTCGAGAAGGAAATGGCAATCCACTCCAGTTTCCTTGCCTGGAGAATTCCATGGACAGAGGAGTCTGGTGGGTTACAGTCCATGGGGTCACAAAGAGTTGGACATGACTTAGTGACTAACTTTCACTTTCATACTCCAATAAAAATATCTGAAATGAAAAAAAAAAACACTTATATAATTCTTCTATTGCAAACACTATTTCTAAGCACTTAACATGCATCAACTCATTTAATGTTCACAACAGACCTGTACAATTATTATTTCAATTCAATTATTATTTCAATTCAACAATAGAGGAAACTGAGGTTCAGAGAGATTAAATTACTTGCCTGAGGTTACACAGCCTATAAAAGGAGGAGCTGAGAGTCAGATCCAGACAATCTGGCTCTCGAATCTATTCTCCTAACTACCACTGTGCTGCAAAAGTGGGTGTTGTATTTAGTGTTTCAGTGTGTTAAGATGGCAGATACGTGAGTTTTCATCTTGACTCTGCTGTCTGTGTATCCTTAGGTGAATCAGTTTCTCCTCTCTGAGCCTCAGTTTCCTCATATGTCAAATGAGAAGATTATATACCATGATCTGCTTTGCCTCTCTCAGCATCAACATTCTAGGATACATTTTATCTGCTTCACATCTCTTTCAATAGCTTGTGAACTCCTCAAAGGCAGATCTGTGTTTTAATCTAATTTGTATCCCCATGGTGGTCGCCAAGGCCGAGGGAGATGGGGGGACTGGGGAAAGTACTAGGATATGATAATTCTTTCCAGGATGTTTAAAATGCTCTAATATTGACTATAGAGTTGATTGCAGAACTCTGAATATACTAAAAACCACTGAATTAAACGTTTTAAATGGGTGAATTATATGTTCTTTTTTTATTATATCACAATAAAGCTGTTACCAAAATAATTGTATTCTCAGGGTTCAGCACATTGCTTTGCTCAACAAATGTTTTCTGAGTATTGAACAGCTGTACTATATGGCTTTTAACCTTCTGATTCTGAGTCTATTAATGGAATGTCTTGTACCTACTTACCAGTTCTTCTCATACGAACTGGCACTTCTAAAAGTGGGTTCTACTTGGCAGTTTAAATAACCCCTTTGCCAACTTACTTTCTTCTTGTCATTGATGTATTGTTTCTTCTCATTGTCTGAATTATCACCTTTTGAATGTGCAGGGGCTCAAATAAAAATGTTAGTTATATTTCTGATCACAGTGTTCACCATTATACTGCCCATGGAAGGATTAAGTTAGCCCCCAAGATCCAACTGTTATAAATGGCTTTGAGTTCTTCAGGGGAGAGACATAATAGTAAAAGATGGTGTTGCTACTGTAATTAGTCCTTCAGGTATAAAATTAGTTACTTGAACCAAATGAGTAGGAAGTCCTTGTCAACAACTGTTTTCCACCTCAAAAGAAATAAAGGAAGCATATTAATTACTGGGAAAAGAGTCTGCAGTTCATGCAAGGGTCTCTACTGAAGGGCAGTTTTCTTAAAATATTTGCTGGTTTATAATTAGCTCATGCATCTGATTAATTTAGGGGGAACAAAATCTTCAACTTTGAGAACAAATGTTAAGTTACCATGCTTGAGAAAACCCAACTCCAAAGCCAGTAACTTTGGAGTTCACTGCCAATAAAGAGTAATGAAGCTTCTGGGCTCTGGGAAGTCTAGCCGCCAGCTGCCTCAGTACAAAGAGGCCCATCAGGCCGGGAGGCAGGCAACAGAAGCAGTATGGAATTGGGTCTAATCGGCAGTGATCAGAGAATAAAATGAAAAAGTAAAATGAAACCACAGTAGGCAAAATGAGGGGAACAGTGGAGGCCACAAAGTTAAAGCTTGGAACATGTAATCAAGGTGATTAAAAACTCAAACTGCTCCACTGCATTACTCACCAGCTCTCCAGCTCACCCTGCACCCTCCACAATCACAGCCAATTGTTCTGGTTTTTCAGAATGCTCCAACCTAGAAACTCAACTACAGAGGAACTTGTATTGGGGCAGTTGGACAGGATTTGCATGTCCCTCCCCTCTCCCCTCAATACCATGTCAAGACCTAGACTTGATTCATGTCAACATGCAAAGGGTTTGGGTGTCTTCTGCTTGATTACTTGGAAGTAAGAGACAGGGAAAGTTATGCATAGTCATTAAGACACAAAAACCACACACATTCATGGAACCATCAAAGCTACCTAGACCATATTCAGAGGTACCTTATAACCATTTAGAACAATCTAGAAGAATGGGCTCGGGGATCAAGTACAACAGTCACCTGGGGAGTAGTCCCGACTGAAAGCAAAGTAGTGACACTTGGCCAAGTCACTTGTCTCGAAAAACTCTGATAATCTCTTTTGATCATGTGGATCCTCTTCATTCATCTAGTCAGGACTTATGAAGCCTCAGACTTTAGAAAAAAACTCTTCAGACAAAAATCTACACAGGGTCAGCAGTATGCAAATCAATTCAACAAATATCAGTAAAACTTACTATGTGTCAGGCACTGTGCTAGGGGATATGCAAGTGAATAAAAAGGAACTTGTAGTCAAAAGTGATTCAAAGCAGATTCAGTAGCCAGATTGCTTGACTTCACCTCATGGTGCTGACACTTTACAACTTTGTAGCCTTAGACAACTGACCTCTCTTAGTCTCAGTTTCCCCCTCTGTAAAATGGGCATGATAATCAAACCTCCTCTGGCTGTAGAGATAATGAAATGAGTTTGCTTATATTCATGTATATAAAGCACTGTGTATACAAACTATGGCACACAACAAGTGTTATATGTGCTTTAGGTATACATGGAAGTTATTAACCATCTTTGTGTCATGAACTTCTTCAAGAAGCTGATGAAAACTGGTTCATACTCCAGAGTACATACCTACACATTTGCATCTAATTTTAAGGGCCCTGTGGGTCCCCCAAGGCATCACCGACCTGATTTCATAAGATAGATCCCCAAAGTTTGTAATTCCAACAGACTTGGGAACCCCAACCCTGAACAATATCAATAGTTGTATTGAGATGACAAACCTTTTTGGTTTCCTACAGTGATAAAGCAGGGTAGTAGTTAAGGACATGGACTGCAGGGTAGAGAAGCTCTAGGTCCAAAGCCTCACTTTGTTGTTGTTCAGTCGCTAAGTCTTGTCCAACTCTTTGCAACCCCGTGGACTGCAGCATACCAGGCTCCTCCATCCTCCACTATCTCCTGGAGTTTCCTCTCTCACTTACTAGTTGTTTGAAGTGAAGTGAAGTGAAGCGAAGTCACTCAGTTGTGTCCAACTCTTTGAGACCCCATGGACTGCAGCCTACCAGGCTCCTCCATCCATGGGATTTTCCAGGCAAGAGTACTGGAGTGGGTTGCCATTTCCTTCTCCATACTAGTTGTTTAACTAGAGGCAAATCACTTAAGTTTTCTGAACCCCAACTTCCTCATTTGCAAAAGAGAATAAGAGTATCTACTCCACAAGCAACAATTGAAAAATACATGGAATACGTTAGCCCATGTCTGGCAAGCACTCCATTAATTGTCACTATCATACACTAGGGATAGGCAACAACTCCCACCAAAACAAAGAATGATCATCAGGAATGGTTCTGTACTAGGATTAAAATGAGCACCTAAGTCTTTTCTTTTGCAAATGACAAGCTAAAATTTCCCACCTACAACGAAATCTCTATTCATCTGTAATGGGAGTGTGTACAAAATTCAGTCAGGGCTCACTGGGGAAGAGCAAAGACAAGAGATTGGTGACCAACGACTTTCTCAAGAAATCAAAGACAGTCTATTTTATGTATTATCACAGTGAGTGCAACATGCCAAGAGAAATAGGTAGGTGTGACCAATTGGGAGTTTCTTTCCATTCCACCAGACTGTTGAATATCTCACCACATACTTTGTCATCCAAATCAGCAATGAAAAGCACTGTCAGCCAACCCCCAGTGCATTCAGTGATAGGTTGCTTAATTAAATATGCCACTGAATGGGCTATAGAATTCTATTGCTGCTTCTGACAGGTGAAAGACAGAAGGGACAATTTCCTGGGTTTTCATTTAAGATGTATTTTCAATGTAGCCTCCACAAAGGGTGCCCCAGGCTGCATTAATTTTTATAAGATTTTTTTCTAAACCTAACTTTACACAGAATGAGCTAGTTGATGAAAACAAGTCTAAAGTCAGTAAGGCTCCCTTGTCCCCACACTGAGAACCAACATGTGATGATGAGGGCAGTGTGAATCACTAAGACGATGCTGCGAAGTGGTGTCAGGAAAGCCACCTTTGTTATTCTTGGTGTTAAGGCCCCTGGACTAGGAGTAGGGAAGTGATCCTCAGTACCTCAGTACTCTGGCATTTGTAGACAGTAACGAGTTCTAAACACGCAGGATTTAGAGGTCAACTGAACATAGAAAATGAAGATTTGCTTAACCTGGGATTGACCCAGATTTGCAAAGAAAATTCAGTGTCACAAAACAATATAAAACAATACAAAGATCTGGGTAAAGGCATGGAAGGTCTGGAAGGTATTGTAAGCTTTCTGGAACATTGAACTAGGAGCTCACTAGGGCCACCTGGAGCCCAGGCCCCATAGTAGCATCAGTTGCATGTGATATGTGCAAATACACTTAGAGAACTAAGAACGTGACCCAGGTTTCCTTGAAAGCTCATCTTTCAGAAACAAATAGAAAAGAAAGACAGGCTTCCAAAGAGCATCCTCTTCTGGACCAGTTTGAAAATTGGGAAGAAACCCCCCCCCCCGTTTTTTCCACCTGGAGGCAGACATGCTAGTTGACACGCTCCAGGTCACCTGCTTTCCCAGAGCCAAGCAGCACTTGACCTGACAAGGGAAATGACAAAGGAACCCTCCCCAACATCCCCCGTTTTCCCCTTCTTTAGTTTAAGCTGCTGAATATATGATAATACGAGTCCTTAAAGCTGGGATGGCAACAAAACACGCTGATAGGGCCCACCCAGTAGCTTAGCAACTGTTTTTATTTCGTTTGGCTTTTTTCTTTTTTACATAAGTAGAGAAAAGAAAAAGAGCTTTGTCAAAGTGAATGTCACGGCAGCGTGTTTCTTTCCACTTTACAGGGGTAGGGTGAGGCGGGGGCTTGGTGAAATGGTAATTCGGGCTGTGAAGCTTTTCATTCCAAGGGCTAAGGCTGTAAGGCAGCAGGAGTAGGGGGTGGGTCTTCTCTTCTTTTAGAAAGCACTGGGCTGACTGGCCCTTCTAGAAAGCACCTTGGGCCTCCCCAGCCTGAGGTCTACTGCAGGTTAGTGGCTATACCTCTTAGTGCCAGGCATTTAAGAAAACGTTTGAGAGAGTCCAACCTTGTCAATCCTCACTACTGTCTTTCTAAAAGACACATGAAAAAGTTTAAGAGGCAGGGCCGAAGTCAAGGTGATCCCCTTACCTTAAAGGGCAGAAAGCTGTGCACTGCCATGGGGCTTAAAGCTGGGGTGGGGTAGGGGCCACCAGAAGACCAGGAATGATTCCCGTAAATTTCTTCTTAAGATTTTTTTGATGTGGACCATTTTTAAAGTTTTTATTGAATTTGTTACAATATTGCTTCTGTTTATGTTTTGGTGTTTTGGTTGCAAGGCATGTGGGATCTTAGCTCCCCGACCTGGGATTGAACACACACACCCTGCACTGGAAGATAGAGTCCTAAACACTGGATGACCAGGGAAGCCCCCCCATAGATTTCTGAACCCAGGAGATATGCAAAGAAAAACAGGCAAATGGCCTTCATCATAGAATTGAAGTTCATGTTAACAACATGGCAAAAGGGAACAGAGAGCAAGCTGAAGACCAAATCACATGACTAGCATTTAGAGAAATGGCAGGGAGGAGAGAGTTAAGGGAGCTTCAAATGGTTGCTATCAAGAATTGCTGTGATGAGCTGAATTTACAGTGTGGCCTAAGCAGGAAGGCCTGCTCTGATCACTGACGGGAAGACTTGGGCCAAGGGGGTCTCATCACTGGCTGTAATCAGCCACAGGTTGGAGCAAGGGCCAGAGCTGGAGGTGGGGGTGGGGTTTATGGTGGTGGTGTGATGGTATAGAGTAGATGGCAAGAACAGTTACTCCCACTCTACGCCTGAGGAAAACTAGAACAAGAATGCCCAATTTCTGTGCTCCCCGTCCCAGGGCACTAGATGTCACCGCAAGTAGGAACAGCAGCCTTCCTCTTCTGACATCTGTTCCAATGAACCAATCAAGGTTTGATTATGAAAATCAGATCTCCT
This sequence comes from Muntiacus reevesi, assembly GCF_963930625.1. Classification (NCBI taxonomy): domain Eukaryota; kingdom Metazoa; phylum Chordata; class Mammalia; order Artiodactyla; family Cervidae; genus Muntiacus; species Muntiacus reevesi. The sequence goes on along the minus strand of NC_089271.1, from coordinate 118,832,095 downwards.
CCTTTTCAAAGTGACTTGACTGATCATTCTTTCCTCCTCTCTCTCTCTCTCTCAAAAAAAAAAAAAAAAAAAAACCCTCACTGATAAAAATATTCTAAAAACTCTTTTAAAATAAAGAAATATTTCTTACTTTTAATAACCGAAAGCTAGTCAAAAGCAGTTTTCCCCAACTCTCATGAAATCATAGTTCCTGATTCCCATTCCCTATATTCCGGAGACAAGAGGAGGTAACTGAGTGGCCCCCTGACCCAGACCCTCCAATGCCTCAGGAGTTGAGTTCTCAGAGTCCAACAGTGACTCTGCAGAAAGCCAAAATAAAGAGTCTAAATCAGTCATTTTCCAATGAATATAATAGCTAACAGTTAAAACTACAAAGCACCTAACGATACAAACTCATTTAACCTTCAACAGAACCTGAGAAAGTAGGTACTATTAATTGTCCCTGTTTTACAGACAAAAGAACTGAGCCACAGAGAGTTTCAGGGACTTGCCTAAGGTCTCAAAGTTAATAAGTGATAAAGATCAGTGTACCAAGGGTTTGACCACAGAGTCCATGTTCTTCTGTCAGGGTATTCCAGGTGAGCTGGCCCTCAAGAGTAGGCCGAAGTGATTTCTGCCTCTCTTTTCTCCACTGGTCCACAGCTACTGTGATCTCCATCCCTGCCCATGGTTTCAGAGAGGACAGCATCTCAGGCTTGCATGGAGGAGCTAGGCAAACTGAGGTCATGGACGAAAGAGAATGGCAAGGCCCAGTACCAGCGCCCCTCAGGCTCTGACTAAAGGGACAGGATCTTGCCAGCTCCCCGAGCTCTGCCTGGGCTCCTCATATGCACTATATCACTTTCAAATATATCCAGATTATTGCCCCAATACTTCACCTGAACCATCCTAATGAAATATGAGGAGATATTAACAAAGCTGTAAAATCCATAAAAATGCTGCTTTACAAGAGACATTTACCTATGAATCAGCAGTTGGCTTAATTCATTATTTAGTAGGCTTGTTATTTATAGTATATTACAGCTTGGTAAATTATTTATATGTGCTTGTTTCTGTGCATGATTTTCCCTTAAGAGAGGCGAAATGTTTATCAACCACACATGGGGAGGTTGTCTCAGTCAGAAGCCTGTTTTGAAAATAGCTTGGGCTCACTTTTCTTTCTTACTTCCTGCTCAAGACTTCCATCTGGAAGGGCCAGGGGCTGAAAGAGCTGTAACTGAATCAGGCATTCAGCCAGTAAGGGGGGAGGTGACACTCAGTGTCTTCTGCTGAGCCAGGTCCACGGGATATGGGTCATGAAATTAAGGTTCTGTAGGCAGATTAGTTTGTTTAATACTGGGTTCAATTCAAGGCTGCAAGACTTCTAAAATCCTTTAATATACCAATATATCTCTTCGATTTCCAAGAGGAGGGGATTTAATTAATTTTTTGACTACAGACTCCATTTAGGCCCAAAACACATTGGATGAGAATACACTTCAGGAACACTCCTCTGGGAGGGGGGATCGGGATGGGGAATACGTGTAACTCTATGGCTGATTCATATCAATGAATGACAAAACCCACTGAAAAATAAAAAAAAAATAAAATAAAAACCTAAAAAAAAAAAAAAAAAAGAAGTATTCCACATGGTTCAAGGGACCTTACATCTGGTAAATCGGGGGTGGGGGTGCAGAAAGGGAGGCTAAACTCTGCCATCTTGTCCCTCTGGGAGAAATTCAGAAATGGAATCTTCAACATGGACCAATCTGTCTATGTAACACAGAAGCAATCTACTCAAATGCCACCCAAGATGTTCAGTACAACATTCAATACTGTCTTGTAATATCTTTTTCAACTGAAGTATAGTTGAACTCCATGCACTTCCCTGGTGGTTCAGAGGGCAAAGTGTCTGCCTGCAATGCGAGAGACCCGGGTTTAATCCCTGGGTCGGGAAGATCCCCTGGAGAAGGAAATGGCAACCCACTCCAGTATTCTTGCCTGGAGAACCCTATGGACAGAGGAGCCTGGTAGACTACAGTCCATGGGGTCGCAAAGAGTTGGACACGACTGAGCAATTTCACTATAGTTGAACTCCACTGAGCCTTAGGAGGCATTACTAAGAACAAAGCTAGTAGAGGCGATGGAATTGCAGTTGAGCTATTTCAAATTCTAAAAGATGATGCTGTGGAAGTCCTGCACTGAATATGCCAGCAAATTTGGAAAGCTCAGCAGTGGCCACAGGGCTGGAAAAGGTCAGCTTTCATTCCAATTCCAAAGTAAGGCAATGCCAAAGAATATTCAAACTATCACACAATTACACTCATGTCACACGCTAGGAAAGTAAAGCTCAAAATTCTCCAAGCTAGGCTTCAGCAGTACGTGAACTGAAAAATTTCAGATGTTCAAGCTAGATTTAAAAAAGGCAGACGAAACAGAGATCAAATTGCCAACATCCGTTGGATCACAGGAAAAGTAAGAGAGTGCCAGAAAAACATACTTTTGCTTTACTGACTACGTCAAAACCTTTGACTGTGTGCATCACAACAAACTGCGGAAAATTCTTAAACAGATGAGAATAACAGACCACCTTACTTGCCTCCCGAGAAATCTGTATGCAGGTGAAGAAGCAAGAGTTAGAACCGGACATGGAATAACAGACTGGTTCCAAATTGGGAAGGAAGCACGCCAAGGCACTATATTATCACCCTGCTTATTTAATTTATAAGCAGAGTACATCATGCGAAATGTTGGGCAGGATAAAGCACAAGCTGGAATCAAGATGGCCAGGAGAAATAACAGTAATCTCAGATATGCAGATGACAAAAACCTTATGGCACAAAGCAAAGAGGAGGTAAAGAGCCTCTTGATGAAAGTGAAAGGGGAGAGTGAAAAAGCTCGCTTAAAATTCAACCTTCAAAAAACGAACATCATGGCATCCAGTCCCATCACTTCATGGCATATACATGGGGAAAAAATGGAAACAGTGACAGACTTTATTTTCTTGGGCTCCAAAATCACTAAAGATGGTGACTGCAACAATGATATTAAAAGATGCTTACTCCTTGGAAGAAAACCTATAACCAACCTAAAGAGCATACTAAAAAGCAGAGACAATACTTTGCAAAACAGGGTCCGTCTATCAAAGCTATGGTTTCTTCAGTAGTCATGTATGAATGTGAGAATTGGACCATAAAGAAAACTGGGAGCCAAAGAATTGATGATTTTGAACTGTCGTGTTGGAGAAGACTTTTGAGAGTGCCTAGGACTGCAAGAGGAGAAGGCAATGGCACCCCACTCCAGTACTCCTGCCTGGAAAAATCCCATGGATGGAGGAGCCTGGTGGGCTGCAGTCCATGGGGTCGCTAAGAGTCAGAGATGACTGAGCGACTTCACTTTCACTTTCATGCATTGGAGAAGGAAATGGCAACCCACTCTAGTGTTCTTGCCTGGAGAATCCCAGGGACATGGGAGCCTGGTGGGTTGCCGTCTATGGGGTTGCATAGAGTTGGACACAACTGAAGTGACTTAGCAGCAGCAGCAGTAGGACTGCAAGAAGATTAAATCAGGCAACTGTAAAGGAAATGAGTCCTGAATATTCACTGGAAGGACTGATGCTGAAGCTGAATCTCCAGTACTTTGGCCACCTGATACAAAGACCTGACTTACTGAAAAAGACCCTGATGCTGGGAAAGACTGAAGGTAGGAGGAGAAGGGGACGACACAGGATGAAATGGTTGGATGACATCACTGACTCAATGAACATGAGTTTGAGCAAGCTCCACGAGTTGGTAATGAACAGGGAAGCCTGAATTCCTGAAGTCCATGAGGTCCAAAGAGTGAGGCAAGACTGAGCGACTGAATTGATGCAGATCGAAACACCCTATGGCAGAGAGCAAAGAGGAATTAAAGAGCCTCTTGAGGAACGTGAAAGAAGAGAGTGAAAAAGCTGGTTTAAAGCTCAACATTCAAAAAACTATGATCATGGCATCTGGTCCCATCACTTCATGGCAAACAGATGGAGAAACAATGGAAACAGTGAGGGACTATATTTTCTTGGGCTCCAAAATTACTATGGTCACAGTGGACTGCAGCTATGAAATTAAGAGACACTTTCTCCTTGGAAGAAAAGCAATGACAAACCTAGAGAGCATATAAAAATCAGACATGTTACTTTACTTTGCCTACAAATGTCTGTATACTCAAACTGATGGTTTTTCCAGGAGTCATGAATGGATGTGATAGCTGGACAATAAAAAAGGCTGAGCACTGAAGAACTGATGCCTTGGAACTGTGGTGCTGGAGAAGACTCTTGGGAGTCCCTTGGACTGCAAGATCAAACCAGTCAATCCTAAAGGAAATCAACCCTGAATATTCATTGGAAGGACTGATGATGAAGCTGAAGCTCCAATACTTCAGCCACCTGAGGCAGAGAGCCGACCCATTGGAAAAGAACCTGATGCTGAGAAAGATTGAAGGTGGGAAGAAAAGGGGATGACAGAGGACGAGATGGTTGGATGGCATCTCCAACTCAAGGGAAAAGAGTTTGAGCAAACTTGCAAGATGGTGAACGACAGGGAAACCTGGCATGCCACAGTCCATGGGTCCCAAAGAGTCCGACATGAACAAATGACTGAACAACAACAACAAATCTAGTGAAAAGCAGGTTAAAAGAAAACAGTGTAAGAAGCTTGGTTATAATGGTTGTGAGAGTTCACAACTGTGCTAAACGCCCTGTATTTGTACCACGTATTTCTAGAAAAGAGCCGTATCACACCTCTTTTCATACTGTTCATGGAAAGATAGAAGCAAGTTCCAATGCTATAAAGAGCAATATTGCAAAAGAACCTGGAATGTTAGGTCCATGAATCAAGGCAAATTGGAAGTGGTCAAACAGGAAATGGCAAGAGTGAATGTCAGCATTCTAGGAATCAGCGAACTAAGATGGACTGGAATGGGTGAATTTAACTCAGATGACCATTATATCTACTACTGGGGGCAGGAATCACTTAGAAGAAATGGAGTCATGGTCAAAAAGATCAAAAGCCATCATGGTCAACAAAAGAGTCCGAAATACAGTACTTGGATGCAATCTTAAAAACGACAGAATGAATTTTGTTCGTTTCCAAGGCAAACCATTCAATATCACAGTAATCCAAGTCCATGCCCCGACCAGTAATATTGAAGAAGCTGAAGTTGAACAGTTCTATGAAGACCTACAAGACCCTTTAGAACACCTAAAAAAGATGCCCTTTTCATTATACGGGACTGGAATGCAAAAGTAGGAAGTCAAGAAATACCTGGAGTAACAGGCAAATTTGGCTTTGGAGTAGAGAATGAAGGAGGGCAAAGGCTAATAGAATTCTGCCAAGGGAATGCACTGGTCATACCAAACATCCTCTTCCGGAAACACAAGAGAAGACTCTACACATGGACATCACCAGATGGCCAACACTGAAATCAGATTGACTATATTCTTTGCAGCCAAAGATGGAGAAGCTCTATACAGTCAGCAAAAACAAGACTGGGAGCTGACTGTGGCTCAGATCATGAATTCCTCATTGCAAAATTCAGACTTAAATTGAAGAAAGTGGGGAAAAACACTAGACCTTTCAAGTATGACCTAAATCAAATCCCTTATGATTATACAGTGGAAGTAAGAAATAGATTTAAGGGACTAGATCTGATAGACAGAGTGCCAGATGAACTATGGACAGAGGTTTGTGACATTGTACAGGAGACAGGGATCAAGATCATCCCCAAGAAAAAGAAATGCAAAAAAGCAAAATGGCTGTCTGAGGAGGCCTTACAAATAGCTGTCAAAAGAAGAGAAGTGAAAAGCAAAGGAGAAAAGGAAAGATATACCCATTTGAATGCAGAGTTCCAAAGAGCAAGGAGAGATAAGAAAGCCGTCCTCAGTCATCAATGCAAAGAAATAGAGGAAAACAGTAGAATAGGAAAGACTAGAGATCTCTTCAAGAAAATTAGAGATACCAAGGGAACATTGCATGCAAAGATGGGCTCAATAAAGGACAGAAATGGTATGGACCTAACAGGAGCAGAAGATATGAAGAAGAGGTGGCAAGAATCCACAGAAGAACTATACAAAAAAAGATCTTCATGATCCAGATAATCACGACGGTGTGATCACTCACCTAGAGCCAGACATCCTGGAATGTGAAGTCAAGAGGGCCTTAGAAAGCATCACTATGAACAAAGCTAGTGGAGGTGATGGAATTCCAGTTGAGCTATTTCAAATCCTAAAAGATGATGCTGTGAAAGTGCTGCACTCAATATGCCAGCAAATTTGGAAAACTCAGCAGTGGCCACAGGACTGGAAAAGGTCAATTTTCATTCCAATCCCAAAGAAAGACAATGCCAAAGAATGCTCAAACTACCGCACAATTGCACTTATACGCTAGTAAACTAATACTCAAAATTCTCCAAGCCAGGCTTCAGCAATATGTGAACCGTGAACTTCCAGATGTTCAAGCTGGTTTTAGAAAAGGAAGAGGAATCAGAGATCAAATTGCCAACATCTCTTGGATCATAGAAAAAGCAAGAGAATTCCAGAAAAACATCTATTTCTGCTTTATTGACTATGCCAAAGTCTTTGACTGTGTGGATCACCATAAACTGTGGAAAATTCTGAAAGAGATGGGAATACCAAATTACCTGACCTGCCTCTTGAGAAACCTGTATGCAGGTCAGGAAGCAACAGTTAGAACTGGACATGTATATTATCTAGGGTGAAACAGATCACCAGCCCAGGTGGGATGCATGAGACAAGTGCTCGGGCCTGGTGCACTGGGAGGACCCAGAGGAGTCGGGTGGAGAGGGAGGTGGGAGGGGGGATCGGAATGGGGAATACGTGTAACTCTATGGCTGATTCATGTCAATGTATGACAAAACCCACTGAAATGTTGTGAAGTAATTAGCCTCCAACTAATAAAAAAAAAAAAAAGAAGAAGAAGAACTGGACATGGAACAACAGACTGGTTCCAAATAGGAAAAGGAGTATGTCAAGGTTGTATATTGTCACCCTGCTTCTTTAACTTATATGCAGAGTACATCATGAGAAACACTGGACTGGGTGAAGGACAAGCTGGAATTAAGATTGCCAGGAGAAATATCAATAACCTCAGATATGCAGATGACAACACCCTTATGGCACAAAGTGAAGAAGAACTAAAGAGCCTCTTGACGAAATTGAAAGAGGAGAGCGAAAAAGTTGGGTTAAAGCTCAACGTTCAGAAAACTAAGATCATGACATCCTGTCCCATCACTTCATGGCAAGTAGATGGGGAAAGAGTGGCTGACTTTATTTTGGGGGGCTCCAAAATCACTGCAGATGGTGATTGCAGCCATGAAATTAAAAGACGCTTACTCCTTGGAAGGAAAGTTATGACCAACCTAGATAGCATATTAAAAACCAGAGACATGACTTGTCAACAAAGGTCCATCTAATCAAGGCTATGGTTTTTCCAGCAGTCATGTATGGATGTGAGAATTGCACTATAAAGAAAGCTGAGCACAGAAGAATTGATGCTTTTGAACTGTGGTGTTGGAAAAGACTCTTGAGAGTCCCTTGGACTGCAAGGAGATCCAACCAGTACATCCTAAAGGAGATCAGTCCTGGGTGTTCATTGGCAGGACTGATGTTGAAGCCAAAACTCCAATATTTTGGCCACCTGATGAGAAGGGCTGACTCATTTGAAAAGACCCCGATGCTGGGCAAGATTGAAGGCAGGAGGAGAAGGGGATGACAGAGGATGAGTTGGTTAGATGGCATCACCGACTCAATGGACATGAGTTTGGGTAAACTCCCGGAGTTGGTGATAGGCAGGGAGGCCTGGCGTGCTGCAGTTGATGGGGTCACAAAGAGTTGGACATGACTGAGTGACTGTACTGAACTGAACTGAGTCACACCTCTTGCCCTACTTAACTATATCTGATAAGAAAGCCCAGATACTCTTGCGTCTGAGACAAAATGAATTTCAGACCATCCAAGCCCTGACTTGTATGTGGAACTTCCCAGCTTTATCCCCTTTCACCACCAAAAAAGCCAAGCCAGTCTCCCTCCCCTGCTCTACTCAGCTATTCTTCAACCTTGAGAGCTTGCTCTGCTCTCCCCAGAAAAACTCATTATGTGAGTGACGAATTTTTTCATAGTCTCTAGGGGTATGTGTTATCAGTCTCAATATCCAAACCAAATTGCTGTTGAAGGATCCATCCTGTCTCTGTGGAGTGATGGCAGCAATTGGCCCCAAGAGCAGAAACTGAGATGCTGTCCCTTACCACCTGGGGTCTTTTCTCTCTTCTTTGGCTTTCGAACTCACTCTACTGTATGCTGGAGAAAATGCACTTTGAGCTACTGCCCTCTGGCTAGCTTGTGCTTTCACCTTGCTTCTTGGTGATGCATTTGTGAGTGCCTGCTAAAGCTCTGACCAACATAAATCAGTTTAGCCAGTTGGCATATAGTGAAAGGATTATTGCATTGGGACCCTCCTTAAAGCAGTTCTAAATTCTGTATCTCAACCTGGACTTATGTGTGAGTCTCAGGTTGAATCATGTGTACCGATTCCAAACTAACCTGTGACTGATACTAACCTCAAAGAAACGAGCCTTATCATTTGAACACTGGTTGTGTCTCAACCATGTGTTGGCCCCCTTTCTCTACAGAACTCAAAAGAAAAACTGATAGTCTATTCAGTACACAGGATGGACACACATGGAGGAAGAGCAGTTCCTACACGGGATGCTGAAAGTATGATATATAAAAGAAAATGACTCAGTGTGTGTGTGTGTGTGTGTGTGTGTGTGTGTGTGTGTGTGTGTGTGTGTGGTCAGTCATCTGACTTTTTGTGACCCCATGAACTGTAGCCAGCCACAATAATCTGTCCATGGGATTCCCCAGGCAAGAATACTGGAGTGGGTTGCCATTGCCTCCTCTAGGGGATCAAACCCACGTTCCCTGCATCTCGTGCATTGGTAGGTGGATTCACTAGTACCTTACAAAATGCTCCGATGCTGCCACCTATGCCTCATAAATACAAATGAACTTGATCCTTTGGGATCTAGAGAGGAACATGTGTGTCACCTCTGTGACAAAGCCGAGAAATTAATTCAACCATTGCCATGGGGAGGTCCACAGCACTGATATTACTAACATGATATGAGGTTCTCTGGAAGAAGAAATTTATAAAACTTTTCACAATAAGATCAATAACATCTCAGGATCTAACCTAAAAGCGAAACACAAAACTCTAAACTGTCAAGGTCCTCAGAAACGAGAAATCTAAAAAATTGTGACAGCACAGAGGAACCTAAGAAGGCATAACATGGAATGACTCAATTTAGTGTAGTATCATGGATAGGATGCTGGGATGGCAAAAGGACATTAGGTAAAAACCAAGGAAATCTAATAAACTCCAGACTTTAGTTAATATTCTTTCAGTGTTGGTTCACTAAGTTGAACAAATGTTCCATACCAATGTACAAAGTTAATAAGGGGTATTGGTTGTGGAGTATATTAACATATTCATCACAATTTTTCTGTAAACCTAAAACTTTTAAAGTAAAAAGTTTTTGGGGAAAAAAAACAACGGGAAACACTTAGGTGATGAGATCTGGAGGACAACAGAATTAAACACTGAATGGGGATGGCCATGAGGAATGACTGGAGAGAACAATTAATCCCTAACTTGTACACCACAAGAATTGAACTGGACAACATGAGGAAATGTGGAAAGTCAACTTGGGAAACCTCTTTAATGGTTGCTGAGGAAGCACTCCCGTTCTCGAACCAGAGGACCTAGACTCCTCTGCACCCTGCCCCTCCCCCAAGGATGTTCAAAGGTGGTTCCCTGTGACGTCAAGCCAAGTCACGGCTACCATTGGCTGGAGGAATTTCTTGCTGACCAATCAAAGCTGAGAGCATGGCTCTTCATTGTCCTGGGAAGGTATGTGTAGAGGCCCCAGGCCCTTGGTGTAGGCCACTGTTACCACAACATGGCAGACCTAATCGAGGAAATGGAGGAGGAGGAGTCAGATATTGAGATACACAACGTCAATTTGGAGGAAGAAGCCTCAAGCACTAAAGGAAGGAAGAGAGAGAATTCTGATTGGTCCAATGGCTTGGACAGTGAGAAGGTCAGATTACCCTACTCATGTTCTTCCTCTTCATCCCCCACCCAAGATGCACCCTGCCCTTGCCTGCAACAAAACCCCTCCTCAATGCACACCCGTTTTCTCAAAGTTCTCCTTCCCAACCTCCTTCACTAATGTCTTTCTGGATGACTTTGTTTTCTTACCAGATAAGAAAGCTCATGAGGAAGATAAACTCAACCCTTCAGCAGAATCCAGACAGGAAAAAGAAAGGTAGGAAGTCAACAATACTAGTCTTCTACCACCACCCGCAGAATAAAAAGAAGAATGAAAATAGGCCAATGGCGGATGAAGAAACACCGGACAATTCTTCCAACACTTCTCCTGACAATTCTCCAAGTAAGCCCCTGGGCCCTCCTGGTGTCCAAGACGCAGAGCAATCTGCTTAACTCCAGCAAAAGCACTGGCAGAATAGGCATTTGTGCAGGGATCAAACATACAACGATGGTCCCCTCTGTACAGATCAAAGTACTCAGATGTTGATGATTAAAGTATCAACAAGCAGTAAAACGATGTGCATCTGTTTTTTGGTGATGGGGAAGGAAGGAACGGAAGGGTCAGGTGTGTGAGAGGGAGGGAGGTGGCATCCTTTCAGTTTAGGGTCCAGACCAGCCAGTTCATACTTACTCAGACACTGGGAATGAGGATTGGGTGAAGACCGAGAACTGCAGACTGAAGATTTGTGAGCACCAAAGATTTTTTCCTGAACGCTTCATCCCACTGGTGATGGAGGAAAAGGACGTGGTATTTATGTTTGTTTTGGGGGTCCAGCTGGGTTGAGGAGTGATGTAGGGGTGGTGGCCATGTGTAATAACCAGAATCCACTTTAGATGTTTGACAATTAAGTTTTTACCTCTCATCAATTTCTGTTCCTCTTCTGGCTCACATTTGGGCAAGCTGATAAAAACAGCCAGGGAATAAGCAAATAAAGTAACATGAAATACCTAACGTTAATCATTGGAATCGTTGCCTTGCTATATTTCCCATAGCCAAAACATCCATTACCCCCAAATAGTCTCTAGTGCACATGGCTACTCTGACCCAATGAGTAATAAAATTAAGTCTTTGGTCCCTATAGTCAGTCTTCAAAATATGAGACCTGATGGACCTTTCCCCTTAGTTACAATCACACTTTTCACCTCAGTTGTTTTTAAAAAGATTCAGTCTCAATGAAAGCAGGGTCTTCGCAGATAGAAACCCATTCTAGGAGACCTATTTAGAGAGGGTGTGGTTATCCCCACTCCTGCACTTAACAGACAAATTTTATTTGATCTTAAAGCTGTAAAACAAGAACAGGGCCTCAGTGTGAACTTGTACCCTTGGTATCATGGCCCCACTCACTAGATGTCCACTTATATTATTGAAAATACTGCTTCCACTGAATAAGTGGTAAATACTTTTCAGTCACAGCAAAACATTTGGCTAGCATGCTCTTTTCACTGCCTATTTCAACAACTTCTCAGCTACACTTAACCTTCACCTTCAAAGGGAAATGATACACCTTTACCTGTCTACTCAATGGGGCCAGTGTCTACAACTGCCATCTCACACAGTCTTTGAAGGCAATATTTTCACCAGCTCTAGTTTTTCCAGGTACACAATTAGGACCTCACACTGATGACATCCTCCTTTGAGGAGATTCCTATGACACACAAACTACACGGTCCCCCCACTTCAGTTAAGTTGCTGAAAACTCTTTGGTAAGTGCTGGACTGCTCCAGTCTTCACAGTGTTGAGAAACAGCTTTCACGCTTCTTAGTACCCATACTGTTAAAACAAGCCCAACGTGTTTTGGACATTTATAGATTCTGGAGGCAACATTTCCTCATATACACAGTACTTTTGGTCAGTAACTTCCAAATAGGCCTGCCTTGAATGAGACACCCTGTGTCAAAAGATTCTAGAATCTGCCTAAACTGCCAAAGAACGGGCACTCCTATTAGTGCCCCCTGAGACTCCATCACTGTGCAAGCTTCAGCAACCTTCTCTCATGTATCTTGGAGTTTCTGTACCATCAATGATGGCTGTTAGTCTCATGGGCTTCTGATACAAGGAACTGCCCACCTTGGCCCCATGCTGTATGACCTTAGTGTTGCAATGTGGGTACATGCTGGACTTGCCTGGAAATATAGACTATCTCAGGTCTTGAACCTATGACCCTCCATATCCAGCTGCCCATTTGGCCTTTGATTATAGAAGTGGCACTCTGCAAGCTCAGCATAGCTAGTGAGGCCTCCTTGCTACAGGATCAGCTGAACCTGGGCCCTCTGCATACCCTATCTTCAGGAGAGGGTAACTTCCCTTGTGCTCAGTCCCTTGTTAGATGCCACACTGCTACAAGAGTTCATCTCTTAGAACTCTTGGACACCTGGGGAGCCCTTTGGCATCAACACAGTGAAAACCAAAGGGAGATCATTCACTTAACCAATGCCAATGTCACTATCACTCTTGATGGAGCTTACTTGAGAGCTGCTACTTGTCATCTCTTCATCAGTATGTTCCTGATAAAGGACAGGGCCCAAAGCTCAGCTCAACGGATCAGTATGAGGCATCTACCTCAGCAGAGAATGTCTGGGCCAACAATTGGCCTCATCTTCGTACCTTTATAGATCTTTGAGCCACTGCCAATGGGCTGACTGTCTATTCTGGCCAAGCCAAACAATTCCTCTCCAACGTTGACTCATTTAGGGTTAAGAACTCACACAATCTCTTGCCTCCTGATAAATTATACCCAAAAGGTAAATCAAGGTCATACATTTTCTACACACATTAAAGCCACAATACAATGTCTCACCATGGCACTCGTTATTGCCTTTGGCGTTCTACACAATAAGAAAAACCCAGAGACTCATTTTGCTTTTCAGCACACAAAACACTATCTCCTGAACAAGATATTCAATGGAACACTCACTACCTTTACTGCTCTGAAGATGTAGGGGTCACAATGGTTTCCATAAACAAGTAAAAATTACTCACTCAATGGACGTGAGTTTGAGCAAGCTTCAGGAGATGGTGAAGGACAGACAAGCCTGGCATGCTACAGTCCATGGGGTTGCAGAGTTGGACATGAATGAGCGACTGAACAACAACAACAAATCTAGTGAAAAGCAGTTTAACTGAAAACAGTGTAAGAAGCTGGGTTATAATGGTTGTGAGAGTTCACAACTGTGCTAAACACCTTGCATTTACATTACACGTTTCTATAAAAAAGCCCGACCACATCTCTGTATCTGATAAGAAAGCCCAGGTACTCTTGCCTCTGGGACAAAAGGCACTTCAGACCATCCAAGCCCTGACCTATATGCGGAACTCTCCAGCTTTATCCCCTCTTACCACCATAAAAGTCAAGCCAGTCTCCCTCCCCTGCTCTATTCAGCTATTCTTCAACCTTGAGAGCTTGCTCTGCTCTCCCCAGAAAAACTCATTATGTGAGTGATGAATTTTTTCATACTCTGGGGGTATGTGTCATCAGTTGGTTTCGATATCCAAACCAAATAGACATTGAAGGATCCATCCTGTCTCTGTGGAGTGATGGCAGCAATTGGCCCCAAGAGCAGAAACTGAGATGCTGTCCCTTACCACCTGGGGTCTTTTCTCTCTTCTTTGGCTTTCGAACTCACTCTGCTGTATGCTGAAGAACATGCACTTTGAGCTACTGCCGTCTGGCTAGCTTGTGCTTTCACCTTGCTTCTTGGTGATGCATTTGTGAGTGACTGCTAAAGCTCTGACCAACATAAATCAGTTTAGCCAGTTGGCATATAGTGAATTGGTTATTGCATTCATTGGGACCCTCCTTAAAGCAGTTCTGAATTCTGTATCTCAACCTGGACTTATGTGTGAGTCTCAGGTTGAATCATGTGTATCTATTCCAAACTAATCCGCGACTGATACTAACCTCAAAGAAACGAGCCTTATCATTTGAACACTGATTGTGTCTCAACCATGTGTTGGCCCCCTTTCTCTACAGAACTCAGGCGAAAAGCTGATAGTCTATTCAATAGACAGGGCAGTCACTCACATGATGGAAGATCAGTTACTGTGTGGGCTACTGAAGTCATATCTCTGAAAGTAAATGTGTGTGTGTGTTTATGTGTTGTGGTCAGTCATGTCTGATTCTTTGCGACCCCATGAACTGTAGCCAGCCAGGGTCCTCTCTCCATAGGATTTCCCAGGCAAGAATACTGGAGTGGGTTGCCATTGCCCGCTCCAGGGGATCCAACCTGCGTATCCTGCATCTGCTGCAGTGGCAGGTGGATTCAGAAGTACTTTACAAAATGCTCCTGCTGCTTCCACCTATGCCTATTAAATACAAATGACCTTGATCCTCTGGGATCTAGAGAGTAACATGTATGTCACTTCTGTGACAAAGCCAAGAGAATAATTCAACCATTGCCATGGGAAATCCACAACACTGATAGTACTAACTTGATTTGAGATTCTCGAAAGTTATGACCAACCTAGATAGCATATTAAAAAGCAGAGACATTACTTTGCCAACAAAGGTTTGTCCAGTCAAGGCTATGGTTTTTCCAGTGGTCATGTATGGATGTGAGAGTTGGACGGTGAAGAAAGCTAAGCAACGAAGAATTGATGCTTTTTAACTGTGGTGTTGGAGAAGACTCTTGAGAGTCCCTTGGCCTGCAAGGAGATCCAACCAGTCCATCCTAAAGAAGATCAGTCCTGGGTGTTCACTGGAAGGACTGATGCTGAAGCTGAAACACAGTTACTTTGGCCACCTCATGTGAAGAGTTGACTCATTGGAAAAGACCCTGATGCTGGGAGGGATTGGGGGCAGGAGGAGAAGGGGACGACAGAGGATGAGATGGCTGGATTGCATCACCGACTCGGACATGAGTTTGAGTAAGCTCCAGGAGTTGGTGATGGACAGGGAGGCCTGGCATGCTGCGATTCATGGGATTGCAAAGAGTCGGACACAACTGAGGGACTGAACTGATCTGAACTGGAAGAAGAAACTTGTAAAAACTTTTCATGATAAGATCAATAACGACTCAGAATCTAATGAAAAAATGAAAACACAAAACTCCAAATTGTCAAGGTCCTCAGAAACAAGAAATCTAGGATGGGAGAACAAGATGGCAGAGGAGTAGGTGGACGTGGAGTACATCTCTCTCCATGGATACATCAGGAATACACTTTCAGACACAGAAGTGCATGCAGAACACCAGCTGAGAGCAGCAAGGAGTACCTGACCAGCGGAAAATAACATATAGAACCACACAAAACTTGGTAGGACAAAGGAACAAGGGGGAGAAACAAGGGTGTCAGTAGGACTGGACCTGTCTTCAGCGCGTGGGGGAACTGAAGCAGTGGTCCGATCCCCACATCAGGGCAACTGTCTGAGTTAGAGGAGAAAGATTTAAGGCTGAGAGTGAAACGGCTGTTCTTTGGCAGTCTATATGGAATGAGAACAGTCGTTGCCACAGCCATACATACCCCAGATAGGGATGTAGGTCCCCTGGAAGGCACAGCACCTGAGAGTTGGAGTTTAGGGATTGTGGAGCAATCCCAGCACAAGGGCTGCTGTTGACTGTGGAGAGACGGATCAAGGGGATGTGAGGTGGGAGACTGTGGTGGGAAATGCCTGTGGAGAAAAGCCAGGCAGCCATGGAAGCAAAGCGATACTGCTGAGTCACGCGTAGGTGGTGGATCCATCACCATAGCCTCTCCCCCTAGATACCAGCATCCGCAGCTGAACAATAGAGAGGCTGGCCCATCAAATGCCTGACTGACTGAAATATAGAGTAGGACCCCACCCAGGGTGCCCCTTTAAGTGCCTGATGTGCTGATCTACAGAGTAGGACCCCAGCCAGGGGGACCCTCTATGTGCCAAACAACAGAGAAGGACTCCAGGTAAGGGAGCCCTCTATTGCCTGAACCGGCAGAGCTATGGAGAAAGACTGGCCAAAGAGGCCTTCTGATCACTAGCTACAAGAGGCTCGAAAAAAGACTCCGAAAGGGCCATAACTCTTGTGATGGAGGCAGTCCATGTCCCTACATGCTTGGCACCGCCAGAGTCCCCACAAACCAAGCAGCTGCACCACCTTCACACTCAATCCTCACTGGGGCAGAGCTGCCACAGGCAAAAGAAGTCTTGCGTCTATGCACACAGGGTCACTTCGGCTGTGTCCAACTCTGCGACCCTGTGGACTATGGCCTGCCAGGCTTCTCTGTCAGGGGGGTTCTTCAGACAAGAATACTAGAGCGTATAGGCCAATACTGGCTGCCATACTCTTCTAGAGCACTAGATTTCCTGCTGCCCTAGCTGCCAACTCCCTTGAGTACCCAGTGCTGCCAGAACCCCTGTGATCCAACCAACTGTACCACCTCCGCACCTGGCCCTCACTGGGGCAAACCCAAGTCCTCCAGGGCAGACTCAGGAGCAAACCCCAGTGGACGACCCACATGCAGAGGTGGAAGTAAAACCACAGTTGAAACCCAGGGGCAGGGTGGCAAAGGAAGAAGACCCAAAACCTTCCCACCAGCTGTACAAGCTACAGATTAAATCGACACAATCAACTAGGCAGACTCTGTGTCTATGGAATATATAAAAGGACACTGAGAGCTCCCACAAAAGAAAACACACTAGTTCTGATTGCTGTGGACACTGGAGGCCAGAATACACAGGAGTAGGACCAGATTAGAATCTGAGCTGCCCCCACAACAGGTCCAGAGACCAGTACAGTGTTGGAGGGCATCCTAGGAAGGTGAGGTGGATTCTGACTCCCAACAAAGGAAAGAACTCTAACAGCAGTGACTCAAGAAAAATAATTCTTATTCTTATGTTTTGACTTGCTCTGTAGATTCTTTTGGACTTTTTTTCTTTTTTTCCTATTTTATTTTTCCCCCTCTGTTGTAGATGATTTTATTGGCACTATGAAATCTAATTAAGCTTTTGAGTTTTATTTTTTGCAGTCACATTTTTTATTGTTGTTATGAACCTCTGCCTCTAGGCTGAGCTTTTGCAGTTCTGTGGACTTTTCTTTTTCTTTTCTTTCTTCTTCCCTTTTTTCTTCTTTTCTCTCTTATTTTTAATTTTTTAAACCTATTATTATTTTTCTACATTTATTCCTTTGTGTGCTTTTCCTACTGCTCTTTTCCCCTAGGAGTTAATCTTTAGTGTATATAAATCTTATTTATCTACCTTTATTTAACTTTGTATATGTATTCTTTCTTTCCTTTCCTCTCAACATATTTGTTAATTTTATTTTCATTGCTTTATTCCCCATTTGACACCTTGCTTTAGTTTTGTTTTCCAGTTTGTGCTTTAGTTAATTTTGTTCTTAACTGAAAGATAAAATTTTTGGTTTCCTTCGGGTCAATCTATTGTACTTTATTTTTGTTGGGCTGTTTTGATTTTGCTTATAAGTGTATATGTATATGTGTATATTCAGTCACACTTTTTATTGTTGTTTAAAAACCTCCACCTCTACGTTGGGCTTTTACAGTTCCATGGAGCATTCTTATTTTTTTTCCTTTTCTCGTTGTTTTCAATTTTTTAATTTTTAACTTTTTAAAACCTATTATATTTTATCTACGTTTATTCCTTCTTTTCCCTACTGTTCTTTGGCCCTTGCACTTAATCTTTGAGGTATATAAATCTTCATCTACCTCTATTGAACTTTGCATGTCTATTCTTTCTTTCTTTTCCTCTCAATATATTTTTTTAGTTTTCTTTTCACTGTTTTATTCCCCACTTGGCAAGTTGCTTTAGTTTTGTTTTCCAGTTTGTGCTTTGCTTAGTTTTGTTCTTAACTGGTAAATAAAATTTTTGATTTCCTTTGTTCATCTGGTCAAACTATTGTACTTTATTTTTGTTCAACTGTTTTGATGTTGCTTATGGATATATATGTATATGGGTGTATTTCATTATTTTAATTATTATTTGCCTGATTTTGTAACTTCCATTTCTCTGGGTTCATCTTTGGTTGCTCATTTTTGGGTGTTTCTTTTAATCTCACTTAATGCCATAACTAACCACTTGTAGAATCTTCATTCCTGACCAGAGATCAAGCGCTCAGCCTTTGGAGCGGAAGTACTGATTCCAAGACCCTAGATTACCACACAACTAACCCTAGGTAGTATCAAACAGTGAGAACTCACACGAAGGAAGCCACTTTAATATAAGACCTGGTATCACCCAACCATCAAGAGCACCCAGTGCAGGATGCCTCATCTAAACAACAAACAAACAAAAAAAACAAACACAGTCATAACCAGACAGGAGTACAACCTCACTCAGCCTTGCAATCAGAAGAAAAACTAACAAACAAAAAACTCAGCACAAATCTCACCCTATATAAAGCTTACACAAACCACTGGACCAACCTTAGGAGGGCAGAAGCCAAAAGGAAGAAAGAATTCAACCTTAAAACCTGGGAAAAGGAGACCTCAAACACAATAAATTTTAAAAAAATGAAAAGGCAGAGAAATACAACACAAATGAAGAAACAAACTAGAAACACAGAAGTCCAAATAAATGAAAAGGAAATAGGCTAACTATCTGAAAAAGAATTCAGAATAATGATAGTAAAGATGATCGAAAACCTTGAAAACAAAATGGAGAAAACACAAGAAATAATTAAGAAAGACGTAGATCAATTAAAGAATAAATATACAGAGACAAACAACACAAACACTGAAATTAAAAATACTCTAGAATGAATCAATAGCAGAATATGTGAAGCAGAAGAACACATCAGTGGGCTGGAGGATAAAATGGTGGAAATAATTTCTGAAGAGATAAAGTAAAAAGAATGAAAAGAGCTGAGGATAATCTCAGAGACCTCTGGGACAATATCAAACACACCAATATTCAAATTATAGGAGAGAAAAAGGAGAGAAAAAGAAAGGGTATGAGAAAATTTTTGAAGAGAATATAGTTGAAAATTATCCCAGCATGGAAAAGGAAATAGTCAATCAAATTCAAGAGGTACAAAGAGTCCCATACAGGGTAAACTCAAGGAGAAACATGCTAAGACACATACCAATCAAACTAACAAAAACTAAACACAATGAAAGAATATTAAAAGCAGCAAGGGAAAAGCAACAAGTAACATTGAAGGGAAACCCCATATGCTTAACAGCTGATCTTTCAGCAGAAACTCTATAGGCCAGAAGGGAATGGCAGGATATATTTAAAAGTGCTGAAAGGGAAAAATCTACAACCAAGATTACTGTACCCAGCAAGGATCTCATTCAGAATTGATGGAGAAATAAAAAGCTTTTCAGACAAGCAAAAGTAAAGGGAATTCAGTACCACCAAACCAGTTTTACAACAAATGTTAAAAGGACTTATATAGTCAAGAAACACAAGAGAAGAAAAAGATTTACAAAATCAGCCCCAAACAGTTAAGAAAATGGCAATAGGAACATATATATCAATGATTACCTTAAATGTAAACAGATTAACTGCTCCAACCAAAAGACACAGACTGGCAGAATGGAAACAAAAACAAGACCCATATATATGCTGTCTACAAGAAACCCACTTCAGACCTAAAGACACATACAGACAGAAAGTGAGACGATGGAAAAATATATTCCATGAAAATGGGAAGCAAAAGAAAGCTGGAGAACCAATCCTCATATCAGACAAAATAGACCTTAAAATAAGAGTACTACAAAGGACATGGAAGGACACTACATAATGATCATAATGGTTTGGAGGGAAAACTGGCTCCCTAACTTGTACACCACAACAATTGAACTGGACAAGATGAGGAAATGTGGAAAGTCAAATTGGGAAGGCTCTTTAGTGGTTATTGAGGAAGCATTCACTTTCTCAAACCAGAGCACCTGGACTCCATTGCAGCCTCCCCTCCCCCATGGATGTTCATAAATGGTGCTTTGTGATGTCAACCATGTCAGGGCTACCATTGGCTGGGGAAATTTCTTGCTGACCAATCAACTGACAGTTGTGGCTCTTCATTGTCCTGGGAAGGTATATATAGAGACCCCAGGCCCTTGGTGTAGGTCACTGTTGCTACAATATGGCAGACCTAACTGAGGAAGTGGAGGAGGAGGAGGAGAAGGAACTGGAGATACACAATGTCAACTTGGAGGAAGAAGCCTCAAGCTCTAACCAGAGAAAGAGAAAGAATTCTGATCAGTCAGATGACTTACACAATGACAAGGTCAATTTACCCTATTCTTGTTCTTCCTCTTCATCCCCCACCCAAGACACACCCTGCCCTTGCCTGGCACAAATCCCTCCTCAGTGCACACCCATTCTCTCAAAGTTCTCCTTCCCATCCTCCTTCACTAATGTCTTTCTGGGTAACTTTGTTTTCTTACCAGATGTTAAAGCTCATGAAGAATGCAAACTCCACCCTTCAGGAGATTTAGGACGGGAATAAGAAAGGGAAGAAGTCGATGATACTAGTCTTTGACCACCACCCGCAGAATAAAAAGAAGAATGAAAATCAGCTGATGGCAGATGAAGAAATCCTGGAGGATTCGTCCAGCACTTCTGACAATTCTCCAAGTAAGCCCCTGTGCCCACCTGGAGCCCAAGACGCTGACCAATCGGCTGCAGCTCCAGGAAAAGCACTGGGAGAATAGGCGTTTGTGCAAGGATCAAACATACAACGATGGTCCCCTCTGCACAGACCAAAGTACTCAAATGTCAACAGTTAAAAGTATCAACAAGTCGTCGTAAAAAGATGTGTGTGTATCTGTTTTTTTTTTTTTGATGATGGGGAGGGAAGGAAGGGAAGGGTCAGGTGTGTGAGAGGGAGGGAAGTGGCATCCTTTCCGTTTAGGGCCTAGACCAGCCAGTCCATACTTACTCAGACAACTGGGAATGAGGACTGGGTGAAGACAGAACTGCAGACTGAAGATTTCTGAGCACTGAAGATTTCTTCCTGAACGCTTCATTCCACTGGTGAGAAGGAAAAGGACTTGGTATTTCTGTGTGTTTCAGAGGTCCCATGTGGGGAGAGGGGTTATGTAGGGTTGGTGGCCCTGTGTAATAATCAGATTCCACTTTTGATGTTTGACAATTGAGTTTTTACCCCTCATCAATGTCTGTTCCTCTTCTGGCCCACATTTGGGCAAGCTACTAAAAACAGCCAGGGAATAAAGGAACATGAAATAGAAACAGATATACCTAACCTTAACCACTGGAATTATTGCCTTGCCTACACTTCCCATAGCCGAAACATCCATTACCCCCATATAGCCTCTAGTGCACGTGGATAATCTAACTCAATGAGTAATAAAATTAAGTCTTTGCCCCTATAATCACCTTTAAAATATGAGACCCTATGGACCTTTTCCCTTAGCTGCAATCACACTTTTCACCTCAGTTGTTTTTAAAAAGATTCAATCTCAGTGAAAGCAGGGTCTTTACAGATTGAAACCCATTATAGGAAAACTACTTAGCAAGGTGTGATTATCCCAACTTCTGCTGCACTTAACAAATTTTACTTGATCTTAAAGCTGTAAAACAAGAACACGCCCTCAGTATGAACTTCTACCCTTGGTGTCATGGCCCCACTCACTAGGGCTCCACGTATTTTGCTGATAATACTGCTCTCAATGAATAACTGGTAAATACTTTTCAGTCATAACAAAACATTTGGCTAGCATGCTGTTTTCACTGCCTATTTCAACAACTTCTCAGCTACACTTCACCTTCACCTTTACAGGGAAACGATACACTTTTACCTGTCTACTCAATGGGGCCAGTGTCCACACCTGCCATCTCACACAGTCTTTGAAGGCAACATTTTCACCAGCTCTATCTTTTTCCAGGTACACAATTAGGACCTCATACTGATGACAGCCTCCTTTGAGGAGATTCCTATGACACACAAACTACACAATCCCACCACTTCAGTTAAGTTCCTGAAAACGTTTTGGTAAGTGCTGGACTGCTCCAATCTTCAGTGTCCAGCTACAGTTTTAGGCTTCTTAGTACCCATACTGTTAAAACAAGCCCAACATGTTGTAGACATTTTTACATTCTGGAGGCAACATTTCCTCATATACACAGTTTTTGGCTCGGTAACTTCCAAACAGGCCCGCCTTGAATGAGATTTCCTATGTCAAAGATTCTAAATCTGCCTGAATTGCCATAGAACAGGTACTCCTATTAGGGTCCACTGAAACTCCTTCACTGTGCAAGCTTTAGCAACCTTCTCTAATGTATCTTGGAGTCCCTGTCATGTATCTTGGAGTACTGTCAACAATGGCTGTTAGTTTCAGGGGTCTCTGATATAAGGAACTGCCCACCTTGGCCCCATGCTGTATGACTGTAGTGTAGCAATTTTGGGTCTATGCTGCACTTGCCTGGAAATATAGACTATCTCAGGTCTTGAGCCGATGACCCTCCATATCCAGCTGCCCATTTGGCCTTTGATTATGCAAGTATCACTTTGCAAGCTCAGCATAGCTAGTGAGGCCTCCTTGCTACAGGATGGAGCTGAACCTGGGTCCTCTGCATACCCTATCTTCAGGAGAGGGTACCTTCCCCTGTGCTCAGCCCCCCTCAGATGTCACACCGCTACAAGAGTTCATCTGTGAGAACCCTTGGACACATGGGGAGCCTATTAGGATCAAAATAGCGAAAACCAAAGGGAGTTCATCCACTTAATCAATGCTATCGTCACTATCACACTTGATGGAGCTTGCTTGAGAGTTGCTACTTTTCATCTCTTCATCAGAATGTTCCTGATAAAGGAAAGGACCCAAAGGTCAGATCAAGTAGCCAAACTTCAGGTAACTACCTTAGCACACAATGTCTGGGCCAACAACTGGCCTCTTCTTTACACTGCCAATGGGCTGACCATCTGTTCTGACCAAGTCAAACAATTCCTATCTGAGGTTTTCTCACTTAGGGTAAAGGCCTCATGGAATCTCTTGCATCCTGAGAGATTATACCCAAAACATAAATCAAGATCACACATTTTCTACACATATTAAAGTCACAATACAATGTCTCATGATGGCACTCCTTATTCTCTTTGGAGTTCTACACATTGAATGAAACCTAGACACTCATTTTGCTATTCAGAATACACAATAGTAACTCTTGAACAAGATATTCAATGGGACACCAACCTGCTTTACTGGTATCTTGCTGCAGTTGCCAAAATGTTTTCCATAAATAAGTCTAAATTGAATTAATTATTCAATTCTTTGTCAGACAAACATGGGTAAATTGTAATAGAGATTGATCCCATTGTTTTTTTTTACATCTTTTCAATCCTTTAATTTTCAGTCCGTTTATATCTTTAAATCTAAAATGTGTTAAACAGCATATTGTGGGGTCCTGTATTATTTTTTTTTTCATTTGTTTTTATTAGTTGGAGGCTAATTAATTTACAATATTGTAGTGGGTTTTGTCATACATTGACATGAATCAGCCATGGAGTTACATGTATTCCCCATCCCGATCCCCCCTCCCTCTCCACCGGATTCCTCTGGGTCTTCCCAGTGCATCAGGCCTGAGCACTTGTCTAATGCATCCCAGCTGGGCTGGTGATCTGTTTCACTATAGATAATATACATGCTGTTCTCTCGAAACATCCCACCCTCGCCTTATCCCATAGTGTCCTAAAGTCTGTTCTGTACATCTGTGTCTCTTTTTCTGTTTTGCGTATAGGGTTATCATTACCATCTTTCTACATTCCATATATATGTGTTAGTATGCTGTAATGTTCTTTATCTTTCTGGCTTACTTCACTCTGTATAATGGGCTCCAGTTTCGTCCATCTCATTAGAACTGATTCAAATGAATTCTTTTTAACGGCTGAGTAATATTCCATTGTGTATATGCACCACAGCTTCCTTATCCATTCGTCTGCTGATAGGCATCTAGGTTGCTTCCATGTCCTGGCTATTATAAACAGTGCTGCGATGAACATTGGGGTTCACGTGTCTCTTTCAGATCTGGTTTCCTCAGTGTGTATGCCCAGAAGTGGGATTGCTGGGTCATATAGCAGTTCTATTTCCAATTTTTTAAGAAATCACCACACTGTTCTCCATAGTGGCTGTACTAGTTTGCATTCCCACCAAGAGTGTAAGAGGGGTCCTTTTTCTCCACACCCTCTCCAGCATTTATTGCTTGTAGACTTTTAGATAGCAGCCATCCTGACTGGCGTGTAATGGTACCTCATTGTGGTTTTGATTTGCATTTCTCTGATAATGAGTGATGTTGAGCATCTTTTCATGTGTTTGTTAGCCATCTGTATGTCTTCTTTGGAGAAATGTCTGTTTAGTTCTTTGGCCCATTTTTTGATTGGGTCATTTATTTTTCTGGAATTGAGCTTCAGGAGTTGCTTGTATATTTTTGAGATTAATCCTTTGTCTATTGCTTCATTTGCTATTATTTTCTCCCAATCTGAGGGCTGTCTTTTCACCTTGCTTATAGTTTCCTTTGTTGTGCAAAAGCTTTTAAGTTTCATTAGGTCCCATTTGTTTAGTTTTGCTTTTATTTCCAATATTCTGGGAGGTGGGTCATAGAGGATCCTGCTGTGATTCATGTCGGAGAGTGTTTTGCCTATGTTCTCCTCTAGGAGTTTTATAGTTTCTGTTCTTACATTTAGATCTTTAATCCATTTTGAGTTTATTTTTGTGTATGGTGTTAGAAAGTGTTCTAGTTTCATTCTTTTACAAGTGGTTGTCCAGTTTTCCCAGCACCACTTGTTAAAGAGGTTGTCTTTTTTCCATTGTATATCCTTGCCTCCTTTGTCGAAGATAAGGTGTCCATAGGTTCGTGGATTTATCTCTGGGCTTTCTATTCTGTTCCATTGATCTATATTCTTGTCTTTGTGCCAGTACCATACTGTCTTGATGACTGTGGCTTTGTAGTAGAGTCTGAAGTCAGGCAGGTTGATTCCTCCAGTTCCATTCTTCTTTCTCAAGATTACTTTGGCTATTCGAGGTTTTTTGTATTTCCATACAAATTGTGAAATTATTTGTTCTAGTTCTGTGAAAAACACCGTTGGTAGCTTGATAGGGATTGCATTGAATCTATAGATTGCTTTGGGTAGAATAGCCATTTTGACAATATTGATTCTTCCAATCCATGAACATGGTATGGTTCTCCATCTGTTTGTGTCCTCTTTGAATTCTTTCATCAGTGTTTTATAGTTTTCTATGTATAGGTCTTTTGCTTATTTAGGTAGATATACTCCTAAGTATTTTATTCTTTTTGTTGCAATGGTGAATGGTATTGTTTCCTTACTTTCTCTTTCTGTTTTCTCATTGTTAGTGTATAGGAATGCAAGGGATTTCTGTGTGTTAGTTTTATATCCTGCAACTTTACTATATTCGTTGATTAGCTCTGGTAATTTTCTGGTAGAGTCTTTAGGGTTTTCTATGAAGAGGATCATGTCATCTGCAAACAGCGAGAGTTTCACTTCTTCTTTTCCTATCTGGATTCCTTTTACTTCTTTTTCTGCTCTGATTGCTGTGGCCAACACTTCCAAAACTATGTTGGATAGTAGTGGTGAAGGTAGGCACCCTTGTTTGTTCCTGATTTCAGGGGAAATGCTTTCAATTATTGACCATTGAGGGTAATGCTTGCTGTGAGTTTGTCATATATAGTTTTTATTATGTTGAGGTATGTTCCTTCTATTCCTGCTTTCTGGAGTGTTTTAATCATAAATGGGTGTTGAATTTTGTCAAAGGCTTTCTCTGCATCTATTGAGATAATCATATGGTATTTATCTTTCAATTTGTTAATGTGGTGTATTACACTGATTGATTTGCAGATATTAAAGAATCCTTGCATTCCTGATCCCATTGTTCATTCAATTTTATTGAGTTATAATGAACAAATTAAAATTGCAAATGTTTAAGGTATAGAACTTCATGTTTTGATTGTCTATATCCATACCTACATCTATAGAATGAAAAAAATTACAATCATCTAATTACCCATCACCCCACAGCTACTATTATTTATATTTTTTACTGGCCTAACTCTATTTTTGATGCATAACTCATTATGTGAGTAACAATCATTTTCATATTTTCTTGATGTATGTGTGGCATCATTAGTCCTGACATTGAGATGAAATTTGGGATGCAGGGGTGTATGTTTCACTTCTATGAGATGACATCAAACTCCCATATTTCACAAAAGCATATATATGTGTGTATGCATATATATATATATATGTATATATACATATGAGCATGACACTTTAAGAAAGATACTAGTATTTCAGGTAACAAGTATGTCTTGAGTGCCTAGGAAGTGTCAGATATTGTTGGTTCTGGACTTACAGAGAAGGACGTAAAGTCAATAGTTCTTGCCATCAAGTAATTTCTGTTTTCATGGGCGAAGGGGTGGTTCACGATATTGGTGTGGGGCAGAGAAGAGCTGCTTTGGCTAAAGGGTGTGGGGAAACCTTCCCTGAGGAGTTGCTATCTAAAACAAGATTTGAAGAAGGAGATACAGTCAGTTGTGTGAAGATTTGGAAGAAGAGCATTTTAGGTAGAATAGCAAATTGCCATGTCATGAAGCAAGAACAAGAAGAGTGTGCTGAGGAACTGCCAAAGGCTGAGTGTAAATCGAAATCAGTCAGAGAGGAGCAGAGCAGAGAGAGAAGATTGAGACTGGAGAGGCAGAGAGGAGGTCTTGTAGGGACTTGTGAGGTAAGAACGGGGATTTCATCTTATGTGCAGTGGAGGGCTGCTAGATGGTTGATAAAGAAAGTGATATAGTCTGATTTATGTTTTAGAAAGTTCACTGACTGTTGTGAACTCTGTAGGAAAAGAGGACTCTCAGGCTCTTGGCACTACACAAGTATGATCTGATGATGACTGAGACTAGGGTTGTAGCAGAGGGAATATAACAGTATCTAGTTGAGCAGTTGGGACCACAGGATTTCAAATCTAATCTCAATTTATAGCTTCACCACCTAAAAGCTATTTGACTTTAAATAAGTTTCTTAACTTCTGTAACACTTAGTTTTCTCATCTGTAAAATGGGAATGATGACAGCATGTATCTATATCTGAGAGTCATTCTGGGATTGAGTGGGACAATTTATGTAAAACACCTGATATTATATTAGAACAATAATATGCATAGGAATAAATGGCTTCTCCTTTTATCAATAATATAAATATGTACATACATACATATGTACTTACATACTTCTTGATTCTTTCTCCCCTATGCATCCCCAGAAACCTAGGATGTCCTCTGTCAGCTGCTGTTAAGCCATGAGTAATGAGCCCTTGTTTTTTCCCTGAAGACACAGTACTTGGGGGCGCCTTTTCTCAGTGGTTAGGCACCGGTACCTTTAGATAGTAAGTGTCTGTCTATGGGTTATGATTAATTTATTTAATAAGTAGCAGTAGTATCTGATCTCTAACATTCTCTTTCTACCTAATGAATCATTGCTGGAATATTTACCCCCTTTGCTCCAACCTCTTCCATGGGTCCTAAATGAACACCAACCCATATTTCTTCCTTACCTGCAAATATAACATGCTGAGCTTGATCAGACTGCTTTCACACTTTCTTCCTTCCATTAAATGCAGCTTTGAGTTGTTCTTTCCTCAGAAAAATCTGCTCGCATTTTTCAAAGCAGGTTCTCATTTTATTACTTCCTGATCAGGACTCTTCCAAAGTCCCTTGTTCCCTTGATCCTTTTACTTTCTCTTTTTGGTCTCTGATATTTGCCCATCTTTCCACATTAGCATCATTTAAGGCTGCAAGGAAGAAGCTGTTTAGTGGCTTCTCCACATAATGAAATAGGACTAGATGTTTCCTTCCCCTTTGAAGGAATTGCTTTCCCTTACACACCTAGGGTGGCCGGGTGACGAAAGTGTCCTCATTCTTTAAGGCTAAACTCAAATGGTGCTTCTGCTCTGAAGCTTCTCTGCCACCAATGCCAGCAGAGTCCATTGCTCCTGTCCTCCTACAGATACTTATATTAAAGCAATTGCCATCTTGTATTAGAAATTTTCAGGTATCTATTTGTCTTTCCCAATATACAATATACAAGAAGGGCAAGCATATTTCATTCATCTCTGGAATCCCAACACCTGAACACAAGACACAATAATTATGGTCACTGCTCAAGGCATGATTGATGAGCTACTGGAGGAGTGAATACACAAATAATTCTGCATATACTAGATCATGCCCCCTGCTTTATAATGTTTGCTTTAGAGAATGTTAAGCTTAAAATCATTTACCATTTTTATTGTTAAAGACTCAAAGTATCAGGATGAACATTTAAAAAAAGAACCCTAAGCACTAAAAACTGAATACACCCTGTGATATGGACACATTTTACAACTATTTTTCTGTACATGTCTCTAAATAAATGCTAAATAGAATGAAGATGGTATTTTAACTATTTTTCACTTGCTATTTTAGACCAAGAGTTTTCATAGTTTTAAAATTCTTTGAGTATCTTAGAATAGCCAATGAAAAATTGATAAGCTAAACATTAAGTTCATCTGAAATAATAAATACATCAGACTAGGATAGGTTGAGAAGTTTACATGGGATCTTCTTGTATTCAATTGCAGTAGTATAAGATTATCTGCTATCAGAGAAAGTAGATCTATCTGGTATATCTGAGAATTCAAATAGAGACTTTGGTATGTTTATTTTACATGAAAGGTGAATTTTCAAATCAGTGGTGAAACAATAATCTTTTTAGTAATCTGATCTCTAACCTTCTCTTTCTACCTAATGAATCATTTCTGGCATACCTACTCCATTTTCTCCAATCTCTTCCATGGGTCCTAAATGAACAGCAACCCATATTTCTTCCTTACCTGCAAACATAACATGCTTAACTGGTTTTCCATATGATGGTAGAAAATCAATTCCCGGTCTGACAGTAGCTCAGATCATGAACTCCTTATTGCAAAATTCATACTTAAATTGAAGAAAGTAGGGAAAACCACTAGGCCGTTCAGGTATGACCTAAATCAAATCCCTTACGATGATATAGTGGAAGTGTCTAATAGATTCAAGGGATTAGATCTGATAGAAAGAGTGTCTGAAGAACTACAGACAGAGGTTTGTCACATTGTACAGGAGGTGGTGATCAAGACCATCACCAAGAAAAAGAAATGCAAAAAGGCAAATTGGTTGTCTGAGAAGGCCTTAGACTGTGAATAGCTGTGAAAAGAAGAGAAGCTAAAGTCAAGCGAGAAAAGGAAAGATATACCCATCTGAATACAGAGTCCCAAAGAATAGCAAGGAGAGACAAGAAAGCTGTCCTAAGTGATCAATGCAAAGAAATAGAGGAAAACAATGGGATGGGAAAGACTAAAGATCTCTTCAAGAAAATTTGAGATACAAGGAAACATTTTATGTAAAGATGGGCACAATAAAGGACAGAAATGGTATGGACCTAACAGAAGCGGAAAATACTAAGAGGTGGGAAGAATACACAGAAGAACTATACAAAGAAGATCTCCATGACCCAGATAACCACGGTGGTGTGATCCCTGACCTACAGCCAGACATCCTGGAACACAAAGTCAAGGGGGCCTCAGGAAGCATCACTACAAACAAAGCTAGTGGAGGTGATAGAATTCCAGCTGAGCTATTTTAAATGGTAAAAGATGATGCTGTGAAAATGCTGCACCTCAATATGCCAGCAAATTTGGAAAACTCAGCAGTGCCCACAGGACTGGAAAAGGTCAGTTTTCATTCCAATTCCAAAGAATTTTGAAACTATCATACAATTGAGCTCATTTCACATGCTACCAAAGTAATGCTCAAACTCCTTCAAGTGAGGCTTCAGCAGTACATGGACCAAGAGCCTCAGATGTACAAGCTGGAATCAGAAAAGGCAAAAGAACCAAGTATTAAATTGCCAACATCCATTGGTTCATAGAAAAAGCAAGCGCATTCCCAAAAACCATCTACTTCTGCTCCATTGACAATGCTAAAGCCTTTTACTGTGTGGATCTCAACAAATGTGGAAAATTATTAAAAAGATGGGAGTACCAGACCATCTTACCTGCCCCTTGAGAAACCTATATGCAGGTCAAGAAGCAACAGTTAGCTGTATATAGACTCCCTGCTTATTTAACTTATATGCATATTACATCATGCAACATGCTGGGCTGCATGAATCACAAGCTGGAATCAAGATTGCTGGGAGAAATATCAAATCCTCTCATAAGTAGATGATACCACTCTAATGGCATAAAGTAAAAAGGAACTAAAGAGCCTCTTCATGAAATTGATACAGGAGGGTGAAAAAAACTACCATAAAACTCAACACTCAAAAAACGAAGATCATGGCATCCAGTCCCCTCATCTCATGGCAAACAGGTGTGGAAACAGTAGCAGATTTTCTCTTCCTGGGCTCCAAAATCACTGCAGAACAGTTACTGCAGCCACAAAATTAAAAGACGCTTGCTCTTTGGAATAAAAGCTGTGACAAACCTAGACAGCATATTAGAAAGCAGAAACATCACTTTGCTGACAAAGGTCTGTATAGTCAAAGGTACAGTTTTTCAGGTAGTCATGTACGGGTATGAGAATTGGACCATAAAGAAAGTTTAGCCCAAAGAATTGATGCTTTCAAAGTGTGGTGCTTCAGAAGACTCTTGAGAGTCCCTTGTACATCAAGGAGATCAAACCAGTCAGTCATAAAGGAAATCAACCCTGAATATTCACTGGAAGGACTAATGCTGAAGCTGAAGCTCCACCTCCAATATTTGACCACCTGATGAGAAGAGCCAACTCATTGGAAAAGACCCTGATGCTGGGAAAGATGAGGGCAGGAGGAGAAGAGGGCAGCAGAGGATGAACATCATCCACTCAGTGAACATGAGTTTGAGCAAGTTCCAGTAGATAGTGTAGGATAGGATAGGGAAGCCTGGCGAGCTGCAGTCCATGGGGTTGCAAAGAGTGAGACACGACTTAGTGACTGAACAACAACAACAACACAGTTGACTTACATTGTTTCCTGGGTACAGTATATATATGTGTGTGTGTGTGTGTGTGTGTGTGTGTGTGTGTGTGTGTGTGTATATATATATGTGTGTGTATATATATATATAAATTCTTTTTAACGTTCTTGTCATTATAGGTTATTATAAGATATTAAACATAGTTCCTTGTGCTATACAGTAGGCCCCTGTTATCTTGTATTATTTTAATTTGCTAATTGTTTTGTGATTTTTGTTCTGTTCTCTGAAATGACTATGCTTCACTATGGCAGGGACAGACTTTGCCTCTTTTGTTCCCTCTTGGCCCTGCTTAAGAGCATGACAAACACCAGGTCCCAGCAGACACAAGAAAAAGCAGCAAAAATTAAGTAGCAACCAGCTACTTCAGGCCTTCAGCTTCCAGACTGTTATTTCTTCCAAGGAAAGTAGAAAAACAGTGTATTATTGGGCAAAGGAGTCTATAAACTTGATGTTAGAGGTCAGAAGAAAAAGGGCAAAAAAATTAAAAGTGGTGGTACCTTTGAGGGCCTCTAAGTGTTGAGTAGTGAACAGTTTGTCAGATAAGGAAGGTAGCTTGAACACCTGCCAGAATAACTGGCCTCCACTCTGTGATTATCTGAGTATGTTTTTTAACTGTAAGTATTACTTTTTTTACTACTTGTTCTCCAACTGGAACCATATTCAGAGTAAGGTTTTAATTTTAAAAGCATGTGCTTTTTTTAAAAATGTGAGTTTTAGAGATTTGCTGCATTCATAAGCACAATTTTATTCTATTCAGCAGGGTCACTATTTTTTCCATTTGAAGGACATCTGATTTTATCAAAGTTCATAAGACTACCAAGTCCACTTAACAGAAACTCATTTCCGAGCAGTCATTGCTGAAATCCATTTCTTAATTCAGGGATACCTATCATCTATGATAAAGTTTTTCAATTGTTAAAGAGCCTTAGACAGCTAAAACAATTAGTCATTGAAACACACTTCTTATTCTGAATATGTTGCTTTCTATTGAGAAGGCCTTTTGAAATTGTTAGCATAGTTCTCTGAGTGGAAAGAAGCCTGATGGGGACACAGATCTGCCACTTATACAACCCCATGACTTTGAGCAAGTCCTTTCCTCTCTGGGCTTCAGGAAGTTTTTTCTTCCTATAAGATCCGATATGGAAGATGAAATAGAAAGGGGAAAAGATCAAATGGATACAAAAGATCAAACAGAAGAATGAAAAGTGGAAGCAGTGACAGATTTTATTTTCTTGGGCTCCAAAGTCACTGTGGATGGTGACTGTAGCTATGAAATTAAAAGGCGCTTGCTCCTTGGTAGAAAACCTATGACAAACCTAAACAGACTGTTTAAAAGCAGAGATGCCACTTTGTCAACAAAGGTCCATATAGTCAAAGCTATGGTTTTTCCAGTAGTCATGTACGGGTGTGAGAGTTGGACCATAAAGAAGGTTGAAGCACTGAATAATTGATGCTTTCAAACTGTGGTGCTACAGAAGACTCTTGAGTGTCCCTTGGACATCAAGGAGATCAAACCAGTCAATCCTAAAGGAAATCAACCCTGAATTGATTGGAAGGACTGATGCTGAAGCTGAAGGTCCAATACTTTGGCCACCTGAGAAAAAGAGTCAACTCATTGGAAAAGACCCTGATGCTGAGAAAGACTGAAGGCAGGATGAGAAGGGGATGAAAGAGGATGAGATGGTTGGATGGCATCACTGACTCCATGGACATGAGCTTGAGCAAACTCCAGGAGATAGTGAAGGACAGGGAAGCCCGGCATGCTGCAGTCCATGGGGTCACGAGTAGTCGGACACGACTTAGTGACTGAACAACAACAATAACAAACAAGATCAGAGTATTGCACTGAGTGGTCTATGAAGGTTCTGGCATTCTAGTATGACTTTAGGATACTGAGGAAAGAGAAAAGAAGAAACCAAGTAATGGGACATTGGGATGTACAGACCCAGTATAGAGGTATCACATGAACTGGGCCCGTTTGGACCTCTTCAGAAGAAACAAATTGCTGAGAATCCATGACTGGAGATTCTCTACCATATGTCAACATGATACCTCAGCAGCCCTGTAGCACTTCTGCCAATAACAGTAGGGGCCTCCGGTGACACAAGGTACACAGATCACAGCCCCCAACCTTCTCAGGAGCATCACTGCTAATGGTTAAGCTGAATGCTCTGGACTAAGATACATTCAGATTCAAATTTTTGCTCTGCTGACTTTCTAAATGTGTGACCACAGGCAAGTCGTTCAACCTCTGTAGAGACTCAACTTTCTCATTTGGAAGATTCAGTGACATAAAACATATAAAGTGTTTAGTAGAGGGACTGATCTCTAATCACTCAAATGGCAGCTGCTATTATTATATTCATCATGGTTATTAACAGAAGCACCTTAGCCACCTCTCTAAACATTTCACCTCTCTATATTACAGCCAAAAGAAACCCCACCTCTCTTCCTACAATTCCCTTTGTGTGAATTCGCAGTTACAGCCAAGCTAATCTACTCACTCTCTTACAATGCTTCAGATACTTAACCAGTCCTGTATCTTTGCTTGAGCTCTACCCACTGCCTTACCTGTTGACTCTCCCCTTTCTCCACCTTTGATAAATATTCTGTTTGTCCCATTCCCTTGTCCTCCATGAAACATCCCTAACTACTTCAGCTGACAAGGATTACTTTCTCCTCTAAAGATAGTATTTTACTATGTAAATCACTTGCTTGGCAATTCATCACAAAAACTGCCTTGTAGTTGGAGACATTATAAATTATAGCCAGAATGACTTCACTTCTTACATGTGACCGCTTTGATGGCAGACACTGCACTGCACTCTTTCGTTTCCCCCTTCAGTGCCTAGTATAGAGTCGAGGTTCAATAAACTTTTTTTTTTTTAAATTAACCCACAAACAAACCTTCAGTTCAGTTCAGTTCAGTCGCTCAGTCATGTCCAACTCTTTGTGACCCCGTGGACTGAAGCACACCAGGCCTCCCTGTCCCTCACCAACTCCCAGAGTTTACCCAAACTCATGTCCATTGAGTTGGTAATGGCAATCCAACCATCTCATCCTCTGTCATCCCCTTCCCCTCCTGCCTTCAATCTTTTCCAGTATCAGGGTCTTTTCCAAAGAGTCAGTTCTTCTCATCAGGTGGCCAAAGTACTAAAGAGTTTCAGCTTCAACATCAGTCCTTCAAATGAACACTCAGAACTGATCTCCTTTAGGATGGATTGGTTGGATCTCCTTGCAGTCCAAGGGACTCTCAAGAGTCTTCTCCAACACCATAGTTCAAAAGCATCAATTCTTCGGCGCTCAACTTTCTTTATGGTCCAACTCTCACATCCATACACGACTACTGGAAAAATGAACAAACCCAGGTCCATCTATTTAAGACAAGTTGCACTAAAAGTTCCTTTGGGCCTGGGCTATCCTATATGGTAGACAGTAGCCACATATGGCTCTTAAACACTTGAAATGTGGCCAGTCCAAAATGAAATGTGGTGTGTACATATATTACACACCTGATTTTCCAAGACTGTGTACCAAAACAGAATGCAAAATCTCTTTTATAGTGCTTCCACGTTGAAATGATAATATTTTTAATGTATTAGGCTAAATAAAATGTAATAAAATTAATTTCACATGTTTCTTTTGACATTTTTAATGTGACTACTAGGAAATTTTAAATTATATATGTGACACACATTATATTTCTACTGCCCAGCACTGCTGTGGTCCTTTGAAAATAAAAAGTGTGTGAACACACTGATAATTAGATGCACTAATTACGTTACCACTGTTCTTTTCAGAGAACACCTATATCAACCGGCTGGTGCTGGAATTTCATGTCTGCTCTGATCTAGTGCTGTAGGTGTGAACTGCTCACAGGTTGTTGGAGAGAATGGGAGCTCCCAAAGCCTATGCCAGAGGGGGACCAGACTGCAGATACTCAGTAAAGGAATGTACTACGGTCAGGCCATTTCTGTCCAGCTTAATACGTTTTTGTTATTAATTAAGAAGCTTGAAAGCTCCCTGGTGAAATACTAAAACAAAATACAGTCAAGTGGTTTATGCCTGCGAGTAGGGAGGGTGGCAAAGGAATAAACTGAATGATCAGTGTTGGAGGACGATATTGATTTTAAGGCAGTAGTTGGGGAACTAAAGAGCTTCCATTGATCAGAAATCACTCAGGAGCCCTTGGAACATTCAGAGACCATTTGTACTTTTACACTGACTGTGGCTACAAAAGCTATCTTCTGAAGCAGAACCCCATCTTTCTCATAGCATTATTCAAGCCTAGGAACCACTGAGTGCTCTGTGCATGCAACGTCTATAGCTGTTGTGGAGCTGCCGAAGATATCAGCTAGAGCTGCAAGACTCGAGGTCATAGACTCATCGCCCTACTATGGTCCACAGTGCCAGGAAAGACTTCACAAAGGAATCAAGATTGGAGGTGACCTTGAAGGGCATACGGCCTTGGATCAGAGACCACTTGTTATGGTACAGTCTGTCACAGCAAAGAACAAAAGGATGAAAAAGAGAAGGAAAGCAGGAGGAGGATACACATCTTGAAATGTATCAATAGAAGGCAAAGAGGGGATGGCAAAGAAGAAATTTAAACTGTGAGACTTTGAACATGCTTCATTCTCCTCCTCATCAAAGGGGAATAATACCTTTCCTATCTTACTGTGAAATCTAATGAGTAACAGCACATGAAAGCACACATTCCATCACTGAAGATTGGCTCCCTCATCTTTCTTTCAGGGCTAGATGTCTCAGTTTCTGATCTGGACACCTGATGCATACCTGCAACTGCTGTTGGCTCCTAAGTTCTTGCCTATGAGGATCTTAACCCTGATATTGATCTGTGTCTGGTTACTAGAGCTGATTTAAGGTGTATTTTTTACCTCTGAAGAGACAGTCCATCTCAGTAAAGATGAAGGCAGCTGGATAAAGCTTTCATGGAAAATTAGGAGCCATGATTTTCATCAAAATCAACAGCAAAATGAGCCATTAGTCTGAGCAAGTGAGTATTCACTCTCTGATTCTACACTTCAAACTGGACGCACCAACACAAGCATAACATATCCTCAGCCAGTCCTACTCACCCTATGAGATTCTATTTTCATACTTCTGAGGACTTCAGTACAAAGTGCAATTCCATTCTGGCAAAGTATTGCAAGATCTGCAAACCACACACTTCACATACCCTCTGTTTTAATTCATCTATAGAAAGAAGACAGCCAGGGGGCACGTGGGGGGAGGGGAGTATCTTTTAAAGGCAGCACTGCTTCCGCTTTATTTCTGTAACACACCTTCATCACCCCTAGCTGCTACCTCATGTGGTTTGGAACAGATGGCAGTTGGTTTTGTGAATTCCCAGAGTAAAGACAAAAACTAGCGTGTATGCTGGGTACAGACACAAGTTATCCTAAGACAACCAGAGCACATAATAAGCTAAGTTCTGTATAGGCAACTGGGTAGAAATGAAATAAAGATGGTGCGCCTCTGCTCTGGCCTGCCGACATGAGGTGGGAGAAGTCTGCATGGGTCCAAGAACAAGGAGATCCCCTCTGAGAGATCACCTGTCAAATTACTTCCAAAGAGAGAAGGAACTTTCCTAAGGATAATGAGGGCCTTTCAGAATAAGGGTTACCTCTGACAGGGAATAGATACTGACTGGGGTATGAAGGAACCTTCTGGGGATGATGAAAATATAAATATCCCAGTGTATAATTTTGATCTGCATAGTATTTTCACAGATGGACCTATATATTGGGTTGGTAAAAAAATTCGTTTGGGTTTTGTTTTTTTTTTTATTTCTTTTTAATTTTTTTTCCCAGTGGGTTTTGTCATACATTGATATGAATCAGCCATAGAGTTACACCTATTCCCCATCCCGATCCCCCCTCCCACCTCCCTCTCCAGCCGACTCCTCTGTGTCTTCCCAGTGCACCAGACCCGAGCACTTGACTCATGCATCCCACCTGGGCTGGTGATCTGTTTCACCATAGATAATATACATGCTGTTCTTTCGAAACATCCCACCCTCACCTTCTCCCACAGAGTTCAAAAGTCTGTTCTGTACTTCTGTGTCTCTTTTTGTGTTTTGCATATAGGGTTATCGTTACCATCTTTCTAAATTCCATATATATGTGTTAGTATACTGTAATGTTCTTTATCTTTCTGGCTTACTTCACTCTGTATAATGGGCTCCAGTTTCATCCATCTCATTAGAACTGATTCAAATGAATTCTTTTTAACGGCTGAGTAATATTCCATGGTGTATATGTACCACAGCTTCCTTATCCATTCGTCTGCTGATGGGCATCTAGGTTGCTTCCATGTCCTGGCTATTATAAACAGTGCTGCGATGAACATTGGGGTGCACATGTCTCTTTCAGATCTGGTTTCCTCAGTGTGTATGCCCAGAAGTGGTATTGCTGGGTCACATGGCAGTTCTATTTCCAGTTTTTTAAGAAATCTCCACACTGTTTTCCATAGTGGCTGTACTAGTTTGCATTCCCACCAAGAGTGTAAGAGGGTTCCCTTTTCTCCACACCCTCTTCAGCATTTATTGCTTGTAGGCTTTTGGATAGCAGCCATCCTGACTGGCGTGTAATGGTACCTCATTGTGGTTTTGATTTGCATTTCTCTGATAATGAGTGATGTTGAGCATCTTTTCATGTGTTTGTTAGCCATCTGTATGTCTTCTTTGGAGAAATGTCTGTTTAGTTCTTTGGCCCATTTTTTGATTGGGTCATTTATTTTTCTGGAATTGAGCTGCAGGAGTTGCTTGTATATTTTTGAGATTAATCCTTTGTCTGTTTCCTCATTTGCTATTATTTTCTCCCAATCTGAGGGCTGTCTTTTCACCTTACTTATAGTTTTCTTTGTTGTGCAAAAGCTTTTAAGTTTCATTAGGTCCCATTTGTTTAGTTTTGCTTTTATTTCCAATATTCTGGGAGGTGGGTCATAGAAGATCTTGCTGTGATTTATGTCAGAGAGTGTTTTGCCTATGTTCTCCTCTAGGAGTTTTATAGTTTCTATTCTTACATTTAGATCTTTAATCCATTTTGAGTTTATTTTTGTGTATGGCATTAGAAAATGTTCTAGTTTCATTCTTTTACAAGTGGTTGACCAGTTTTCCCAGCACCACTTGTTAAAGAGGTTGTCTTTTTTCCATTGTATATCCTTGCCTCCTTTGTCGAAGATAAGGTGTCCATAGATTCATGGATTTATCTCTGGGCTTTCTATTCTGTTCCATTGATCTATATTCTTGTCTTTGTGCCAGTACCATACTGTCTTGATGACTGTGGCTTTGTAGTAGAGTCTGAAGTCAGGCAGGTTGATTCCTCCAGTTCCATTCTTCTTTCTCAAGATTACTTTGGCTATTCGAGGTTTTTTGTATTTCCATACAAATTGTGAAATTATTTGTTCTAGTTCTGTGAAAAATACCGTTGGTAGCTTGATAGGGGTTGCATTGAATCTATAGATTGCTTTGGGTAGAATAGCCATTTTGACAATATTGATTCTTCCAATTCATGAACACGGTATGTTTCTCCATCTGTTTGTGTCCTCTTTGAATTCTTTCATCAGTGTTTTATAGTTTTCTATGTATAGGTCTTTTGTTTCTTTAGGTAGATATACTCCTAAGTATTTTATTCTTTTTGTTGCAATGGTGAATGGTATTGTTTCCTTACTTTCTCTTTCTGTTTTTTCATTGTTAGTATATAGGAATGCAAGAGATTTCTGTGTGTTAATTTTATATCCTGCAACTTTACTATATTCATTGATTAGCTCTAGTAATTTTCTGGAAGAGTCTTTAGGGTTTTCTATGTAGAGGATCATGTCATCTGCAAACAGCTAGAGTTTCACTTCTTTTCCTATCTGGATTCCTTTTACTTCTTTTTCTGCTCTCATTGCTCTGACCAAAACTTCCAACACTATGTTGGATAGCAGTGGTGAGAGTGGGCACCCTTGTCTTGTTCCTGATTTCAGGGGAAATGCTTTCAATTTTTCACCATTGAGGGTGATGCTTGCTGTGGATTTGTCATATATAGCTTTTATTATGTTGAGGTATGTTCCTTCTATTCCTGCTTTCTGGAGAGTTTTAATCATAAATGAGTGTTGAATTTTGTCAAAGGCTTTCTCTGCATCTATTGAGATAATCATATGGTTTTTATCTTCCAATTTGTTAATGTGATGTATTACATTGATTGATTTGCGGATTGGGTTTTTCTTATGGGAAAACTTGAACAAAGTTTTGGCCAACCCAATAAAAATTCACTAAGCAAATGCACTGAGGATTTCTGCATTTACTGTATGCAAGTTATATCTCATTTAAAAAGAGAAAGACAAATATCATATGCTATTGCTAACGTGTGGAATTAAAAAAAAAAAAACGATACAGATAAATTTATCTACAAAACAGAAACAGACTCACAGACATAGAAAACAAATTTATGGTTACCAAAGGGGAAAGTTGGGGAGAGATAAATTAGGAGTTTGGGATTAACAGATACACACTGCTGCTGCTGTTGCTAAGTCACGTCAGGCATGTCCGACTCTGTGCGACCCCATAGATGGCAGCCCAACGGACTCCTCTGTCCCTGGGATTCTCCAGGCAAGAATACTGGAGTGGGTTGCCATTTCCTTCTCCAATGCATGAAAGTGAAAAGTGAAAGTGAAGTCGCTCAGTCATGTCCGACTCTTAGCGACCCCATGGACTGCAGCCTACCAGGCTCCTCCATCCATGGGATTCCCCAGGCAAGAGTACTGGAGTGGGGTGCCATTGCCTTCTCCGAGATACACACTACTGTGTATAAAATAGATAAACAAGAAGGGCCTACTATATAGCACAGGAAACTCAATATTTTGTGATAACCTATAAGGAAAAAGAATCTGTAAAAGAAACGTGTGTGTGTGTGTGTGTGTGTGTGTGTGTATGTGTGTGACTTAGTCACTTTGCTGTACACTTGAAACTAACATGATGTTATAAATCAACTTCAAATAAAATGTTAAGTATTTTTTTAAATGATTGATTCACTCACGTGTGGGCCTGAAGGAAGACTCCAGCCTTGCTGTTGTGAGCCATGTCAACTAGTACAGTCCTTTTGGAAAGCAATTTGCCACCATGTATCAAGAGCCTTAAAACAGATTCAGAACCTTTGACTCAGTAATTCCATTTCTGGGTGTCACTCCTAAGGAGATAATGTGAAACGTGAGAAAATCTATGTATAGGACGATGGGCCAAATAACTGTCAAGAAGATGTACTCATTTGTCAGTGACTTGGTTTTATTCTGTGAACATCAGGTTTAAAAATGATACAAAACCCTTATGTGTACTTTCTATTTGGGTAATATTAATATCTGAGTTGTTAAACTAGTAGATATTATGGATCTGAAGAGGCTTCGATTAAGATGTTAAAATTATATTGCGCCATAGGAAGTGGACACTTTCTTCTTCTGTAACAATTTTGGTATGAATTTTGTAGTAAATTTTCATTATTGAAAATGGAGAAAGTACAGATGAGCACAAAGAGAACTATAAACATTACTTGTATACTTATACTATTAAAAAATCAAACAAAACCAAACCTTGTATGTACATGATGACTTGTCCTGACAAAAGAAACATAGAGAATGAAAAAACAAAAACCACCCCCTTACAATTATGTCGTGATGATGGAATTTCAGGTGATTTCTTTTGAGTCTCTGTCCTAAAGTTGTCTTAGAATCACTTTGTGTCTGTGGACAACATATCCACTGTTTGTGTTTCCTATGAAATATAATTATGTCACTTTTACAAAATCAAACAATAGGGAACCTAAGGGTGTCAGGATGGTCCTGCTCTTATCAGTCGCACCAGGGTCTTTGATATTAAGTCAGAAAGATGAACATTGGCTTCACAATATCATACTTCTCAAGATAATACCAGACCCTACACTGACTCTCTTATATGAGTACCAAGCTTTACATAGAACACTTTTACATGAATGCATCAAATTTAGAGAAAGAGCCTATAATAAAAACGCAAATGTAAAGGGGCCTGTGGATCCCGCAGGCCACATAGACCTCACTAGGATGGACCAAGAACCCAGTGCCCCAAATGGGGAAATGACCACAGAGGTAAAGCCTTTAGGTGACCAGCTTTGTCCTTCAGATTCTTTCCTTTTCCTAAGAAATTTCGATCACCCTTGATTTATTCTGCTAGGTGAGTAATCCAGAGGCAAGCAAGTTGAGACATTTTTATCACTGCCAATAACAAAAGCAAGCACTTTCAAGTGTTTTTCATCATCCCCTGCTACTTCTTGCATTTCAAACCAAAAATTTTAAATTTTGTCACTTCTCAAAATTTCTAGAGATTTTCTCCTTTCACCTGTGAAACCTGAGGACAGTTTCACTTTCCCCTTCCAGGTTTTCCATTAGCTAAAGCCATTAGAAAGAGCCTGTATCTTGTCTTTATGAGGCCTCCTGCAAAGTGGGCTGTCACTGGGGGTGATGGTCCAGTTACAAGATTGAAGACTTGGGCTCTGTAAAGAATTGCTCTTAAAAAGTCACTAGTGAGGTTCCCAGGCCCAAGCTTTTACATCCAATGTGGAAAGTCTCAGGGCATTTTACCTCAGGTGAATACATAAATTCCACTCATCACACATACTTGTCCACCACTGCGTGTGGCAATGGTTACATCCATAGAATACAACAGAACGTAGTGGGGGGCAGAGGGATGCCTGGGGTTGTTTTGTTTTTCAAATTTCAAACAAGAACAGTTCTCAAGAAACTGTTTCAGGCCTTTCATTGTTCTAGAGCTTTTCTTCCTCTTAAGGTATCTCTGAAAGCTAACTATAAATCCTGTGGGCAATCTACCATTTCAATATCCTGGATTAAAGCCCAAATCATAAACATGAAGAGAAAGAGGTTTTCCAGAAACGTGACCAAAAGAGGCCAGGAAACAACTCCGAAATACTGTGGATTATTAGGGACATACAAAACGCCACTAACTGGCTTTATTAAAAAGCAAAACACTTTGCTAACAGGGACATTCATCTCGTCTGTAAAATGAAGGGTTGCAACCAAAGACACCCCCAGTTGCCAGGTTCTCTGGTCCAAAATGAGGGCCTAGGAGGGGATTTGAGTGAAAAGCTCTATTTCTGAGACAAGGAGGACTAATAATGGGCTGGCTTCTCCACAGTGAGGCCCAGCCACTTACAGACATTCCATTGCACACAGGCCTCGTCCAGTTATATTCTGGACACTGCTGCTCGCTTCTCAGAACAGAGATGCTGTGGAAACGGTTCTCATCTACTAAAATGTACCCAACAGCTGTACTTAATGAGGACCGGGAGGAACACACACGTTCTGCTTCAGGGCCAGACAAAGGGGTCAGGCCTGTCTTAGGCCGAAGCCACCCAAGGCAACAATGCTTCTCTTCACAGTGAGCTTTCCCACCTGTCAACAGATGCTTAAGGCAACAGGATGAATATGAAACAGCTGAGCTGGACACCAAAGCCAAGAGAAGCAGCTGTTCCTTGCCTTTCAGTATAAAAAGCATGGCAGTAATGTGGAAAAGGGGCTGCTGGTGTATAAATAAGACCACTCTGAACATTCTCTTCTCTCTGTAGTTTTTATGACTATGTTATTTAACAGAAGAAACTGTAGGACATCCAAGAGTTTTATGGATGGGGAGGCTGAAGAAAACAAAATCATAGGAGACAAAAGATAATAACATGTGACCATGGGGAGGGGAGGGATAACTAGGGAGTCACTGACCTTCAGAATTAAACTTCAATGGAGAGACTAGCTTTTATCAAATTATTCACTTGAGTGGTGCTGGGAAAACTGGTCAACCACTTGTAAAAGAATGAAACTAGAACACTTTCTAACACCATACACAAAATAAACTCAAAATGGATTAAAGATCTAAACATAAGAATAGAAACTATGAAACTCCTAGAGGAAAACATAGGCAAAACACTCTCTGACATAAATCACAGCAGGATCCTCTATGACCCACCTCCCAGAGTAGTGGAAATAAAAGCAAAAATAAACAAATGGGACCTAATGAAAATTAAAAGCTTTTGTACAATGGAGGAAACTATAAGCAAGGTGAAAAGACAGTCTTCAGAATGGGAGAAAATAATAGCAAACAAGGCAACTGACAAAGAATTAATCTCACAAATATACAAGCAGCTCCTGCAGCTCAATTCCAGAAAAATAAATGACCCAATAAAAAAAATGGGCCGAAGAACTAACCAGAAATTTCTCCAAAGACGACATACAGATGGCTAACAAATACATGAAAAGATGCTCAACATCACTCATTATCAGAGAAATGCAAATCAAAACCACAATGAGGTACCATCTCACGCCAGTCAGAATGGCTGCTATCAAAAAGTCTACAAACAATAAATGCTGGAGAGGGTGTGGAGAAAAGGGAACCCTCTTACACTGTTGGTGGGAATGCAAACTAGTACAGCCACAATGGAGGATAGTGTGGAGATTCCTTAAAAAACTGGAAATAGAACTGCCATATGACCCAGCAGTCCCACTGCTGGGCATACACACCGAGGAAACCAGAATTGAAAGAGGCACGTGCACCCCAATGTTCATCGCAGCACTGTTTACAATAGCCAGGACATGGAAGCAACCTAGATGTCCACTGGCAGATGAATGGATAAGAAAGCAGTGGTACATATACACAATGGAATATTACTCAGCCATCAGAAAGAATGCATTTGAATCAGTTCTAATGAGGGGGATAAAACTGGAGCCTATTATACAGAGTGAAGTAAGCCAGAAAAAAAAAAAAACACGCCAATACAGTATACTAACGCATATATATGGAATTTAGAAAGATAGTAACGATAACCCTATATGCGAGACAGCAAAAGAGACACAAATGTAAAGAACAGTCTTTTGGACTCTATGGGAGAAGGCTAGGGTAGGATGATTTGAGAGAATAGCATTGAAACATGTATATTATCATATGTGAAACAGATCACCAGTCCAGGTTTGATGCATGAGAGAGGGTGTTTGGGGCTGGTGCACTGAGATGACCCTGAGGGATGGGATGGGGAGGGAGGTGGGAGCGGTGTTCAGGATGGGGAACACATGTACACCCATGGCTGATTCATGGCAATGTATGGCAAAAAAACACAACAATATTGCAAAGTAATTAGCCTCCAATTAAAATAAATTAATTAAGTTTAAAAAATTATTCACTTGAAAAAGTTCATCTTCCCACCAGTTCTTCAGTCTCCATGGTTTGAAGCTCACTCTGGACGTTTTAACAAAAACTAATTCTTGTTTGAATTTATAAACTGGATTTAAGATCAAGATTTGTAAATTTCAGCTGCATTATGATTATGAAGAGGACCAGAATATACCACCCCAAATGATGCCTCTTTGGCATAAGAATTATACTGAGAGAGCATGCATATTTAGTCATGTCCAACTCTTTGCAACCCCATGGACTGTAGCCCTCCAGGCTTTGTTCATGGGATTTTTCAGGCAAAAATACTCTAGTGGGTTGCCATTTCCTCCTCCAGGTGATCTTCCCCACCCAAGGATCGAACATCTGTCCCATGCATCTCCTGCATTGACAGGAGGATTCTTTACCACTGAGTTATACTGAGCTGAAGGCAATTGAGAAGCAGGGGACATAGAGGAATTTTCTGCCCTTCCCCTTTCAACCAAAAAGCAGGGTATAAATTTCTCCCTGTGAAAAGCAGCCTCTGTCCAGTCTCCCGAATCAGGAAGAGACAAGTGATATCACTGGAGACAGAAAATCAACATGGAGATGGGTCTGCACAAACAAGCCCTACCAAAATAATCTTT
The DNA here is from genome assembly GCF_963930625.1 of Muntiacus reevesi. Taxonomy (NCBI): domain Eukaryota; kingdom Metazoa; phylum Chordata; class Mammalia; order Artiodactyla; family Cervidae; genus Muntiacus; species Muntiacus reevesi. The sequence continues at coordinate 118,787,186 of NC_089271.1, read as the reverse complement.
CTCTGCCATTAGTTTTCCCCATATAGTTACCTTCCCACAATATTCCACTCCTAGAATCCCAAACCCCTTCTCCTTTGCCTTTTCAAGTAAAGTGTTAGTCGCTCAGTTATGTCTGACTCTTGGTGACCCCATGGACTGTAGCCCACCAGACTCCTCTGTCCATGGAATTTTCCAGGCAAGAATACTGGACTGGGTTGCTATTTCCATCTCCAGGGGATCTTCCCAACCCAGGGATCGAACCAAGATTTCCTGCATTGTGGGCAGATTCTTTACCTCTGAGCCACAAGGGAAGCCCTTTCAACTTCTCCACAAATACATCACCCTCTGCTAAAATGGCATCTAAGCCCCCAGTATTTAACCACCTCTTTGGCTCTTTATTTCTTTTCTATGTAGGCCTCCATGCACATAAAAAGTAAAACATTAATATCACATACACACATACAGTATGTGCACACACACATACACACAGATGCATGCACACGCAGAGTCACTCACACATGCATACCACATTCACACATATAATCACTTATGCACAGAAACACTGTAAGAAGAAGATTTTAGTTGTGCTCAAAGTAAAGGCAAAGGAAGCTAGAACATAGGAGGAATGAATTTCTAGTAAGAGTGTTAATAACAGCAGATGTCTAAGTTTTAACATTTTTCACCAATCAGATCCTGAAATTGGTTGACTCTTCCAAAGGACAATATTGACTCAGGTTGTATGAGTTCTATATTTAAAGCAAGATATGCACTTGATACATTTTCAGTAACTGGATGGAGATGTATTCAGAAACAAACTATGTAAATCTAATAAGGCAAAACCAAGAACATTGATGATATGAATATCTGGTTAAATAATTCTCATTTAGTTAATAGGCTGTAAGCAAATAATATATAAGGTTTGTTGCTATTGATTTTTGTTAACAGCTTTATCGAGATATAATTCACATAACATACATCTCATACATTTAAAACGTACAATTCAATGTTCCTTAGCATATTCACAGATATGTACAATCCTAATCACAATCAATACTGGAATACTTTTCATGAGTCCCCAGAGAAACCCCACACCCCTTAGCCATCATCCCCCAACCCTAGGCAACCACTAATCTACTGTCTGTCTTTGTAGATTTGCCTACTGTTCTTGTTTTAAGTTTCTAATTACACTAAATTTATATAGCATACAATATACTTATGTTTGTATGTTTTGTTTCAGCTAACATTGTAAGTTTTTTCTAATGTTAATTACCAAGTTTTCCTTTAAAAATAATTGCACAGAGTAATCTATCCAGAGAGTAGATTTATGATAACAACATTTAACTCCTTGTCACTAGAAATTTAGATTCTTTCCACTCCCCTTTATTCTGATCAGTTTATGTTGCATTGGTCCCTGAGCAAAACCAATTAATGAGCGATTCATTCATATGAATGCAAGTCCCAGCCTGTGACACTAAGGGCCATGCCAGCCTTCCTGCCAGTCTACATTTCCTCTCTCTGTCAGGGTTTATTGCTCAGCCAGAATTCTGGCCATGAAACCCTTGGCATGAGTGGTTAACCTTGTCAAGGGGAAACTAGGGCTCAAAAGTGACCTGTGTGACAAGTTGTCAGATGCCGGATGCCAAGTGTCCTGTTATCTTCCTGATCTGATCACTATCACGCACAGAATACCATTCCTCCATTCCACACTGCAATCTGATGCTCCCCGGCTACATCCAGAAGCACACGGCAATCAGGAAACCTGCAAGGACCTAGCCCCCCCACCCCACCCCATACTTAGGAAGGAAGTGGGCAAGAGGCTTCCAAGGGCATTCACAGGAAAGGAAGTTGCACATTTCACCATCTCCGAATACGAGAAGTCATGAGACGAAACCCAGCAAATCTGGAGGGAACATGTTTTCAGGACACCATCAGCAGTAACCGCAAACTGATCATGACCGCTGTGAAGGACATAACAATACCAACCACAGCAATATGAGCACTTACATGCTTTTATATGCACTATCTCACTTAATCCTCACAACACAAACTTGGAGATGCATATTTATGTTACCTATGGCCACACGGCAAATAAAAAAGCTGAGGCTCCCATGCTCAGTAATCTGCTTGAGATCACACAGCCCCCTGTCTCTTCCCCCACCACAAAAAGCAGTAGAGGCAGAATTCAAATCTAAGTCTTCCTCCTGCCAAAGTTCGAGCCCTCTGATTCATTTAAATGTCATCCTCAGGACTTCCTTGGTGGTCCAGCGGTTAAGAATCCACCTTGCAATGGAGGGGATGTGAGTTCCATCCCTGGTCGGGGAACTAAGATCCCACATGCCATGGGGCAACTAAACTTAAGCATGAGCGCCACTACAACAGGGCCCGCGTGCCTCAACTAGAGAGCCCGTGTGCTCTGGGGCCTGCGTACCACAAGGAAAGATCCCACATGACACAATCAAGGCCTCACTCAGTCAAATAAAAGTAAATTTAAAAATAAATAAATCCAGGACAGATACTCGCTTATCTGTCCTCTTCTTCCAAAAGAAAAGAAAAAAAGATAATATCACATATTTCTTAAATACCTACTATGTATCAAGACCTGGGTGACATACATCGTTAGACACAAATGCCCAATACACTTGGAATTAAAGATATCTCTCACTTCACAGTTCAACAAACCAAGACTTGGGCGGGGCGGATAAAGGATTCATCTAATAGTTAACCTCCTAGCTAACACATGGCCCCACTGTGAGGAAATCCCTGATTCCAACTGAAAAATCTTATCGTTAAACCAAAGCTGAAAGAAAAATGCCTTTGCTTTAGGGCATTGATAAACTCAGGGTTCATGGCACCAACATTATTCGAAGAGTCAAGGCTCAGGAAATAGTTCTTTGGCAGCGTTTTAGGAAAGCAGGTTAAACGTGGCTCAGGGGTCAATAAGTTTTGAATCCTCAGTTTCGAAATGTAAGATAAACTCAATGGAAACAATATAATTTTCTTTGTGATTTGAGAATTGCACATCACACACAAATGTGCACTTCGGCAAAGCTTTGTAGTTCACCTTTCCACTTAACAGACCTCTTGGGAAGCAGAAAAATATGACTATTATGCAAATAGCAGTGTTGAGCCAATTACATAGAAAAGTGGGTGTACTTAAAGGGAAAAAAGGTTTGACAAAACTTAAGCTTCCCTCCTTAACAATGAGGAGTTTAAACTCAAAGACATTTTTGGCAAACACAAGGGCATAGGTGCCTCTGGCTTATTCTCTAGGTGTTATTAGTTCCAGAGGTCTCCTGGTCTTTGGTTTTCAGCTTTTAATAAGCCAAGTACTCTCTAATGATATTTTAAGTGAGTTGCTAAAATGTTCGAGATTCATTTCCCTGTGTTGAGCTCCACAGAGATGATTTTCTGCGAGTAAATAAAAATAAGCATTTAAAAGATTTCTTCACTCATCAAATGGTGAGGAAATCTATTCCTTTTAGCCTGCTCTATGCTTGAAAAGGTTAGTGTGGCCTTTGGAAAATACCAGGCTGTGCATTCCATACACTGTTAATGATTCCTGGGATGCTCTGACACTTTCAAGTACATCTTAACCTTTTTAAAATGGGGCCTCCATTGTCTTACCTTAATAAGCAGTTTGTTCACCTTATGTCTTACAAAGGCCACCATGGTGGAAAATCCGTACAAGAGGTAAAGCTGTATGGATGAGCAGTGTAACAGGAGAAGTAGGACAGAGGACCATTTCCAGCAAACAGACCTACAGAGTCCTCCGCCCCCATCTCTGACAGCAACCCTGTAAGGACAGCTGCTCGCTTCAACAATACCCCATGATTACTCCTCGTTTCAGCATCTTCCTGGAAGTCCTCATCTAACTGTAGCTGTATGAATTGAATTCTTGTACATTTATATGTCTCCTTGAAGCCACCAAACTCCAGGCTCACCGAGAGGTCCCTGTGGTTTAGAGAACCAGACTGATGAAAAATCTGCTATATTAATTTCACTTTCCTATTTCAATGCCTCACCTATTCTGGTAGTGAGAGCCCTGACCTGTCCCAAGTCCTCTTTCAAATTCTAGATCTTATTCATCACGACACATTCTTCAGCACGGTTCCAGGACCGCGTTTGTGGGTCAGCTGTCCCCTCCTCCGGACTCCTGTGGTACTTTATTTTTCTCGGCAGCTTGAAACACTTATTGAGCATCAACCATTGGCAACACTGTCAGCTGGGCTCTGGGATTACAAACCTTGAGTCACACCGTATCTTCCCTCGATGAGTTCAAGATCTGTGGAATTTCTGTGACGTGCAGGCAATTAATACAGGGATCTTTTTTCATGTGTCACTTCCAATTTGCCTCTCACCATGACTGACTCTCAAGGGTCCTGGCAACATAGCGCCTTGAAGTTACTGGGGGCGGGGCACGTGTCCACAAGGGGAGGGACGGCAGGAGAACTTAGAAAGACAGAAAAGGCCCGCTGGGAGCCTCTCTGGTCTTTCCACTTCTCGGGCGCAGAGATTCTCCGTTCCGGCCTTCCTGGAGGTACCCTGTTTGCTCTGAGAGGCAGCTGCCTGCCCCCGCGCCCACCCCAGCACTTTGCAAACAGTTCCAGGAAGTGTACACTCGCATATCCCTCCTGCTCAGAGGCCAGCGAGTGGTCTGAAGGAAGCAGCCAGGCTTGTTCTTTTCTTTGTCCCCTCTAGCAGCCACCTCCTCTCCCCTCCCAGATAAACAGATAAATAAAGGCAAGTGAGGGTGGGTTGGTCAATGGCACGTCTTGATTATAAAAGTAAATAATTTGAACTTGGATTTGCATAGTTTTTTTTTTTCATGAGAGCAGTCAGAAGACATAAAACCTTTAAAAGGAAATGTATATTCATTTGTGTTTCCAGGAGAATTAAAAAAACTCTAGCTCCTACGGTCCAAAACAAGATATTCAAAACTCCGTTGGACAATCTGTTCATGGGAAATGAGGAACCATTTAGGATTCAACAGAGCAAAGCTCAAAACTTGAGCCTTGAGGTGGCGAGAAACAGTATTATAAATCCATTTTAAAAAGAAAAGCCAAAAACGCCTAGAAAGCATTTTGCAGTACAAGAGAAAAGCAATTTACTTGTTACTGCTTCAATTTCTTAAATCATCTGGCTTCATAGATCAACACTAACTCTCTTTAAATCTACCAAATGAAATTCCATCAAATGACTCATTACTCAGAGCGAGCCACAAATAGTGATTTGTGATTCCAAGACTTCCTCCAGGAAATGCGGAAAAAATGATTGTCCAGGAAAACAGCATAGCCCTGCCTGTGTGTAAATAGATGCTATTCGCATGCCTACCTGGGTCTGCTCCATTATGTCTCAAACTGGGAAAACATAAAAAAAAAAAAAAAAAAAAAAAAAAAAGACTCCTCAACTTCTTGGACAGGTGTTTCTAACGAAATATAAACTCCTAATCCACGTGGGTTGGAGAAAGAAATGGCAATCCACTCCAGTATTCTTGCCTGGAAAATCCCATGGACAGAGGAGCCTGGTGGGCTACAGTCCATGGGTTGCAAGAGTTGAACACGACTTAGTGACTAAACCATTCATGCAGGGCTGAAACTGCCCCACTGGCCACAGACTGCAGGAACGTTACCAAAAAGCCTGGGGTCACTCTAATAGCCTTGCAGGCTGTGTCAGCTGAATCCCTAACTCAAACAGGAACCCTTTACAGCAGGCTCACCTGGAATGGTCCTGCTGTTCTCTTTCATTAGCTCTTCTCTCATAAATCCAGGCAAACCACCCTTTACAAAGTAGCATTTGGGAAAAGAAAACCCCTCAAACAGATATAATATCTCCTTCAAACTGGTCTATACTCTTCTAGACCTGTGACTGCAGATGCTTGCTGGGCGTCCAGCGAGTCCTAGGCTTGACCCTATTTCCAGAATCATCCTCTCATAAACTACTTGCCAGACTGTGCATTATTTGATGCAGTCCTATCTTGTAAGGATTTATTGTTTAATTAATGGCTTGACTGTGAACCATTAACATGAGCATGCAAATAGACATAATATCCATGTTTTTCCTCTCACGAAAGAGCTGGTTTCTTTCTAGCAGAGGCACAGTGGTAGTCAAGTGGCTATTTGGTCGAGTGCAGCATATTTTGCAGTAATTATGTTTTTGTGGCTGTATTCTTCCTCTCTAACACAAAAACATCCTTATAATTATCATGAATTCTTTCCTTTTTCTCTTTTGGCTGCACTGTGCAGCATGCAGGAACTTAAGTTCCCTGACCAGGGATGGAGCGCTCACCCCTGGCAGTGGAAGCACAGTCTTAACCACTGGTCCAGCAGGGAAGTCCCTATTACGAATTCTTTAACCATCTAATTCTTCTGTGAGTAAGGCTTTCTCCCCTCCCCCATCCCACACTTCCTCAGATTCTGGCAAGCCTACAGCAAAGCTTCAGGACACGCTTTCCCTCTCTCCCCTGTACCTACCCCTCCTGCCCTCTCACCCTTTTCCTGCCAGGGAGCATCATCAGCTCTCTTCTCAAAGATGCCACTCCCCCAATGAGATACTAACAACTAGCCCCTGGTCTCTAGGTAAGCATGTAGGTCATTAGCAGTGTTCTCACTTCCACCAGATGGTGTTTACAGACAAAGAAGCTGTGAGATCTCCAAATGATAAGCCTGGATGGAAAGAAGGGGTGGTCTAAGGGGGCTTTGGCTCCTAGGACTCAGAATTATAAATTATAATATGTGAACTGAAGTTAGACTCCACTTGGCAAAACTGGATTGAATATTTTATCATTTTAAGGTGGATTTTATTTTCTCCTACCAAGAAAGGACTTAATACAGAAATTCCAAAATCACATATATTACTTTGAAAAGAATGCAAGGAGGTTTTCTTTTTTCTGGGTCACGCTTGAGCTTGGAAAAAGTGGTTCTAGATTTCTAGACCACTCACTACAAAATGCAGTTGTAGGTGACAAGAGTAAGGAGCATGCCACTTCCTACTACCATCAAAATCTGTTGCCTCTAGATTTGCAAGAATTGTTCACAACAATAATGTTCTGGAAGCGGAATTGGAGGATAAAAAAATAGATCCCCATGGAAGTGGGGTATCCTCTTTAGAAAAGATCCCTGCAAAGCTAATAAGAGCAGTTGAAAAGCTGTGAACTGGACCTAATCTCCTTCCTCCAGAGTGTGAAACAAGTCTTAGTTATCCACATTATACCCATATGATCCAATTAGTTTAACAACTGGATTTAGTTGGGTGGGGTGCAGGGGCAGGCTCAGAATAATGAGGTAAATAATGCAGGGTCCCAAAAATTCAAAGTTTTTCACATGAGGCAAGCTTGACATCTCCCTCCTCCTTAACACTCCTTCCCTTCTTTCTTTTACCCCTTTCCTTCCTTTCACCCTCCTTTCCAATCCTCCTCCTCTTCCTCTTCCTCCTCTTCTCCTCTCTTTAAAATAGTACTTGCCAAATTTTTATCCGTGTTATGAGAATTTAGAAAGTGTGTGCACTGCAAGGATACGTCAAGGATTAAATGAAATTGCAAGTGAAAATGCCTAGCACAGCGCTTGACACATTTGGGATGTCCATGAAATATTAATTTTACTCTGTTTCTCTTTCCAATTCCTCCTCTCTCCTGCCCCCACTCTTTCTACTTTGCTCTTTTATAACCATTGTGCCCTTACCTGACCATGACTGGGAGCTGACACCAGTTCTAATCGTGTGTGTGTAGAAGCACACACACTCATAAATATTAGATGTGGCTTGTGAGGTCCTAGTTTCCTGACCAGGGAGCGAACCTGGGCCCTCAGCAGTGAAAGCAAGGAGTCGCAACCACTGGACCACGAGGAAATTCCTTAGGACTTACTGCTAAATCAAGCTGTTGACTCCAGGTTTTTAATAATAAAATGGTTATATTGAACATTTTGTATTTCTCTCTCACATATCATGTCAACTGTGTTTGGTTTTTATGAACTTCACAGGGATGGTTCATAAAAATCCCAAAGCAATTTGAAAACTGAAGTGGGTTAGTAGGAAGTTATAGACTTACAGAGCTTCATTTTTGTTGCTCTCAGTTCTAGTTATAAATGATGAGAAAACCCAAACGGGAGAAATAAAATCGCATGATCTCACACACACATCAAGTTTCACACTTTGAAAGAAATTCAGTCTCTAAGTTATTTTTAGTAGAAATAATGAACTAGATCCCATGGACAGAGGAGCCTGGCGGGCTACAGTCCATGGGGTCGCAAAAGAGTTGGACATGACTTGGTGACTAAACAACAAGTCTTAGGTAGAGCCACCTAAGAAGTAGAAACTTGTGACTTACCAATTTTAGGAGAATTCCAAAGAAACCTGTTAGATTTATTGCTCATTTCTCCAAAGGTCTCCAATGAGACTGTTCCTATCTGGAGTTTGACTTTTTCCCAAATCAAGAAATTATCTATAATCAGCATAAATATTGCTCAGCTGCTCCATCCTTGAACCTTCATATAGTCCACAAACACTTCTCCAGCACTTCCTCTGTGGAAGACCCTTTATATCTTGTGGATATCCTTAACGGGTATCAAACTGGGCAGCAGAGAGACCACTGATTCTTCCATAAGGACTAATCACAGTCATGATACTGATGATGGAGTTCAAGGGCACAGAGGTACTGCTGGCAACGAAGCTCATTATCAGACTAGACAATGAACCTTCTCACTAGCTATGAGGCTCTCAATGAAATTAAGAGCAAACTTAAGTGGTGCTGGCTACCACAGTCAGCTTGGCGATCTACCGTATAAAATGAGAAGCCCCTGTATTGAAGGTTTTCAAAAGTAGACTTCAGTTTAACTTGATACTCATACAACCAATTGAAAACTTTAAAAAAAAAAAAAAAGAGGCAAGCAACCATGTGTCAGCTTTTATTAAGACAAAAACGCAGCTTTACTGATTTTTTTTCCACAAAGCATATTTTAAAAAAACTAAGTCAGCCTGTTGTTTTTATAACCCATAGGCCTACGGTAATAGGTTCAACATTTTATCTACTGTTTTCAGAGATACAGGTGGTGAAATTGATGGACACAGCTGACACACCCATCAGGTAAAGATCAAAGGAAAGATGAAGTAACTGTATCACTTAAAGTCTAAGAAGATTGAAGATGAAAGAAACTGAACAAGTAGGAAATTGGCTATGAAGGCAAGATATCAAACACAAATGATTAAAGGTTAGAAAAATTCAACCCAATGAATTTAGAGGTTCTGTCTGTATGAAAGGGGAAAATAAAAACATGAGAAATTCAGTCACTACATCACCAGTTTTGACTGAACAGATCAACTCACCCTACTGCTTGCCAGCAGCCAAACTGGGCTCTAATAAGCCATTCCATGGAGAGCCACAAATGACAGCTCAGGCTGGCAAATGCTCTCTAACAAGATTTTCCGCCTCTCTGTGGGGACCATGTATGTTCAGTTTTGGTTTTGTAGCAATTATATGCAAGCTAATTTAAGCATATTCATTTTTCACAGAATGATTATGCTTATTTATTTGTTTTCCACATTCAGTAGATTGTTCTCTAATCACCACACAGCTTGTGGGAAAGTACCCTTAAATATGTTAAGTCTAACTCATCATACAAATGCACTGTGCTACTATGATGACTTTTCATTACCACCTCTAATTAAATGTTTTGCCAAACTATCAGAAAAATCTTTTCGTTTTTATTCCCAGAAAATCCGGAGAGAGGAAGACAAGAGAGAAAACAGTGCTTCGAGGCTGTCCAGCTCTCTGCTCTCTCCCCGCCTCCTACCCCCACCCCCCCACACACACACTAGTAACAATGGCTTTGAAAATGTATATGGGAGCTTTCCTGTATGGACACACATAGAATCCCCTCATTGGAAATCAGTGCATCCAACGGAAGAAGCTGCTGCAGGATTCGAATCCTGATGACTCCACTCCCGAGTGAGGGTCCTGTCACACCTGGAATGATTACACCTATTATATCTTCCTGGTCCTTGCCTGCAGTTTATTGTACACTTGGGACCAGAGGGAGATCTCTAGCTCCATGACAAGTATTTGGATCCACAGCTAATGATTTAACAGCAAGGCACTTATAAGTAAGTGAAATTAAGAAACCATTCTCTTTCTCAAAGGAGCAGAGCCACCACACACTGACACAAGGACACTTCTGCCTTTTACTTACAGCTCTTTGGATCCACATGCCACTCCGTGGGCTTCTTGGCTTTGTTCCACTCCAGACAGCCCCTAGCAATAGTCACTCTATTTGGTACATCTCTAGAGAGGAGGTATGTCCAACTCCTACTTGGCTCACACCGTTCTCCTCAGTTTATAAATGACAAGTGACCATATCCTTTACTGAAAATAAATTCTTCATAATTAGTATATCCATTTAAAGTCCTGAATGCTACCTGAACTGATGTTTACCACTATATCCCCAGGACTTTCAAACAAAAATCCCCCAAATTCCTTCAAAAACAAATAATTGACCATATAATAAATTATTTATTTTCACATCTGAACATTCTTACTAAATACTGTACCACTCACATGAGTTTTATTGTTTGCTCTGAAAAATGCCAGGATTTATTTAGCAACAAGAATAATAACGGTAAAATGAGTATTTTTTAATTCTGAAGGGAAATGTACTCATCTACATACACGTGCACAACTGCATCAATCTGGGCATCCATGTGATGCCTTAAAAAAAAAAAACTAGAATAATGGGTATAAGTAGATCCATGAACCAATCCTACAAACACATCAAAGGACATGATGGCAAATCAATAGTCAGCTCATCATGAATCAGTAGCAGAGTGAACTGGCTAGCACGAAAACAAATGAATTAGGCATTCAATAGAAATATTTTATCTAGAATAATGGGGTGATTATTATATTCTGATTTGTGCTGGTCAGAACACCCATGAAGGGGACTTTCCTGGAGGTCCAGTGGTTAAGACTTGGCCTCCCAATGCGGGGAGTGCGGGTTCAATCCCTGTTTGGGGACATAAGATCCCACATTGCCTTGAGGCCAAAACACCAAAACATAAAGCAGAAGCAATACTGAAACAAATTCAATACACTTTAAAAATGATCCACATTCAAAAAAAATCTTAAAAAAAGAACATTCATGAAATGCTATCTTCAATTCTAGCTGCCATGACCTTATGAAACTAGACAAACCACCCCCACACGGGGAAGAGTCTGGAAGCCACAGGTGTATGAGGTTTGGAAAGGCTCTTTGGCGTGGAGGAGTCACCCTGAGGAAGACCTAAAAGTGTTTTTTTTACTCCGAATGCAGCATGGAAGAGGAGCAGAGCTTATTTTCTGTTCCCTTAGAGAGAAAACAAACTAATAGGAAGATTTTGGGTAAGGTTACACACACATAAATTGCTACTAAATTTGCCTTAGAAAGAATTTCCTAACAATTCCAGTTGTGTAGGCTCAGGAAGTCAGATCTTCACTGTGTCTGAAGGGTTTATTTGAGACTGTTCAACCACTATTAATGAGTCCCTTTGAGGGTCCACACATCTAGAGAGCTGGATTTGAAACTTTTCTTTTTTTGGAGGGCGGGAGGGTGTCCTGGACCTCCTAGAAAATAATGAAAGCTCTGAATCCCCTCTCCAGAAAGATGTCTAGACATCTAGCCTCTTCAGAAAACCCATGGGCCAGTCGGATAAGAACTGCTGCTCTAGCACTGGAAATCTGGGTCTCCAAGGTCTCTTTCATCCTAGACCCTCCCACACTCTGAGTCTTGATCTGCAGGTACAAATAATGATGTTTCTCATCTAACTGAGTAGGCAAGTTTTGAATCCCAAGCTCTGGATCTAAGTTTTACAAAAGGTCTGCCTTCTTTAGCTAATTATTCCCTTTCTCTTCTTCTCTCAGTACCACTACTGAGTCTGCCTTCCACTCCATTCCCAGAGGGGGTGTCCAGTCAGGGTGGCTATCAGCCCACCACATTTTTATTCCCCTGGTCCCTTCCTGACACCACAGGGACCTCAAACGTGGGATCAAACCCTACTGTCCTAATGCAGATCTAGCATAACCACGCCCTTGACAATATTAGTGAGGTGCTAAAGATATTTAGAGGATGAGTCTCAATCACTGATAAATACTAAGGACAAAATTTATATGGATAAAGAAATCTCAAGGATATTGTCTTAATGAAAGTCAATATCATTCAATCCAATAAACATTTAACAAGTATTTACCATAGGCTAAGCATGGTCCTTGAATGCTTGGTATACAAAGGAGAATAAACTATAGTTCTGGTATCCAAAATGAACTACTAAAGTACAATGTTCTGGGTGCTCTAATAGTCTCTCTAGAGTTTAAGCTCAAGGTTCTGGGGGAAAATAAACATTAATTTTATATATATATATATATATATATATATATATATATATATATATATATATATGTATGTATGTTTGTGTCGGGGGGAGAGAAAGTCTCTCAGTCATGTCCGACTCTGCAACCCTGCCAGGTTCCTCTGTCCATGGAATTCTCCAAGCAAGAATACTGGATGCTGCCATTCCCTTCTCCAGGGAATCTTTCTGACCCAGGGATCAAACCCATGTCTCCTGCATCGCAGGCAGATTCTTTACCATCTGAGCACCAGGGAAGTCCAGAGACATATATATAAATAATTACAATGTTTAATTTTATACATATATAATTGTTTATATATATATATGGTGTTGATTTAGAGACTGAGTTTCAATCACTGATTCTCATGATAAAATTATATAGATAAAGAAATCTCAAGGATTTTTTCATAATTAAAAGAAGACAGTTCAATTAATATATATAAAACAAGCAGCTGAAATTTCAAAGTTGGTTAACATCTTTGTGTACATAAAGGAGACAAGTGGCCAAAGCAAAAAGAAAAAAATAGTTTAACACCAGGTTAACTGTAAAAAAAAAAATTTGAGGAAGAAGTCCCCTAAAATTCCACATGTGAGAGAATCTCAGAGAAAGGTCTCTACACTTACTGATGGGCACACAGGAAATGCACAAGAATTCTGTTGAAGGAACATGACAAATTGAACAACCTTCAGATCTATTCAGAGAAAGGAGGCAATCCTTTAAAATATTTATGAACTTTAGAGGTTACTGTAAAATCCTAGATTGAGAGGCTATTAGATCTCCCTATAAAGAATCCAGAAACGCCCAACCCAGCAATTTCAGTGAGCTTCTTGAAATATTCCTTCAAGCTCCAAGACTGTGATTTTATATACAGAAATAGATGTCTTAGCAGTCCCATAACTCTCCACAATTCCGTCCTTGAGTCCATACTCAGATATCAAAAGACTCCCATTAAATGTTATTCATAAGAAGTGTATTTTCCCAGCCCTCAACAGATTAGAAGTCATGCAATGAAGAGTCCTTTACAAAAATTATGCTCTAGACCAGGGGTTGGCAAGTTTTTCCTATAAAAGGCCACACAGTAAATAATTTAGGCTTTGTGGGCCATACAGTCTATTCTAGCTACTCAACTCTGTTTTTATTTCAAGAAAGCAGTATAGGCAACATGTAAACAAGTGTGGCTTGTGTTCTGATAATCCTTTCTATGTGCTGTGTGGTGTGCTAAGTCGCTCAGTCATGTCCAACTCTTTGTGACCTCATGGGCTGTAGCCGGCCAGGCTCCTCTGTCCATGGGGATTCTCCAGGCAAGAATACTGGAGTGGGTTGCCATGCCCTCCTCCAGGGGATCTTCCCAACCCAGGGATCGAACTCAGGTCTTCCACATTGCAGGTGGATTCTTTACCATCTGAAACACCAGGGAAGCCCATCCTTTATATATGGACACCGAAATGTGAATTTCATATAATTTCCACATGTCACAGAACAGGCTTGTTTTGACTTCATTCAGTATAAAAAAAATGTAAAACCCGGTTTTACCTTGAGTGTCCTAGAAAGACAGGAAACAGGCTGGATGTGGCTTGCCAACTATAGCTTGCTGATCTCTGCTCTACAACTTAAGATTGAAAATTGCACTTTTGGCTCTTGGAAGCAAAACACTTCCATTATCTGTTCATTTCACTCAAGTGGAATAGCTCATTCTCTAGCGATGCCCAATAAATAAGACATCAGAACTGCCTTAGTAGGATTCTTATACCAAGTTCATCTAGTGTGATTTGTTTGTGGGATAGAATATACTTGAAATCTGAAATGAGAGTCATGATCTTGACCAACAGTGGAGGCAACTTTTGTCATTAAGCTAGCAACTGACACAACTGGAGCCCAGCCTGATGCAGCAATCAGAATAGAGACAAGAAAGTTTTCCTTCAAACAGATCCCGGTGGAGACAGCAGGATGTATCCACTATTACCAGTGATTCTCTCCATCTCTGTCTAGGCAAGTAGAACCAATAGCCCTGAAATAGCACTTGGAGTGAATGGATTTTGCCAAGCAACAATCTAGTCACCCTTGTTTTTTTTTCACCCCAGGCACTACAGAGGTCAATACTTTTCTTTCTGCTGATGTGGCATTTGAAGATTCCATTTGCAGAGCAGCGGTGCTTGGCTAAACTCTTGCTAATCTGGAGCCAGATACAAATGTCTTTCTAGATCACACCAGTTCTCTATTAGGGAAGTCTGAGAGTATGAAAAAGTGAAAAAAAAAAAAAGAGGAAAGAAAAAGAGATGAAGCCTGGCCCTTCCTAACGATCACCAGCCTACCTGTCATGGGAAAGGAAAACAATTTACATCAGGTAAGGGGAAAGTTCTCTGAATTGGGGAATAATCATCCATTAGAAGCAACAGAGGCTCATTCATGAAACTAGAAGTACTGAGAAGGGGCTGGCTAATGGTGTGTGTCAATCCAGCCAGTCCAAAAGATCTCAGAAAACTAAAGCGATACCATTTCTCACCGAATGAATTAAGTAGGAATAAATGCAAGGTTTTGAGGTGTGTCGACAAATCTACCTTCACAACTATACGGAAAGAATATGGACACATGGCTTAGAGGAATCTCCAGCACAAGAATGCCATCAGTAGAACTAACAGGATTTGGGGCTGCAATATTGAATTAAGGTAGAAGAGAGAGAGAAAGGAGATGTCAGCACACGGAGAGTGTATCTGAAGGTGGTTAGGAGGGATACAGAAATACAGGAGCATATTTTTATCAGAGGGACTGAAAGGGAGAGAGGAAGAATCAAAGTTGTCTTATCAGAGGAATGGCTGTGCCACGCTTCATCCTAAGCCCTTCTCTTATCCAAGTGAACCGACCACAGTGTGACTGAGAGAGAAGGGAACATCCTCCCCTGTTAACTCAAAAGCATCCTTTCATTCCTCTCTGTTTCATCTCTACTGCATTAGAGACCACTTGAAAGAAGCCAAACCAGACCAGAAAGGGTGGCAATGGGGTGTCACACACAAGGCTCTGAAAGGCTGGCCTAACGCAGAACAATTCAATTTCTGCATGGTTCCAAGAAGCTGGGTGTGCTGTGCTAAGAAGCCCACTAAACAGGAGCAGTTGGGAAGAACATTTCAACTTGATGCATGGAATGGGCTCTGACGGCCCTGTCTCTGAAAGCATCATGCATAGGCAAAGATGACAACTTGGTTGTAGAAGCAGCTGGTGCATCAGATGGGGGGTGGGTGGGTGAAGTAGATGACTTTTAAGAGCTCTTCCAGCCCTGAGATTCTCACAAGTATGTGAACAGAATGCTGCCAGCAGTGTGCTCTTTTCAGAGCAGGCTTAGAAGGCAGTCCTCTGAAGCATATATACTGAATATGCCTACCTTACTCGTTACCTGGCTTAACATGGGTTCAAAAAAATCACCTGCTCTTACTACCTTTAAGGAATGTGATCTGTCTGATAATTCAAAAATGAAGCACCAATGATCGGGGCCTCCAATCTGTCTCCCTCAGCACCGCCTCGATGCCTGGAGATGTGTCCCTCTGGGGTAGCTGCCATGGCTGCGAGCCTATTATAGGATGCTGTTTGGCATCAGCACATGTCCAACACCTGCTCAAATGGAAACACAAAGAAAATCATTTTCCAGATCCTTTCTGCTCCAAGGAGGAGTGCCCTTTAGCACACCTGGCCCTCTTCCACAGGGTGGGGGCTTCTACTTCCCTGGCACATGGTTTCCATGATGCTTGGCATCCATTCACCTGGCAGTCACTAGGCCATTTTCATGGACATGTGCCACAAACTCTTTTTTTTTTTTTTGTAATAGGGTATATTCATTAACAATGTTGTGATAGTTTCAGGTGAATAGCAAAGGGACTTGGCCATACATATACATGTATCCATTCTCCCCCAAATTCCCCTCCCATCCAGGCTGCCACATAACATTGAACAGAGTTCTGCAATGGACTTTTGGAAATGGAAAGTGGACGGGCTCTTCACCTCTAAAACACAGGTAAGAAGTCCAGGATATACTCAACAGGGACCATCAAGAAAATTCTATGCCAACCCCAGAAGCCTCCTTAGTGAAACCTGTAACTGAAAGTCAACAGCATTTAGGTATGAAGCCCTAAAGTGGTGGGAGAATGGAGGTTTCCAACTCTGGAAACAGCACCTTCTTAAATACCAACATCCCAGTAACTGCAAAGGTCAGTCACAAGGAAACAGAACGGCCAACTGTGATGAGAAAGATGCATGCTTACAGAGTCCTCTGTTCTTTCTAAATAATACAGATGTATGTAGCTGAATTTCACACTCTCAAATGTGCTCAGGTTCCCTTAATAGCTTATCTTAAAGGGGGGAAAAAAGAAATATCCTTGTCCTTGAGCTAGTCACACCAAAAAAAAAGAAAAAAAAAAACAAAGAAAAGTGTCCATGGGAGGGGGAATCTTGGTAACTAGATAAAATTCAAAGGCACTGGTTTCAAGAGGTCTTCTTTTCCCTTCTTCATTAAAGACTGATAAAGCTCAGCAAGGCATTGAAATAAAAAGCAAACAAAGATAAAAATCTCCTTTTACGGTCTGCTTTTCTCTCTGTTATAATTTGTAATAAATTCCTCCTAGTGACTTCTGATTGCAGAAATAATTTGTGCCTTTATGCCTTCAGGCAATACAGAATATTAACTCTCCGGCCCTCCCACGGACAATGCAAAGACAAACTCAAAAACCAGGATGCAAGGAGCAGAAGGTATTCCAACTACACATACTGTACAGAATGGCTTCCAAGGAGCCAGACAAAGAACTGTATACGGAAAAAATCAAGGTGGGAGGTTGCCAGCCCAATACAACTGTCTTTTCAAATCAAAATCATTATAATCATGGAAGCCCACATTAGATCACAGGGTCAAACAATCATATTCACCTATAGGAAACACTGTACTGCAAATATTAGCACTGCAAAAACAATACTTTCTGGCATTCACCCAAAGCAGAACCCAAGTATTCAATAAAATAAAATACCTGGAAAAGGTAGAAATGTTCCAAGAGGGGCACACTGCCTTTATAAATTACTCACTTGGTGGCACTATAAATGTCAACAGCTCTGCTTTATCTAATACATAAATAATAAGGTTTGATCCATATTTATCATACCTACCTCCTGTCAACCAAGGATATTTCATTATCTAGCAAATTAACTTTGTATACACAAGTACTGATCACAAATCAGAAAACTTTCAGTAATACACAGAAGCTAGGAAATAGCACTGTTAAACCATCTAAATATTACAGACCATTTATCTTCCCCTTTGCAGAGACTTTATAGAACCGGGAAGGGCTTTAGAAATCATTTAGTTCAACCCTAAGAGGCTTTACACAAAAAGGTATCAAAGTCCAGAGAGGTGATTTCACCTGATCAAGGTTACACAGCATGTCCATGGAGAAACAAGTTAGGACCCAGGTCAACCACCTCCTCGCAGAAGAGGAGATGATCTTCCTGAAACCAAAAGTCAAATTTCAGTGGAGATTTGTGTTTGGGGAAAGATATGGTATATAATTTTATAATATTCTCTCAAATTTCATATATTTTAAAATATTTTTGTAAGACAAATCTTCATCTTCTTGAAGTCTATTTTCTAATCAATGTATTATTAAGTTAGAAATGACATACTCTGGTGAGTCAATTTTCCCCACTTTTGTATTCTCTTTTAAAATTTCCCTCTGGCCAAAATTGTTCTCTGACCACCAGATGAAGCTGCCAATGTATTTTTACATTTCTCTCTTTTTCTAGGAAGCAAAGAGTCGGGAACAATGCAATATGCCCGTTCAAGTCAGGCATCTGAATTCCACTTCATGAGGCATCTGAGGACTTCAATTTCTCCACCTCTAAAACGAGGGAGAGCACCTATCAATCAGTTCCTAACTACTGCAGGACCCAGTATTCTTATTTGGCTTACTTGCAACACTGCCAAGTCGGGAGAAAGAAAGGGTTTGGGGGGTGGGTATGTTAGAGGAAGTCTGCGAGAGCACAGGTGGAAATCTATGCATACATATGTATGGGCATAATGTGCTTTAAATATAAAGTCTAAAAACGTCCAAACAAGAAACGGCTAAGTTTCTCCATCTACACACACACTTCCACATCACACACACACCAACATGTAAATGGAATACACCTGACGTAATCTCTCCCAAAAGGATGCTGGCTCAGTTGTATGTGCATAACTAATTCTCAGGCATTGCATGTTGCAAATTGCTTTATTTCCCCCTCCGTTTTTCTTTTTTAAAAAACCAATTCAGTGCATATGATTATAGTTCTGCTACCAGTGTGACATTCTTTGCCATCTATTGTCTTCTTCCAACTCCACAATTGGACATTAATTTTTGGTAAAATGAGCCACGAATCTATGGAGAGGCTAGTATAAGCGC
The DNA here is from genome assembly GCF_963930625.1 of Muntiacus reevesi. Taxonomy (NCBI): domain Eukaryota; kingdom Metazoa; phylum Chordata; class Mammalia; order Artiodactyla; family Cervidae; genus Muntiacus; species Muntiacus reevesi. The sequence goes on along the minus strand of NC_089271.1, from coordinate 118,768,427 downwards.
TATCAAATCTTTGTTATAATATTAACCATTTTCAACGTATGCAATTCATGGAGGTGCTAAGATCTCCACTCATATCCAGAAACTAAGGTTATTTCCATATGATACTAAGGCGCACATTTCAAACCATGGGGATGGGAGAAGAGAGACAAAATTTTGTTCTAATCAAATTTCTCACTTCTAACTCTATACAAGTATATAAAAAATGCAATCCAGAGACTCCAAAATCAATGTTAGAAATAAACACCGTCCTTGCTATCTTTTCTCTACAGAGACAACTTGCAATGTCCCCCTTAAAAAAAAAAGTTAGCAACACCATAAAGCAATTGCTCTTCAATTAAAAATAAATTTTAAAAAATTAAAAATAAATCTTAAAGTCAGTGTTAGAAAGATCACCATCTCTGGCATCGGAACGACCTGGGTTCAAGCCACTGTGTGAGCTTGGGAACATCACTTAACCTCTCAACTTCAGAGTTGTTGTGAGAATTAAATGAAACATTGCCTGGGAAGTATCGAATACACAGTAAGAACTTAACTGATGTTACTGCCCTCCTGTTGGAGATGACTAATGTGGGTGATGGAAACAATATCCATAACCAGGGACAATTAAATATCACTTCATAAATTGTCTGGTTTCACAGATCTATACCATGAATTTTCTACAAGGGCACTATGGCCCACAAGGGGAAGAAAATTGATTCTTAGGGAGGGTGAATAAAAATTGCAGATATTACAGTGCTTTGTGGCCCTTCATGATCCAATCCTGCCCTCCTCCGAGACAAAATCTTACTCCTTAGTATTTAATTTTTATTGTTAGAGATCAGTTAAATTGAATTTAACTCCCCCCCTTACAAGGACGATCATGAAAACAAGGTTGAAAAACACTAATCTATGTCTTTTGCATTATTGAAAAGATACACTGAGAAATTTTCACATTATTTCCCTCCACCAGCAGATTCCCAAACTGCAGAGGTGTCAGCAAGGGGTAGAAGTAACCAAAGAGGGACTTTAACATTGTGTAGAATCACATAGGACATGGCCTGCTATTAATGTAAATCACAATATACTCCATTTATTAGGGTCCGCCTTTATAAATCATTGTATATCCCTCTTACCAGCTTCAGATTTCCAGCCCTGTTTCTAATCCATTTCAGAAAAACAATATCAATATGTTATTCACTTTCCTCTTCAGTTAAGATCTGGGGTAGGCAGCACGACCGCAAAACATTCTTGGAGCAGATTCAATCTAAAGCATCATTTGTGCCTATCTGCCCTGCTACCACCCACAGAGATTCATCATATTTCCAAAGCTGACCTCCTTACCATAAATCCATCCAGCTACCTCTAATGAATCTCCAAGTGTCAAAGTCTCTTCCTATTCTGTCATCAATTAATGAGCCTGGGGACCCATCCCAGTACAGGATTCAGATTATGGCCCTGTACTTACCCAGAGCCATTCTATAAAATGTTTAAATGTTTAAATGGAAGCTATGGCCAGTTAATCCTTTATGTGTCAGGGTTCTGATGAAAGTGGGAAATGGGAGGCCAACACACAGCCGAGAGTCCCAGGCTCTCCCAACTGTTAGAGATCTTCTCTGCCATCCTGAAGACACTGCTGCTGCTGCTGCTGCTAAGTCACTTCAGTCGTGTCCGACTCTGTGCGACCCCAGAGGCGGCAGCCCACCAGGCTCCCCCATCCCTGGGGTTCTCCAGGCAAGAACACTGGAGTGGGTTGCCATTTCCTTCTCCAATGTGTGAAAGTGAAAAGTGAAAGTGAAGTTTTCAGTCCTGTCCAACTCTTCTTGACCCCATGGACTGCAGTCTACCAGGCTCCTCCATCCATGGGATTTTCCAGGCAAGAGTACTGGAGTGGGTTGCCATTGCCCTCTCCGCCTGAAGACACTAGGTAACTTCAAATCAAGATTTATTTAGCCTTTCATTTAGAACCAGCTGCCGATAATTTGTAGTCCGGGGTAACAGCATGAGCACAGGTAATTGAAATCCACAATCTCCCAACACACCAGAGCCAAGAGTGTCAGCTCTTTCCTCCTTTAACTATTTCACTTGCAAGAGCTGTAGGATACAAAGCAAAACTGTTTCCATCCATCCTCCCCTCTGTAATCCTACAGACTAAATCTGGAGCTTATACAGAGAAAAAGTAGGCATGCAGACAGCAGGAAACAAAATGAGGCAGAATATTCCCCTACAAGGATAATCAGACTGTAAATAATCAAGAACTAGACCCACTGTTTCCCCCAAACATCAAGTCTTCTAAAGTGTTACATTGTGATTGTGAATTGTGCCCTAGAGGTAAAGCATTGTGAGCCTTGGACTGGGACTGTGAGAGGCTTGAAACAGGAGCTCAAGAGCTCCTGAGGGACAAACAAATACCCCAAAACCACACAACTACACTCCAGTTGCGGAAAGAGGACCAGCAGCTTGGTTCAACAGCATTTTGGAATCTGTGCAATTCTCACAGCTTTCATTCCATCGCTAGTCACAACACTATTCTTTGCTGAGATTCTTTTTAAGACTGCCATTGTCCTAACATCTATCTTCTAATAGATGGATATCTTGTCTGAGAAGACTCAAACTTAATTACTTCTCATTTGTCTTAAAGGATTTTGGTAGTAACCTATTAATGTCAATGTGAGTGAAACAGCAAAAAGTAGTTGCAATGGCCAAGTGCTGTGGAAAAAGAAAATCTGGGCTTCCGGTCCCAGTTTCTGTCTCTTAACAAACAGTGGAGTCTTGAGTAAATCCATACCTTCACCTATGAAATTGAGAATCCCTGCTCCAATAGGCAAAATAAAATTAAATCAGTGCAAAAGCATTAACGTGTGTGTAACATTTCCAGACCCATGACTCTGGAAGTAAAACTGCCACAGACTGACTGTTTTTGTCCCCTCGAGATTCCTATTGAAATCCAATCACCCATGTGATGGTATTCAGAGGTGGGGCCTTTGGGATGTGATGAGATCATGAGGGTGGAACCCGCATCAGTAGGATTAGTGCCCTCAAAAGAGACCCCAGAGAGCTCCCTCACCCCCTTTACCCTATGAAGACACAGAGGAAGGTGACCTTCTATTGATGTACTGAAATGAAACAACTGATTTTAATAACAATAATAACAAGCAGTTCCCAGTGATTTATTAAATAGAAATTTGTGAAGTTGCTGGACTGGTATCAACTCTCTTCTCCCAGGTGCCTCAAATTTACATGGTCCAAATGTTGAAACTCATCCCAGTTGCCATATGGAATTCATTTGAAGCAGTTTAAAGTGACTTTTACTATTCCGTGCTTAAGAAGAAAAGTGACTTTCTGAAACGAAGTATTTCCTTTTCATGCCAGGCAACTAATATGTGGTTCCCTAAGCTGGTCAGTGCTTTCCTTATCGCTAATTACAATGCTCATAGTGTCTTGGAAACAACAACCAAAGACAGGCCATTATTAGAGTTCTCATGTAAATTCAAACTTGACATGTGTGAAATTATGAATCAAAAATAGAACCTTCATCTCCCTAGACCAACCCCATTTAAAAAAATAAACCTGAATTAGTATACATTCCTAAAAGAATACATTTAGTTGCCTGACTTAGACAATATGCTATTATAAATCTACCTTAGGATCTTGAAATGAAGCTTAAATAATGTGAAAATGATCACTGGATTGCAAACACTATAAAAATCATATAGGAGTAAATGTATCTTATTTCCTTAAGACTTTTTAAAATAAATCACCTTTATTTTAGATTTTTCTTTTGGTGAAAACCAACAAAGAAGCTTCTTGAGAGCTAATTACTATTAGCAAACTAATATTACTCCAGAAAAGCTAACCACAATCTGCCGGTAGCCAGGCAAAAAGAAGATGTGACAACATTACACAAAGCTATTGGGGGAAACTCATTACAAAAGAAAAACGATATCCCAAAATAAACACTCAAGCTGCATCAAATCAGATACCAAATTATTTGGAAATGAAATTATCTTTGAGAGGATATTTACTATAAGCAGTCAAGATTTAAACAAATAAAATTATAAGAGAAAAAAGACCCAATTTTCTCCTGAGGATTGATCTTGGTTAAACAAGCAATCTCCTGCAGCTCAGGAATCCAAGGCTATAATTCTGGGAGCTGCTCTCAGGACAGAAGACTAAAGGAAATGAACAAAAGAAGGTTGATGCTGTAATGGGAGAACATCCAAAGTAATATATGAAAAACGAAGTAAAAGTGCATTGTGAGCTGGGCACTAAAGGCAGAAATAAAATAGGGACTATCTTTGGGCTAAAAAAATCTACAACAGAAAAAATGAAAAGAATGATCTAGGCAAATCGAGCTATAGAAATACTCCAAGATGAGTCATTTTAAAAAGGGCGATCCTTGCTATTTTCCTTCCATTACTCAAGATTTTGAATTGTGGGAAAATAAAGACCTGACCAAGACAGCAAATAAAGGTGGAGAAGACAGCTGAAGAAAAAACAAGAAGGAAAGACGGAAACCTTTAGTGTGCACAGGAAGGCACACAGTCCCAGAGACAGAAGCGGTGTTGAGGCCACACACAGCTAGTAAAAGGCAGATCTGGACAAGAATAGAAAGCTCCATGAAGGTAGGGACTTGTCTGTTTTGTTCATTGCAACGATGACTGAAACCCCATAGATACTCCAAAAACATTTCTTTTTTTAAATTCCTCAATATTTGATTATTTTATCTTTTAAAACTTTTTATTTTGTATTGGAGTACAGTTGATCAAAAATATTTCTTGAAGGGAGGGAGAGAAGTAAATAGAAAGAATGAATTCAGTTCAACTCACAAAGCATTCATTATATGATGCCCTCCTGGGAATTCCAAGAGAGTATATGGCATGGCACCCAGCGCCAGGAGTTTGTGGTCTATTGGGGGAAAACAAAATGTACACACGAAAGGATGACTAAACTACCAAATACTCTACCCTGAGAGCTAGATGATGGTGTGGATGTCAGCCCTGCATGGGGGACAATAAATAGAAACTCAGCTATGAACCCAGTGGTCAGGGAATTCTTGATGGCGAAGCAAGCCTCACTTGTCACCACTAAAGGTACCAAAATGACTGGAGCTCCACACCTGTTGATTACCTAATGTTACACAGTCTTGTTTAACAAGGCTAGTAATGACATCTCTTCCCAGTTTTCAAAGTGCATTCTGTCTGTGTTATCTCCTGCAGTCATCACAAAGCACTTGGTGGTGGGCCAGAATGGGGTGCTGATCTTCACTAACAAAAAAGAGAGAAGGCATATTCTCTGAAATGAGAGGTGAACTCAGCACTGTGTGTAATGGCACCTATCCATATCCAGAAGGTGAAAGTCTTAATTGTGGATGTTTTTCGCCTATGTGAGGTGAGAAGATGCAAGATGGCCACAGACAAGGTAAAAGAAGGGGATTGTTCCTTAGTGCAGTAGAGTCAAAGCGCATCTGGAAATGTGGAGATGATGGGGAAAGCAAGCACTTCCTCTAGTGGATAAGCTGAGCCATTCTCTCCCTTGCTCTCTAACAACTGATCTGGAGAGCAGGCACTCTCCTCCGGGGGCACTGGGGCCACCCTTCGCACATACGGCACCTCTATGTGGAAGCCTCAAAGATGCCCTTTCCAGGCATCCCTTCCTCCCGGCTCACGTGGCCCCGTTCCAAAACCCAGAGCAAAATCAGTGAGCAAAGCAGGGCTGCATTTCATCTGTCACTCACTTCCTCAGTCAGGTGCCTTTGTATGATGAACAAATTCTACACCCAGACATGTCAGCCCAGGAAATAACCCATACTGTCTCTGACCTGCGTTATTAGAAGGTGCTTCCTTTTACAGAACTGAAATTCACTTCCCATAGGGGTTTGTTGTGTTCTTTCTAGCCACATGGGAAAATATCCAAGTCCCTCTTCCCAATGACAGCCTTTCAAACACATCCACTGGTTTTGGGCTCCTCCTCAATCAAGCCATCACCTGGAGCTATCGCCATGGGAAGAAAACCAAACCAGCTCCAAAGCCACAGCAGAATCATGATGTCTTTGAAAGCACACAGAGCTGCCATAAAGAGGCTTGAAATACCAGCAAGAACTCTATGCAGACAAGAATCGTGACAAATTTATCAGTGCTCTAAGAGGAAGCAGTCAAAGTACGAAAGGTGGGAAAAAGCAGAAGTCATCAAGTCCACACTAAAGGGCAGGGACTAGAACTGCTTAGGAAAAGGAGGACAGAAAAGGTGAGGGTCACAGGAGAAGGAAGGGAGGATGGAAGGGGTGGAGGGAGGGTGGGAAGGAAACCACATACACGTCTGGTTGTCTGGCCAGGGTGTCAAGAGTTCACCGACGAAGGCGACTCACAAATCAAACCCAAAGCATTCCTATTAATTCTGTATTTACCATATTCACTGAAACAGTAGCTCTGTCTAAGGCATCTTTGTGTGTGCAGCAGGGGATAGTTTGTTGATTTTTTTTCCCATAAGGGAAATCCACATAGAATGTGGTCTGCAAAATCTGGCTTGAATGATGTTCTCCTTTGTAATGGGCATATCTGAGCTTATGAACGGCATATTGTCAGTCTGTAGTTGATGTGTTTTATAGTGCTTCAGTTGGGCTTTTTCCAAGTCTACTGCATTTGGATTTTCTTCTGGTATTTCATGTTCATAATCTGCAGTTTAATTTGCCACAGCACATTTTACCAGATGGCCTCCTCTTTCATTCCCACTACCTCTGCTGAGTCTGCCCACACAGTCTTTGTACATCCTTTCTCCTGCCAACCATCACAGAATAAATCTCTTTGCATAAAGCAGTATTTTCTTCTACTGACTGTGTTCCAATGAAGGTCAGATGATTCCAATCACTTGCTGCTCAACTAAACAAGGAGTCTGAGGGCAAAGAGGGGAGAGGGGCAGCTTCCAATAAGCATCAGTGCTTGACGAATGTAATTCATGTCTGCAACTGTCTTTCGTGTTTTCATTTCTATATTTTTATTTCATTGCTAAATAGGACATGTGTTGAAAAAGGTCCATATAGTCAAAACTATGGCTTTTCCAGTAGTCATGTATGGATGTGAGAGTTGGACCATAAAGAAGGCTGACTGCTGAAGTATTGATGCTTTTGAACTGTGGTGTTGGAGATGATTCTTGAGAGTCCCTTCAGCTCTAAAGAGATCAAATCAGTCAATCCTAAAGGAAATCAATCCTGAATATTCATTGGAATGACTGATGCTGAAGCTCCAATACTTTGGCCACCTGATGTGAAGAACTGACTCATCGGAAAAGACCCTGAGGATGAGATGGTTGGAAGGCATCACTGACTCAATGGACATGAATTTGAACAAACTTCAGGACATAGTGGAGGACAGAGGAGCCTGGTGGGTTACAGTCCATGGCATCACAAAGAATCAAACATGAATGAGTGATTGTTTTCATTTCCCTGAGTTCCTTTGTAGTCCAGGTCCATATGCATGTATATCTTTGGACACAGGTGAAATATTACTTAAGAAAGTGTAAGTGTTAGTCACTCAGTCATGTCCAACTCTTTGTGACCCCAAAGACTGTAACCTGCCAGGCTCCTCTGTCCATGGGATTCTCCAGGCAAGAATACTGGAGTAGACTGCCATTTGCTCCTCCAGGGGATCTTCCCGACTCAGGGATTGAACCCAGGTGTCCTGCATTGCAGGCATATTCTTTACTGTCTGAGCCACCAGGCAAGCCCTGCATCCAACTGTTTTTCATTTGCCACTGTGACCATTTTCCATATTGCTACATAGTGGCCACAATTACCATTTTTAAAGCTGCATAATATTCCATAGAATATATGTATTATAATTTACTAAACCATCTCCACCAATGACTGGATATTTTCTATTGCTTCCCTTTCTTTCCTTATTAGGACTAATACTATAATTTTTAATCTTCACAAATTCAATATGTAGACTTTTTTTTCACTCTAAAGATTTAGTGGTGGAAGTAGGTAAATTTTTCCTTAGGGATTTTTTTCTTCAGAAACATTTTCAGGAGGGCATCATTAAGTCAAAGAGAATAAACATTTTGATGATTCTTGATTGTTTTATCAAAAATGCTTTCTATATCAGAATAACTTGGACTATCACAAGCAACATCATAAATACATCAGTTTTACCACCTTCCCTCCAACAGAGAATTATTTTCTTAAATTTTTGCAATTTCAAAAGATATAAGATGCTGCCTTGTTATCACTTAACTAGTACCTCTTTGAAAAGCCGCATTTCAACTGCTCCCCATAAGTTTTATTCACTAGTTGCATCCCTTGATGTGTTGATTGTCTGTTCATATTCTTTTCCATTAACTTACCTGAGTGTCTTAAGGTTTTTATTACTGAAAATCTAATTAGTACCTTTTTCTGTCTTATTTGTTGCATATATTCCCCAAATCTGTTTTCCTTTTTATTCTATTTTTATTATTCATAAGCCTTTCTGTATTTTTTTTCCTTCAAGGTTTTTTCAGAACTTACCACATAACAGATGGTTTCTTAAATGAATTTTCAGCTGTTTTTTCCCTGTGATTTGATTTTTTTAAATAAATTATTCTTTAATAATTGAATCACATGCCATTTGGAATCTATTTTCATATAATATATCAGGTTAGGAGCCTGTGCTTATTTATTTGATAACCAGTTTTCCCCAAACCATTAGTTAAGTAGCTTTTCCCTTCCTTATTCTTTTATGATGTCCAGTTTACCGTGCATTCAATTTATATACATATATGAATATAAATATAAAACACAAACATCTATTTTCTTTTTTCCCTTTTTAAATTCCTTTGAGATTTATTGAGAGTAAATTGACAATACTGTAAGATATTTAATGTTTATATCATGAGGATTTGGTATATGTATATATTATTAAAAAGAATCCTCTCTCCTAGTTAATTAGCACATCCACCACCTCACATATTTTTCTCTTTTTCTTTTTTGGTGAGAACACTAATTCTGATCACTTAGCAAATTTCAATTACATGATTCAGTTTTATCTATTTTCAAATCTATATATATTTTCTTCTATTCCATGAGCCATAATACTATTTGGGGACCAGGTTCGTTCTGTTTTAATGACTATTGTCCTTTATCGAGCACTTATCACTTTCTTTCTTTGCCTGGTTAACTGCAAGTGTACTGGAGGTGTTTCTTCACAAATTGGGACACAACAGGAGGGGCACCCTCTAAGTGATAGCCATATAATAGCAAAGAGATAAGGCCACTGGCCTCAGAAGCAAATCTCTGCTCTGTCATCTGCCAGCTCTATGATCTTGAGAAAATTATTTAGCCTCTACAAGCCATGGCTTCTTTATATGTAAAGTGAGAATAATAAAAGTACTCATACCTGGCTACTGACATTTTAATCAATCACAAACAGAATTAAAACATTAGCTTTTTGATTACACTAGAAAATATTTCAAGTGCTTAATATTCACATGTGCTAGTGGCTCCTGGAGTTATTGTAGAACATTTCCATCATTGCAAAAATTCCTCTTGGACAGATTTGCATAGGTTTGATGTGGTGACTAAAGAAGCTACTTCATGTTAGCACACAACCTGGCACAAGAATTTTCAGCTGTTTTTTTTCCCCTGTGATTTGATTTTTTAAAATAAGTTATTCTTTAATAATTGAATCACATGCCATTTGGAATCTATTTTCATATAATACATCAGGTTAGGAGCCTGTGTTTATTTATTTGATAACCAGTTTTCCCCAAACCATCAGTTAAGTAGCTTTCCCTTCCTTATTCTTTTATGATGTTCAGTTTACCATTCATTCAATAAGCACTTCTGATAACCGTAGTTGTAGTAATAAAAGCGTGATCTACAAGTGTTTTCAAGAAAATATTCAAGTTCCTACTGAGAAAATGGAGGGGACTTCCCTGGTGGCCCAGTGGTTAAGAATCCATCTTCCAAGGCAGAGGATGTGGGTTCAATCCTTGGTCAGGAAACTAAGATCCCACATGCCATTTATAAACCAGTCACTTAGGAAGCAGAAGAAATACATCAGTTTAATCAACGTGGACAAGCATGTCCTCAGCTCCGCAATATAACTCCAAAAGGTGCTCTGATTCCTCAGGATTGAGATCTGGCATCTCAGGAGAACAATCTCTACCAGAAAAGAGATCATATTCATGGCAATATTATCCATGGAGCATTCACTAGTCTAGAACTTGGAGTCCTGAGTGGAATCCCCACTAAAGGATGCCATCTTAAGGGTCTCAGAAATCAATTATTGACAATATAATTAGCAAATGAATGAAAAGTCGCTTTATAGTTGTACAGCAGTGTCTTATAAATTTTAAAATCATTCCTCCAAAGTATGATAAACTCTTGGGGAACTTAATATTACTTAAGTTGCCAAAAGCATGAAGATGCCCCTTCCACCCTGGCCACTCTCTTCCCTTGCCTCCCATCACCTTTCTAGGGGGCACCTCTCACCATGATTAGTTTTTTATGCAAAGATATGAATACATTCCAATATCACTCTGAGTCACAGAGCCTACAACTACAGGCGGTGGGAGTGGGGGTGGGAAAGACCTTCAAACGACCCATATCAGTTAGTTGTCCTTTACTGGCACAGAGAACGAGGAATAGATCATAGTCTTAATCAAGAAATCAGCTTAAAATCTCATAAAGGTAAAGTCCTTGTACTAGATTTTAAAGTCAGTCTTTCAGCTACCTCTCCATTTGTTTTAACTGCCAATGTGGAAAAGATTCCAAAGACTAGCCTGTCTTCTATGGGCTTTTTTAAATTTAAAATGTTAAAGCTGGTGAGGGACTTAGAGGAGACTAAGAAACCCCTCATTTTTACAGATCAGGACACTGAGTGGGGAGAGAGGGGAAGTGACTTACCCAAGATCTCAGCTAATTAGTGGCAGAATTAGAAAACCCATGGGCTTTGGTAGTACCAAAAGAAATCAAGTGCCTCAGTGGTATTAATATTTTGAAAACATAACAAATCTTGTAATTGAACAGAATCCCTTAATATGATCATATGAACTCTGTAGATTTTATTATTTAAAATAGTTGAATATTTGCAACCACAAAAAGTTCACAAGAAGCTGCTAAAGACTGAATGTCCTCTCCCCCCACAAATTCATATGTGACATCCTAACTCCCAACGTGATAGTATTTGGAGGTGACATCCTTGGGAGGTGATTAGCTCATGAGGATGGAGCCCTCAAAAATGGAATTAGTGCCCTTTTATAGACCTCAGAGAGACCCCTTTGGCATGCAAGAACACAAAGAGAATATGGCAATCTATGAACCAAAAAGGAAGTCTCACCACACACCGAATTTACCAGTACCCAATGCAGGAGATGCAGGATAGGCGGTTTCAAACCCCTGGGTTGGGAAGATCCCCTGGGGGAGCACATGGCAACCCACTTCAGTATTCTTGCCTGGAGAATTCCATGGATAGAGGAAACCTGATGGGTCCATGCAATCGCAAATAGTCAGACATGACTGAGTATGTGCGTGTGTGTGTGAGTGCACATACACACACACACACACACACACAAGTTAACACTCCCTAGACTCCAGAAATGTGATAAATGAATGTCTCTAGTGTTTTGTTATGGAAACCCGAATGGACCAAGACAGAAGCTACCAAGATGGCTGTGTTTTTGAAAGTAAGGAAAAAAATTAATCATTGTGAGATTATTCCAGAAATACATTATATAAAGACACTTTACAACACAGATACTTTGAACAAAAAAAAATAGCCATGAAACAATAAAATGCTCTCTTTCTGGACAAGCTGATCAAAGTTCTGCAGAGGCCCAGCTCTTCCTTCAGTGAGTCCTCAGGAGTAAAGGCCACGCACAACTGAGTTCACAGCTGACTCGTGTGAAGAGCAAGCCACTTTCGAACCTAGCGCATCACCTCCTGCAATCTCTCCAAATTGCATAAAGGAAAATCAAACATCTCAGAGATTAAAAAAAAAAATTAGAAAGGAAGCAGAAGCTGGTAAGCAGTGAAATGTGTAACATGGCCATTTTGTGACCGGGTATTCGGGGACCAGTCTATACAAGGTACCAATGCCTCTGTTTTGCTGTCTTGCTGCTGCCACAAAACTTCATGACCAGAACAGGATGCTCCAGATCACTCTTTCTATGGTATTGATGACATACGCTTGCTGCCCTTTCTATCCCTGCTTATCCTCTTAAATTTCCCCCGGAGAAGACAAGAAACTAAGTTATTCCATGGGTAGCAATAAGAAGAGATTCTGGGTCCTCGCTCATGCATTTAAATATTGTATTATTCCAAAGCTCTCATTCCCATTAATTTCTCCTTGCCATCAGACCTCTGGTTATGAAAAGATATTAAATACTAGAGAAACAGAAACCTTAGTGGCAAACTTCATTAAACTGCATCTGCCTGGAGCATCCATTCGTACTTATGGACACTATAGGCCCAGCACAGACATGATTTCAAAACACACTTGTTGATTGAATAAGAGTGACAGAATGAAAGAATAGCTTTAATGACAGTGTGCAGCCATCGGTTAAGCAAACATATGAACTGGTTAAGAACAGAAGTGTCAGTCTGCTTAATAATCAAGAATAAGAATTTGGTTACAGAACTCAGAAAGGAAAAAACTGACCTGGATCGAGGGTTAAATTTTGAGTAGCCCTCAATCAGGCTCCCACAACGTGAATCCACAGCTTCACTGACCTAACAGCAAATTGTCCACCCGAGTGATGAGACATCATCTTTATACACTCGACAGCTTTCTACAGCTCCCTCCTACTCCCTAAGGGTAGCTCCTGCACACCAGGTTTCTCCCCCAAGCAGCCATAAGCTTTGCACACTGCCCTCTGCCTGGTTTATCAATAACCCTGAAGCTGCAGAACTGCCCTAAATCCAAGACGGCACTTGCCCAGAATTCTTGCTCGGATCTTGGGAATTCTCCATGTGAACTTTTAGACAAACAAGTGATCCATAAAAACTGGCAGGAAGAATTTATCCTAGAGCTGCCCCTGCAAAAAAGGAAAGATCTGAATCGATGAGCAGAACCATCAATACAACTTTATTTCAATTGTGAAACACCTTCCTTAAGGTGCAAGAGAAGACGAAGAGACAGGTCATGGTGAAAAACCTCCACACACACTGCCAGGGATGCCAGATCCTCCTGGAGGTGCTGATGGGAACTCTCTCTTTCAAGGTTCAGAGCAAATCCTCTCCCCAGTGCTACTGAAGAGAGGACAACTGCTCCACTCAGGAGTCCTCTGAACCCCATCCATGCTTATAGTGGGAGTGAGTGAAAGTTGCTCAATTGTGTCCAACTCTTTGCAACACCTTGTGCTTCCACCCCCTCGAACTGGCTATGTGAGAATGGAAAACCCAAATCCCCACTCAGTCTTCGTCCAGCACAACATCTGGGCCACGGTGACTGTCAAAGGCTTCCCTGGACTTTTCTGGCTGTTCACCATGTGGGAGAGGCTCTCCCACCATCGCCTCTTACAGAAGGGAAACACCCATGGCAGAAGGTGGGTAGCAGAGAGTCAGGAACATTGTCTGCACCTCTGCCACCCCTGAGAGGGCCACGATTCACAAAGTGGAAGTGCAGGAGGAGAGGAAATGAAATCCACTTCCTAGCAACAAGAAAGCTGTTGGCTACTCTCTTAACAAGAAGCATGATTCACAAACAAAGCCATGAAAGTTCACAGAGTGCCAAAGCCTGGGGCAGAGGGCAGGTGTTGGGCGTGGGGAGTCCAGGTTGTAGAATATGGTCCCAGTGGGTGGCATGTGTTGCCATCTTGTCAGTAATATCAGGACTACAGGTTGCTAATGTGTCCCTAGGAGAAGTAGAGAGTGGAGGAAAAGTTCAACTGATTTTAAGAATGGAGCTTGTATTTCAAGCTCCCTTCAGTTCAAAGTTCAAGTTCATGATTTAAAGGGTCTGAGGATCCTAAGTTAGAGATTAGCTCTCTGGCATGGAGCCCTGGTGTCTACGTGCCCAACCCTATTTGAGAGGTCATGAGCAGTCCCAAAGTCCCCCATCTGTACAGGGTAACAGGCTGGTATGTGAAAAAAGCAATGAACCCAGCCACCTGCTTCCTCTCTCTGTCCATTTGTGTCAGCAGCATCCAAGATGTCTGAGATTTTTATAAAGGACTAGGTAACTGGTTAGCTTGCAATTTACACAGATCTTTCTGGAAAGCTCCTCTTGGAGGCCACTGATGGATGGCAGAGGAGACCTTGAATGGATTCATTTTCTTTGGCTGATAGAAATGGGGCTGTAATATATCTGTACAAAAACACCCTTAAGGTCAAAGTCTACAGTCCAAGGCTTAGATGAGAAGTGGATGTTTTATTTCAACATTCAGCACACTTTTAAGATCACAAAAGTCAGTGGAGGTGGGGGGTGGGCAGAGCACGAGCAAGGGCCACTTGGTTTTACACTAACACTGTTTCCTGTTGGCCCACAAAAGTAGTGCCTCGGGGTCTCCAAAAGGATGTGAAGTTCAAAATTCAAAGATAGAGTCATTAAAAGAAAACTCTCAACTTCTTCGGAAAACATGCTATAACTGAAAGTTTTACTAGTTGATCATTTCAATACAGGGGATTTAAAAAGCAGCACAGTTCCCACAATAAGGGGCTTCAGTAATGAGAAAATCCTGAAATACCTCCTTCCCAAAATGCAGGCAAATAATCCCATCCTGTGATAAATATGGGCTTGCTTAGGTAATCCTCTGAGCACCCCTAGCTCCTTTGTGGTGAAAATGTCAAGGGACAAAGGGGACTGGAGGATGGGTAATTTATGTGAGAATGGAAGGCCTAATCCACTGCCACCTTAGGCAAACTTCATTAACCTTTGAGATACCAGTCCCCGTTTACTGAAGAACTGAGACCCATCCAGAGTGCCACAGGCATCGGGTGCTATGTTCACTGGAATCTGGATCTCCAGACATTCCTTTCTCTTTTAACAGTTCTTTTAGTGGAAAACCATTAAATGAGGTTATTTGTTATCTGAAGACAGAATAACAGCTTATTTTTCAAGTAATCAGCATGGAGGGGGTTACATTTAGGGTTGCCTTTCCTTGTGAATTTTTTCTTTAATTGCAGTAGTAACTACAATCAACAATTTACAATTAACAAGTGTTAATTTCTGCTATAGAGCAAAGTGATTTAGTAATACACACACACGCATACATTCTTTGTCATATTCTTTTCCATTATGGCATATCATAGGATATGGAGTTTAGTTTCCTGTGCTATACAGTAGGACCTTGTTGTTTATCCACTGAATTTTAGTTTTAAGATTTGATTGCCTTTGGTCTCCGGAAAGAAACATCAACCATAAGGTGGAGA
The DNA here is from genome assembly GCF_963930625.1 of Muntiacus reevesi. Classification (NCBI taxonomy): domain Eukaryota; kingdom Metazoa; phylum Chordata; class Mammalia; order Artiodactyla; family Cervidae; genus Muntiacus; species Muntiacus reevesi. Next base: position 118,753,108 of record NC_089271.1, on the reverse strand, counting down.
GGTTCTTGGAAGGAAATGTGGGTGGAAAACACAGGGACAGAAGGAGAGAAGCAGTGAATCGTCCTGAAGGAACACCTACCCTCTTATGGTGGCGGAGAGGTGAGAGACAGCTGGAGGGGGCAGAGCAGTGAGTGATTGCAAGGAATCTGCTCAAGTTCCAGCCCAAGGCAACGGCCTGACTATTCCACGCTGTCATTTTAACCCTTGGTTTACCTCGGCAAAGGAAAATCACCCTCCTTTGCTGGCAGCTGCCCTCATTGTTTCAATAGAAAATAACACCTTCCACCGGGAAATTCAGAGGGGAAAACAGTTATCTTTGTTTTCTACTCAAAATCCGAGGTGGGAATATGTGCAAGTAAATATGATATTTCCGCCACATCAAGGACATGAATTCTGAAAATAATAACATTTAGCCTTTCTTATTGGCTGCCATTCAAAGACCTGGAAATATTTGCTAGCAAATTTAACTACTGTGTGTTTTATAAAATGTATCCATTTCAAGTAGGAAGTTGGAGCTAGCAGGGCTGAAAAAAAGTTGTCTAATTCAAGACACAAGCAGCCTGACTTCCACACACATTCTACAAGAGCAGAGAAAGCCCCACATCAGGACTGTCCACAGAAGAGAATTCACATCCAGGCAACACTGATTAAACACCTACTATATGGTAAACACGTCCATACACGTTATCTCATGTTATCTTACTTAATCCTCACAATAACCCAATAAGGATGGTAGATATTAATATCTTTTACAGATGAAGAAAAATGAGGCTCTCAAAATGGAGATTTACTACGTGTATATACACTTCCAGTTTCTAAAAGGTTTTTACATATTCACTCTTTCAATCCTCTTTTAATTTAGTTTTTGGGGCTCCAAAATCACTGTAGATCATGACTGTGGCCATGAAATATGCAGACCATAAAGAAAGCTGAGCACCAAAGAATTGATGCTTTTGACCTGTGGTGTTGGAGAAGACTCTTGAGAGTCCCTTGAACTGCAAGGAGATCCAACCAGTCCATCCTAAAGGAGATCAGTCCCGAATATTCACTGGATGGACTGATGTTGAAGCTGAAACTCCAATATTTTGGCCACCTGATGAGAAGAGCTGACTCATTTGAAAAGTCCCTGATGTTGGGAAAGATTGCAGGCAGGAGGAGAAGGGGAAGACAGAGGATGAGATGGTGAGATAACATCACTAACTCAATGGACATGAGTTTGGGTAAACTCTGGGAGTTGGTGATGGACAGGGAGGCCTGATGTGCTGCGGTTCATGGGGTCGCAAAGAGTCGGACATGACTGAGTGACTGAACTGAGCTGAACTTAACTTTTAATCCTCACAGCAACCTTTTGAATTATCTACATTGAGTATTATTAACACGTATAATGCACAAAATGATGAAACTGACTCAGGAAAGTGAAATAACTGAAGGTCACAGTATTAATCAGTAGCATGTCTGAGGCTAAAATTAAGTCCTCTAACCCTTCAGCTCTATCTACTGATGGTCAGATCTTATTTCACACAGTCCATTTGATTTAAGCAGTGCTTTCCAAAAGGATCAGCTCGATATAATAAAGGTTGTTCATGCAATAAACATGCATGTGCCGGGCACTGTGCAAGTCACTGCTGGGATCAGATCTAATCCACATACTGGCTTTTCTCAAGTCCCCGCCAGTCCAACGGCAATGATGTCCAGGAGCTCACTGGCACCTTAGCAAGGATGGTAAGAGAGGCCGTGAGGAAGCCCCATGGTACCCATATGTAGTGACAAAGCCATCCATTTCAAATATGGAAGGAGGAAAGGTCAGAGAGGCTTCTTAGAGGCCGTGGCCTTGAAGATCAAGTAGAAGATGGAATTGAATAACATTCCAAGAGAATGAAACCACAGGAGTAAGAATACTTTTTAAAAGTGGCGGGAAAGAGTCATTTGGGAGGATAGGATTTTTTTCAAAAACCCACTAGCAAGATATATTCCTCCAAGTAATAAGCAGCTGTAAAATAACTGCTGCTACCAAGGCTCATGTTCAATTTTAAAATGAAGAGAGATTCCAGGCTACAAAGAAGGTATTTGCTTTTTTTTTTAATGCTCGCAAAGATGGTGAACGATAGCAAATGCCAATGAAATGCATTGAAATGACACTAGAAAGCAAAATAGAATCTCAAAGATTGCATGAAATATTAATTGAAAGAAAATAAAATCATTTGAAATATAAATCAAGGATCATAAACCCTTCATGTTGTCAAAATCTGGAACATTTTCAATAAGGTACCACATCTCAGACACCACATACAATCAGCCAATTTTTTTGGATATTACAACATTAATACAGAACACTGCAAAATGCTTCCCTAGCACCCTGAACCAGTCCCATTCCTGAAATAAAACCCAGAAAATCAGTAATGATGCCTGGGAAAATAATATTTGAAAACCCCATTTCCAAGATGAAGAATCTCATAAAAGAAATTAAATAAACTTCACCAGAGCCAGCAATGCCCCAGTTGCTTCAAGCTCCCCGAACAGATTGCTTGACAAAAACCAATACAAATCACCAGAATTACTAATTGCAAGCATTTAAGGAATTAACATCTACATTTAATTAGCAAACTGGAATGCAAAACCCAGTTTCTGGGGCTTTCAATCTCTTCTCCCTAATCAGGAGAACAGTGAGTTCTATGGTCTTGTCTTCAATCACTGGTAGAGTGTGTACTGACACTGCAAGGCTAACCTCTTGAGGAATTCCACCTTGTAACTCGAGTCCTTCTAAGGCAAGCTGAGGTTTGACATGCTCCCCTCTCAATGCCTAATAGCCACCCTGTGAAGAAATCCTGTGCATCAAAAAGAAGAATCCCTGTTCTAAAAAGTAACAGGTGTTTAGACCACGGTATGTATAGGAAGTGTGGCTATACCTCAACTCCTGGAGACATATTATTTGGAGCTTATTTGAAATCCTATAACATCCTGGTAAGTACAACAGAAAATTGACACCCTCCCAGGACTTGACTGAAAACCTATACTACTCAACCACAAAGAGGTGGTTAAAACAAAAGGATTTTCCCTCCAGGAGACTTAGCCAGACCTGCCATGGTTGAAACCAGAGGAATCAACTTTCAGGCTAGAGTGAACCTTAGTTTTTGAGTCCAGTTCAATCATCAGTTCAATTTATTTTTATCCATTACACATCAATCGAACACGTTATTAGTGCAAGCCTCTGTTCTGGGCACTAGAAATACAAGTAGAAGACCTACACTTACTGTGATGATCATTTTGCAATATAGACAAATATTAAATCTCTACACTATACACTTTAAACTAATAAATGTTAAATATCAATTATATCTCAATTTCAAAACAAAAGATTTAAAGGAAACTTGCTTTCTGTGCTGTAGCACCACCTCCCTCTACCTCAAAATTAAAATAAAGGCAGTAAAGAAGTTTACGGGCTTCCCTGGTGGTTCAGTGGGTAAAGAATTGGCCTGCAATGCAGGAAACCTGGGTTAGATCCCTGGGTCAGGAAGATCCCCTGGAGAAGGAAATGGCAATCCACTCCAGTATTCTTGCCTGGGAGATCCCATGGACAGAGGAGCCTGGTGGGCTACAGTCCATGGGGTCGCAAGAGTCAGACATGACTTAGTGACTAAACCACCAAAGAAGCTTAGAAGAATCTCATCTGTGAAGATGTATTGCAATTAGGCAGGGTTTATTTCACCAATTTTTTGAGTGCTTAACCCATAATGAGGGGGCAACTAAAAGCAGGGAGAAACTTCTATACTAAGTGAAAAGGGAAGGGCATGAAGACCCCCAAGTCTTGAGGGTACCAAAAGCAGATTCAGGAGGAGAGAACAGAAGATATGGATATGGTCAGAAATGAGTGTGTCAAAGGTTGAAGTCTTCTGAGTGGAGACACACACAAGAAGAACATGATTAAAGGTGTGAACAGCACGGTGACTATAGTTAACAATACTGTATTGTATACAGTTGACCCTTGAACAACTTGAGCCCTGATCTTCCATGAAGCTAAAAATCCACATATAACTTTATAGTCAGCCCCATGTATCCGAGGTTCCTCAATATGCGTGTTCTGAATCCACGGATTCAACCAATCACAGTTTGTAGACAATTTAGTGAAAATCCTCTAATAATATTTAATGAAAAATAATTCCTATAAGTGGACACTTGCAGTTCAAACCTATGTTGTTCAAGGGTCAACTGTCTTTGAAAGTTGCTTAGAGAGATCTTAAATGCTCTCACCACACACAAAAAAGAAAACTCTATGAGGTTATGGATGTGTCAACTAACCTTATTAAGATCATCACTGTGCAATATATATGAAAATAAAAGTATCACATTGTATACCTTAACCTTACACAGCGTCAATTATGCCAATTATATCTCAATACAGCTGGAAAAATAAAAATCAAAAGATCAAATGTGTGACTGCTACATGAGTGGAGGAAATGAAGCAGAAACATCTATCATGAAAGCTAGAACAGTCACCAATGAAGAAGTAAATCGGTGATGAGTGGAAAGAAAGACTACAATAGGTAGCACAAAGATTTCTTTTTTTAATGGTTAGATTATATTTATTTATTTATTTTGTAGTATGTTTCTTTATTTGGCTGCGCTGCTGCAGCATGTGGAATTTTAGTACCTCAACCAGGGATCTAACTCGTGCCACCTGCATTGGAAATAGAGTCTTAACTGCTAGGCCACCAGAGAAGTTCCAACACAAAGATTTCTAATTTCTCCCCTGCTAACTTCAAGAGTTCAGGTTTTATAAGCAACACTAACTCCTCATACCCAGTGCTCCTATGAAAAAGGATCCATGAATTTGGACTTAGAGAATAATAATTTACTGTGTGTCAGGCACTGGGCTGTGTGCTTTATAAAAATCATTTCATTTAATCTTCAAAACAGGGACTCCCTGGTAGTCCAGTGGTTAAGAATCTGGCTGCCAATGCAGGGGACACGGGTTCGATCCCTGGTCCTGGAAGATTCCACATGCTGCTGGTCAACTAAAGCCCATGCGCCACAACTACTGAGCTCATGCTCTAGAGCCCACGAGCAATAACAAGAGAAGCCACTGCAATGAGAAGCCCCCACACCGCAATGAGAGAGTAGCCCCAGTTCACCTAGAGAAAGCCCAGGTGCAGCAACAAACACCCAGTGCAGCCAAACATAAAAGAAAAATTTTTTAAAGAGCACATTCTTAAAAAAAAAAACTATCATCAAAACAACCCTATGAGGTCAGTATATTGTTATTACTACCATTATGCTCATGATGCAAGAAGAAACAGATGTAGAGAGGGCAAGTACCATTTCCAAGGTCACACAGTTACACAGTTATTAAGTGAATGATTTCAGACCTGAATCCACGCAGTCTGACTCCAGGGCCATAGCTCCCAAGCACTCAACCTCTATGAAAATTATGGAAATGTATACATGACTAGCAGCTTCCCAGATGGCTCAGTGGTAAAGAACCTGTCTGCCAATGCAGGAGACGCAAGAGATGAGGGTTTGATCCCTGGGTGGGGAAGATTCCCTGGAGGAGGAAGTGGCAACCCACTGCAGTATTCTTGCCTGGAGAATCCCCATGGACAGAGGAGCCTGGTGGGCTACAGTCCATGGGGTTGCAAAGAGTCAGACACGAGTGGTGTGATTGAGCATGCATGCACGCATACAGGACTGGTTTAAAGAGTAGGCTTTGATGGCCGTTATCAGGATCAGACCTGTTTCTAGCTTGAACTATTAGAATGGCTTGGTGCACTTAGAGTGCCACAAGCCCACGTGCATCTATTGTTTTTTATTTTTAATTCTCTACATCTTGGTGATTAACAACCCAATACTGATCCTGCTCATTTTGTAGTTGCAGGTGTGGAAAGTGCAGAAAGCTGGCTAAGTACAGGCTGACCTCAGTCCTACCATGCTGCTGGTTGAAGCTGTCACATGTCCAGTTCTAATGACAATCACAAAGGCGGTGGATGCTAAAGGTCACTGGCTTTCAACTCTAGGGAACTCAGGGAGTACTTCTGCCTGGGCTTTGACCGACAGTCATTAGGAAAGTTATCTAAAGGGTCTAGTGCCTTTATTTTTACCTAATTACAGCTATCAACTGGCATTTTCAAAAGGCTTCAATTATGTAGTCAGCAGCCTCACGGCATCTGATACAAATAAATTGCATATATTACTAATGTACCCTTCTTGTTCAAGGCTTTGGTAACAGGGAAGTTCCAGAACCATTTAAAGGAGTGCACATTTCTGCTGGAGTAGGGGTTCTTCGCTTACTTTGACTTCACAGGTCCAAGGAGAGTGTGGTGAGCAGTTTCAGAGTCTTTGTCAGAAGATGCACATATACACATACATGGATGATTTTGTATATAATCTTAGGCAGAGAAAGTGTAGAAACTTCCTGAAGCACATTCAAAGACCCCTGCTTAGAATGTCACCAATGTCTTGCTAAAGTCTTAAGTACAGAGAAAGCGTTATAACATGGTGCATTCCCTCACCGAAATTGTTGCAAAGATTTTGTTAATTGAAGGAACAAAACATCTGTTAATTGAAGGAACAGAACGTCTTGTCAATAGAACTGAACATCATATTCGATACAATCTTTAGAAGCAAAAAGCACATTTTATCCTGCAATATCACTTCAACAATATTTTTGTTTAAAACGCCCAATCTATGGCTGATTCATGTCAATGTATGATAAAACCCACTGAAATGTTGTGAAGTAATTAGCCTCCAACTAATAAAATAAAATTAAAAAAAAATAATGATAAAAAAAATAAAAGAAAAAACGCCCAATCATGTTATAATCTTCTGGAATCCTCTTAGATTTCTGATAGTGGCCACTTGCTAATCAAAATGTGGTCCCTGAATCAACAGCATTGGCATTACCTGGAAACTTGGTAGAAACACAGAACCCCAGGTCTCATCCCTGAGATACTGGATCAGGATCTGCATCTTACAAGATTCCCAGATGAGGGACTTCCCTGGTGGTCCAGTGGCAAGGACTCCATGCTCCTAGGGCAGGGGGCCCAGGTTCAAGCCCTAGTCAGGGTACTAGATCCCACACACTGTAACTAAATATTCTGCATGCCACAATGAAGATCGAAGATCCCATGTGCCACAACCAAGACCTGGTACAGCCAAATACATAAATGTTATAAAAAGCTTCTCAGGTGATGCATATATACATGCCATTTGGAGAAGCGTTGATGGGCACAGTTAGAGACATCAGCGCCTGAAGAAGCAGTGAGATGTGGTACAATGAGGACCAAGGCTCTGAAACCAAGCTCTGCTGTTTGTTAGCCTGACCATGGACAAATTTCTCAGCTTCTCTGAGGATGCTTCCTCAAGTCTATGTGTCAAAGGGTTTTGTGCCTGACTCATAGTAATCACTTGACAAAGGGTACTTAATGGTCTTACTCTTAAGATTTTTATAACATCGTAACAACTGCCGTCCATCAGTGCTTAGTAAACTAAAAAACCTCTGTGTCATGTAAATGAAAGGAAATGCGATGGAGCATTGTGCAATTGCTCTAAGTGGGATGAGAAGACCAGATGGCTCCCGGGGCTCAAGCGTGCAAAATTAGGGGTCTGAGGCGCCACCGATCTTTTCTCAGGTGAGAGACTCCCGGGAAGTCACAGTAATAGGGAGGACTGAAGCAAAGGCTCAGTATAAGTTCCAATGCCAGACAGATAGCATTGTTCATGAAATCCAACAGAGTTCTTCCCAGTCATGAGCGGCAGTGGGGAAGGTGGAGGGGGCATTGCCCCAAGAGAGTCTGACTGAAGTCGAGAACAAGAGTGGAGAAGAATGAAGATGGTGTTGGGGTCTAACAGATGCCACCAAAGAGGATGTCCATTTACTAGAGGTATATGGGTTGCTGTGTTTCCTAAACACATACCTTGAGACTAATTTCCCAATGGTCAGAGACAGAGCCAGGTCTAGAAACTAAGCCTTTAGACTGCAAATCCAGTCCTCCTTCCACCTCACTTCAGAAGCTTCATCCACAACTCACCAGTGACCTAGCTCCTCTCGTTGATGTGTTTGGGGCTTTGCCTAATGTGGGGATGTTCCAAGTCACTTTAGCACCCAGCAGGTCAATGCTGGGGTGCTTCCGAGGGAATGACAGGTGACACTTGTGAAATCCATCACAAAACGATCACAGCAGCTTTCAAATTACCAAGAAAAAATAGACCTATTTTTGTAATGAAAAAGATGATTAGGAAAGTTACATGCTACATTTTAAAAGATGATGCAGTTTTCAAAGGGATAACATGGGCCGAAGAGCTGGAAGTCCAGTTTAATGTGAGAAGCAGAATACTGCCAAGAAAACTAAGTGAAAATATCTTCTCAAATTTCACTTCAAGTGCAGTCAACTTTATTTTACCTATAAAACCAAAACCTCTTCCTTCTTCTCACTCAGTTCAAATTCCAACCCTGATCCTTTGCGTTTCACCACTCCAATAAACTAAGAAACTAAAAATTTCCTCCTTAACCCATTACCTTTTACTGTCACTTAAATTTAGTGCAAAGAGCATGCCGCCAAGAAGGTAGCAATTGCATTATTTTATTTTAAGTGTGTTCATTAATCTGACCGTGCAGAGAGAAGAAATTCTTATTTTGTTAAATACAATGGCTCCTAATTTTTCTAACCTCATTGGAGAAAGTAGTATTCATTGTAATAACTGAAGGTATTTCTCAATGAACTAAAATAATTTTTAAATTCTAACGACTTGCATGGAAATTATGATAAAATGTCTTTTTTACACTTCTGACTTCTTTAAAGTATGATGTATGTGATGATATATATATATAATTATTATAATAGTTTTTTTCATTCAAATATGTGTGTGTGCACTGTATTCAGTGTTTTATATGTGTCAGGCATTTGATGGCGACTTTATATACATCTGTCTTGGGGACTTTGTGCTTAGTCGCTCAGTCATGTCCAACTCTTTGCGACCCCATGGACTGTAGCCCACTAGGTTCCTCTGTCCATGGGGATTCTCCACGCAAGAATACTGAAATGCGTTGCCATACCCTCCTCCAGGAGATCTTCCCAACCTAGGGATCAAACCAAGGTCTCCTGCATTGCAGACAGATTTTTTTACTGTCTGAGCCACCAGGGAAGCCGTTGGGGACTTTAGGAATATCTATTACCATACCAAGTTGTAACATGATTCTCAAGGATGATATTGACATTGAAACAACTATCTAGCAGCTGGTTGTACTTGTTAGATTAACCTGTTTCCTCTTGCTGCTAGCAACTGTCCTTTCTGCCTAGGGACATAGGCCTGTGGTTGCCTTAGGGCTTAGCAATGGACTGAGTGATTCTGCATGCCTACAATGTGCAGTGCATGAGTTTGACAAAAACTATTTACCCAACTCAGGTGCCTCTTTTGCTTCTCTAGGAGCATCACTCTTATTTTGTCACCTAGCAGATCCTCATACTAAGTAACTGGAGGAATAACAAACATTAAGAGTGGAAAGAATGCCTATCTTATTAAAGTGAAAGTGAAGTAGCTCAGTCGTGTCCGACTCTTTGTGACCCCGTGGACTGTAGCCTACCAAGCTCCTTCCTCCATGGGATTCTCCAGGCAAGAATCCTGGAGTGGGTTGCCATTTCCTTCTCCAGGGGATCTTCCTGACCCAGGGATCAAACCCAGGTCTCCCGCATTGCAGGTAGATGCTTTAACCTCTGAGCCACCAGGGAAGCCCTTCTATCTTATTAAGGGTAATGTTAAATTCATTGTTTGCTCATATTAAGAATTCGATGAGTATGACTGGGAATTTGGAGTAGGTTATAATATAAACATAGGGGTAACATGTCATAAACAGCCAAGTCAGTGTACCACATGAGAAAGTAAAAAAGGCCAATGTAACCAAATCCAAAGCAAGTGCTGCTAACTGTAGCATATCCATCAAGAAAGATGACGTGAAAAAGCCAAGTCTTGAGTTTTGAAAGAACATGAGATTTATAAGCAGAAATGAGCAGAGTCTGAGCAGAAGACAATAAGGAAGTCCATCACCTCGAACTGCAAGGTGGAACTCAATCAAAATGTGGAATGTATTAGAGACTGAGCGATACCTGTTATTGAGTAACATCGTTGCTCTTCCTGGGCCAGGCGTAGCCTAAAAGAGATATGGGGGGGTGCTGGTAGAAAGAGTGCCAGATGATGCAGAAATTAATATGGAAAATCAGGAAAGCCCCAGCTTTCTTAACAATTCAGATAGAGACATGAAGGCAAAAGTACAGATTATAGCATCCAAAAGGTATGGGTTCTAGTCCTACTCAGCCAACTACTAGCTCTACAGTCTTTAAGTACATAATTATACCTCTCCGTATCTGAGTTGCTTCACCTCTAAAATGGTAATAGTGATAGCATAATGTGAAGATTCAGGGAAGAAGAATATATAAAGTACTTATTACAATGCAAAGTGCATAATAAGTACTGGATAAGCGGCAGCTCTTATTATCCAGAGATCACTGAGACCATCTGGGTCTCTAAGTATTCAGAAAGAGAAAGGGAACATAGGTCCAGGAACGGGGGACATACAAAAAATCAGGGATGTGAGGACCCTCAACCTACACTCTACCTCTTCCATTTACAAGGCTAGTGACAGATACGTTTCAGTTCTTACCATTTGGGACCTAGAGTAATTGGATGCCTTGCATAGTCTCCAATGAGTCACTTCTGCTGCTAAATATCACCTTAACCAGGATGTTCTTTGTTCGAGTGAGTCAGTGCTCTCTCTAAATGGCTTTACATCTTTCAGGAGTTTAGAAAACAAGATGTTTTATCTTCTAGATACTTCTACTACTAGGTTCAAAAAGGTATCCTTTTATACACACCTCTCTTTACTGACTTCAGGAAAATATATATAAGCTACTCTGCATTTTAATTAGTTGAAACATCAACACTTGAGGGACCACCGTAAACGCAATCTGACAACTCAACTAGGTATTAACAACTTCTGCTTCCAACCGTGATGGAGTAAAAGGAATCAAAATGAAACCACTAGAAAACTGGACAAAATATATGTAAAAAAAATAGTTTTGTAGACACTGGACAGCAGGCAGTGCAGGATTGTGATCGCTGAGAGAAGCAGAACAAATAAGGCAAACATGACAACTACCTGGGCTTACTGCCTGGAAAGGATTCTTCTGCTACAGTGCGAGGAAGGAGAATACAAACAGCCCAGTAATCTCTATGTATTGAAGAACCAGAGATCATAGTGTAGGGAGATCGAAGTAGTTAGAACTTATTGAGAAAAAAATACCACTACCATTGCAAAGGAGAGAACTCCAGAAGTCTTCAGAAGTGTCCCGTCATGTCCTCATCTGGGTATTGATCTGCTCATATATGGGGAAGAAACTACCCAAGACCAAGGAAAGAATCACTGAAAAATAAAGTAGGAATAACTGTTGCCAGAAGCACACAAATGGGCAGAAGCAGAGAGGAAAGATCTTGTAATACAGGGGGCATTAATTAGTGCCCTCATTTGTGTATTGCCTCAGTAACAGGATAAAAGTTGCCCTAGGCTAGAAGCTGCACTGGTACTCTCCTAAGAAAGCATAAAGCAAGCTTCAAAAGGATCAAACTGATTCCAAGTGACTGCATCCCAGTTCAAAGTTCAATAATATTTAAAGGAATACAATGAAATCCAACACCCAGCAATATAAAATGGGTAATATGCAGCATCTAATACAAGTGATCGGACATGCAAAGAAGCAGTAAGACAGAACTCAAGAAAGGAGGAAAAAAACAACAGAAAGAGACTCAGACATGACAGAAATCATAAAATTAGCATTAATGTTAGTCACTCAGTCATGTCTGACTCTCTGCCATCCCATGGACAGTAGCCCATCAGGGTCCTCTGTCCATGGGATTCTCCAGGCAAGATTACTTGTGTGGGTTGCCATTCCCTTCTCCAAGAGATCTTCTTGATCCAGGGATAGAACCCGGGTCTCCTGCATTGCAGGCAGATTGTTTATAAACTGAGCCACCAGGGAAGCCCAAAATTAGCATTAAAGAGCATTAAAATAGCCACTACAAATATACTCCATTTGATGAGAAAACTAGAGGAAAGGTGGGACATGCTAAGTATAAACATAGAAGATACAGAAAAGGAACCAAGGCACAATTTAGAAAGCTAGAGGGATATGTTGACAGAAGAGTCAGAGAAGGGAAGGGCAGAGAGTTTATAGGAGACCTGGAATACTGATGTGTAACAGAGAACCAAGCAAGAGAAGGCTGCATAAAGGAGCATGATCAAATTATGAAGAAGGAGCAAGGAGGACAAAGATTGAAAAAGAGATACTGGGATGGACTGAGGCACCGGCAGAGCCTACGCCAGGGACTGTATCTATTTGCACATTTCCGTACTACAAGACATCACTAATGAAATTATGACAGCACGGAGACTATACACAGCCTCAGATCCCTTTGCTTCAGGAAGCTACTACCAAAACATCAGAATGATCCAGGAAATGAAATGTGCTTGTCACCTGTAGCGTAATAATGTAAGCAGTCTGGTCTGCAGGGAATGAAGGATCCAAAAGCTTATTTTGCCATCCAACATGGAGGTGAATTTATATGTAGAGTGACGAGCAAGGAGGGTCCTCTTCGAACTAGGAAGTTGTGGTCTTTCCAAAATCATGCATCCCTTAGAGGGATAGAATGGAGCAAGCTTTAAGAAAAAGGCTGCAATTTCTCAAGTAGCAGGACATCCTAAATCCACCCTGGTGGTAATCCATGGGTTAAAAGGGCAGGGTGGGAAAATTAATTTCCTCCACCTAACAAAAAGCACCCAGGAAAAATCCACGAAGTCATACTAAATGATGAAAGATTGAATGCTTTCTCCCTGAGATCAGAAACAAAGCAAGGATGTCTGTTTTAGCCACATTTTCCCAACACTGTACTCGAATTTTCAAGCAGGGCAATTAAACAAGACAATGAAATAAAAGGTACCCTGACTGGAAAGGAAGAAGTAAAATTATCTATCTGCAGATATCATGATCTCATATATAGAAAATTCTATGGAATGCACTAAAAATCTAGTAAAACTAACAAGTTCAGGAAGATTGCAGGATACACGATCAACATTTAAAAATCAATTATATTTCTATACAGTAGCAAAGAGTGCTTCCCTCATAGCTCAGTCGATAAAGAATCTGCCTGCAATGCAGGAGACCCAGGTTCAGTAATTGGGTCAGAACAATCCCCCGGAGAAGGAAATGGCAACCCACTCCAGTATTCTTGCCTGGAGAGTCCCATGGACAGAGGAGACTGGCAGGCTACAGTCCATGGGTTCGCAAGAGTTGGACACAATTTAGCGACTAAACCACCACCACCACAGTAGCAATGAACAAAGTGAAAATGAAATTAAGAAAACCATTCCATTTATAATAACATCCTTATAACAAAGTACATAGGAATAAAGTTAAGAAATACAAAATATATCCTCTGAAAACTAATATACATTGTAGAAGGAAATTAAAAGGATCAAATAAGAAGACATCCCATAATCATGAATCAGAAGACCTGATACAGTTAGGATAGCAATATTCTCCAAGCTAACCTACAGATTCAAGGCAATATCTATTAAAATCCTAGCTTTCTCTACATAAATAGACAAGTTGGTCATAAAATTCACATGTAAATAGAAGAGAACCAGAATTGCCAAAACAATCATGAACCAGAACAAAGTTGAAAGACTTCTATTTCCCTATTGCAGAACATTAAACAAGACAGTGTGAAACTGGCATAAGAATAGACCTATAGATCAATGGAACAGAATTGAGAAGCCAGAAATAAACTCTCACATTTATGGTCAATTGATTTTCAACAAGGGTGATAAGCCAGTGGAGAAACAATTCAGTGGGAAAACAACTGCTTTTCTTACACCATAATATCAATTTTTATTACATAGGATTTATGACAATTATTTCTCAGTACAAAAAGATGAAATGTTAATATTTCAAAATCTATATGTTTTCATAAAAATAAACTTTTAAAAAGCATTTTTACCCTCATTCTGCTTCTTGGCTTAAAAACATTACTGTGTATTAATATTTTATGTCATAGTAATTGATATACCCACTTTACAAATTAATCACAGAATACAACGTTTTAACCCATAGTAAAAATTAAAGATGATGAAGGAAAGGCTTCATGTGGTCATGAAGTTTAGCTACAAGACATTGATCACAGCCCTGAAGTCCTGGGATCTTTGCAGCAAGTAACACCCCTTGCACACTCAGAAGTCTCCACATCCTGAACCTCATGGTCATTATCTCTTTACTTCTTGCTACAGATTTATCATCTATTCTCCTTTGATTTCTCCTGTTTATGAACTATGTATAAATGGAATCATACTTCACATGGTCTCTTGTCATTTGCCTTTTTCAATCAGTACTGTGTGGGTCAGCCTCATGTGTAGCTGAGCTTATTTGTTGTCACTGTTGTTTCCTATTCCATTGTATGAACATACCACTAGTTGTCCATGGTAATACTGATCAACATTTCTGACCCTATTGATAAACATTTACAAACTATACTGCTATGAATATTTTTGATGTGTGTCTCATGATGCAACATCTAAGGTCTATAGTTAGGCGTGTCATTGCTGAGTCACAGGGGCATGCATATAGTATTTCGATTTTTGGTAGATGCTGTCAAATCTACTTATATGACCTTACACACCACAGAAGTGGGTCAGACTCCACTGCTGTAGTACCAAGTATATTGGAGTAAATACAAGTATATATCAAGTATATACATAGTACCATAGTATATCAGACACTTTAATTTTTGCTAATTTTATGGTGCAATGATGTCTTAATATGATTTTAATCTATATTTCTGAATACTAATATAGCCAAATAAATATTTATTTGCCATTTAGTTTCTCCTTTTGTACAGTACTTATGGGTCTTTCGGACTTCCTGGTGGCTCAGACAGTAAAGCGTCTGCCTACAATGTGAGAGACCTGAGTTCAATCCCTGGGTTGGGAAGATCACCTGGAGAAGGAAATGGCACCCCACTCCAGTATTCTTGCCTGGAAAATCTCATGGATGGAGGAGCCTGGTGGGCTACAGTCCATGGGGTCACAAAGAGTCGGACACGACTGAGTGACTTCACTTTCCCTTTCACTTTCACTTATCGGTCTTTCACTTATTTTTTTGTTTTTTTTTTCCAGCTGTACTTCTTTGTGTATTCTAGATAGTCAACCATGTGTAATGTTTTTTGCAAATATCTTTTTCCAATTTGTGACTTGTCTTATTATTATCTTTATGGTATCTTTTGATGAAGAAAGTTAGTGCAATGAAGCTGAATATAAAACTTTTCCTTTACAGTTATCACTTTTTAATGACTTGTTTAATAAGTTCTTTTCTACCCTGAGGTCGCAGAGACACTCTTATATATTATCTTCAAGGGTTTTTTTTTTTTAACTTTGCTTTTCACATCTAAGATTTTAATAAATCTAGAATTGGTTTTTTTTGTTTGTATGATTAGATAGTAATCTGGGAAACATTTTTCCTATGGATATCCAACTGTCCCACTCCTTTTGTGAAAAGTCTATCCATTTACCACTGATCTGCCATGCCTCCTCTAAGGTATGTCAAAGTCCATGCATTTCTGGATCTGTTTCTCAAATTCTGTTCCACTGGTGTACACAACTACTCCAATATTAATACACAGTCTGATTTATTAGAGCTTGACATCTGGAGGGGCAAGTTAAGCCATTTTGTGGTTGTTCAATTTCCTGTCTCTTTTTGACTGTTTACATTTCTTTGTGTTTAAAAATCAACTTAAATACCACAAAAATAATTGGGATTTTGATTGCAATTACAGTGGACCTGTGGATCAATTTGGGGAGAATTAAGTTTTATAATAGCTAGTTCTCTAATCCACATGTGCAGTTTATGTCTCCACTTGAGCAGGTCATCTCTGATATTTTTCAATTTTGTGTGTGATCAGTCACTTCTGACTCTTTGTGACCTTATGGCCTGTAGCCTGCCAGGCTCCTCTGTCCATGGGATTCTCTAGGCAAGAATACTGGAACAGGTTCCCAAGCCCTCCTTCAAGGGATCTTCCTCATCCAAGGATCGAACCTGCATCTCTGGTGTCTCCTGCATTGCAGGCGGATTCTTTACCCATCGAGCCACCAATATTTGTCAATAAATTTCAATAATCTTCACAGAAGTCTTGCACAGCTTTTGTTACTTTCCTAAGCATTTAGTGTTTTTGATACCATGCCAAATGGCATATTTTTCTAAATTGTACTGCTTTCATGTAGAAATGCAACTGATTTTTATGCTAACTTTATATTCAGCATCTTTGCTTAACTTTTACTAATTCTAAGCAGTCAGTTGAAGATTCTTGTGGATTTCCTATTTGTACAATCACGTCTGTGCAAAATAGCGATTTTGTTTCTCTTCAATTCTCATGGCTTTTAATTTTTCGTGCTTTACTGTGCTGTCTAGGATTTCCAGTGAAATACTGAAAAAAAATGTAGACATTCTTGTCTTGTGCCTTTCTGAAATCTACTGTAATAACCCCATGAGTTTAGCAACCAAAACAAGGGATCAAAATTCAGGGGTTATAGGCAGAGCTGTGACATACCCATACCATTTTTCACTAGATACTGAGTCTTCTGCTTTACCCATAATGTGACCCATTAACGCTCTACCACCTATCCCTGCAACAATCAAGTGCTACTCTGGCTAAGGACTCCCATAACTTTCTTTAAGTGGATCCAAGTTAATGTCATTGAAACTGAATAGGTCATCACAGGTAAAAACTTGGAGAGTGGTTATGATGCTTATGCCACCAATGACAGCTCATCTCATGTCTGTTCTGTTAGAAGTCACCAGACTGAGGCCACTGTGGGATGGGGTAAGGAACTGCAAACAGCCTTTTCAGCAAATGGTTTTGGGTCAAGTCAATATCCACATGTGAAAGAATGAACCTGGGCTCCTACCTCACATCATATACAAAAATTAACTCAAAATGGATCAAAGTCAGAAATGTAAGTGCTAAAATGATAAAACTCAGAAGACAAGGTAGTTGTAAATTTTTGGACCTTGGATAGGCAATGAATTCTTAGATATGACACCAAACACATAAACAACAAAAGAAAAAATAAACTGAACACCATCAAAGTTGAAAACTTTTGTGCTGCCATGAATACCATAAAGAAAGTGAAAAGACAACTAACAGAATGGGAGAAAGTTCTGCAAATCCCATTATTGAGAAGAGATGTATATCTAGAATACAGAAAAAAGTTTTATAATTCATTACTAAAAAGTTGTATAATTCAAGTTTTAAATGAGCAAAGATTCTGAATAGACTGAGAAAAATATACAAATGGCCAATAAGCAGAAGAAAAGACGATCAACAGAATTAGTCATTAGGAAATGCAAGTCAAAATTACTATGAAGTACTATTACACATCCACTAGAATGGTTATGAAAAAGATCAATAATAACAAGTGTTGGCAAGGATGTTAAGAAATTGGAGCCCCCATACACTGCTGGTGGGAATACAAAATGGTGCAGCCACTTAGAAAAATGGCCTAGACTTCCCACAAAGGAATAAACAGAGTTATCATATGACCCATCAAATCCACTCCGAGGTATATATCCAAGAAAAATGAAGGCATAGACCCACAAAAAATAGTTGCACACAAATGTTCATGGAAGCACTATTCACAAAAATCAAAAAGCTGAAACAATCCAAATATCCATCAACTGATGAATGGATAAATAATATGTGATACATCCATAAAATGGAATATTATTCAGCAATAAAATGAAATGAAGTAGTGATTGATCCTACAACATAGATGAACCAAGAAACTAGTCACAAAAATCCATATATTTTATCATCACATTCATATAAAACCTACAGAGACAGAAAGTAGGTTGATTAGTGGATGTCAGGGCTGTATGAAAAGGGAAGACTGGGGGTGAAGGCTAAGAAGTACTGGGTTGTTTGGAGGGTAATAAAAACATTCTAAAATTTACTGTTTCTGGATGTACAACTTTGTGAACGTAAAACTATTGAATTGTACCCTATAAATGGGTAAACTGCATGGTATGTGAATTCCTTCCTTTTCATTGCATGTAAGCTCAGTCGTGTCTGACTCTTTGAGACCCCATGGACTGTAGCCCACCAGGCTCCTCTGTCCATGGGATTCTCCAGGCAAGAATACTGGAGTGGGGTGCCATTTCCTTCTCCAGGGGATCTCCCCGACCCAGGGACTGAACCTACGTTTCCTGTGCCTCCTGCATTGGCAGGCATATTCTTTACCACTGCGCCACCTGGGAAGCCCAGTATATAAATTACATATCCCAAAAAGTTAAAAAAAAAAAAAAAAAAAAAAAAGAGAGAGAGAGAGAGAAGGAAAAAAAAAAAGCTAGGAGAGGGCTTTCGAGTACCTCTCATCAAAGGAGCTGGGTTGTTTGCATTATTGCTTTCCCAAATTAGAAAGAGTGGAAATGTTTCAAAGCCAGACCCACAGAAGAACTCCATTGGTACCCCCGGTTCGGGATTAGGTACTTCCAAAGCCTTCAGTGTGCTGGACCCCAACCAGAATGAAGCCAATCACCAGCCTGTCTTTTCTGATTAGAGACAATGGGTAGCTATGAGGTATTAAAGCCAGGTTAACATATAAATATGATTTTCTGCCTGAGCAAACTGCTCTAATTAAGTAAAACACTTTTAAATGATTATCAAAACAGGGCTATACTCAGTGGTCTCAAAATAGGAAAATGCCAGGACTTCGATGCCTGGGGGTTTTCCAAAGTGAGTTGAACAGGCTTTTGTTTCCTGAACCCAGGCAGAGAGGTTTTTCAACTGTCAACTCGGCATTGATTTGATTTCTCTCATGGCCCAGTGGCTACACAGTGGTGTATTTCCCACGGCTAAAGATGGAATTAGCAATGCAAGACCATACAGTAAGGCTAAATGTAAAGCGTAAGTAAACACGGGGTCTTTTACTAAAAACTATTGATTTGAACTTTAAAAAAAAACTTCTGAAGTTAAGGCAAAATTTTCACTCACATTTATGAAAACCAAACCCCTTTCCTGAGGCTGAGGAAGGAGAAGGGGCACACACTGTGAAGTCATTCCTCAAACCATAACAAATGGAGAGCTGTGGTTTAATATGTAACCCAGATGGTCAGTTTGGTCATCATTTTATGTTTACAGTATCTTCTCTTTTCTTCCCCTGTGGCATTATATTTCACTTGGCGATAGTTCATATTCTGGTTTCCCTCCAACCACCTTTCAAAGGCAAAAATGGACATGACTTCATTTTGTGGTTTAGTCTTGTATATGGAGCATGACAGCAGCAGCAATGATTTCTTGTGACCACCTCTGGCCTGTAGTGAGATCCTCTGTGCAGTTGTATTTCACACAGCACAATTTCACCACCACTTAAATAGCTACAGAGGTGTTAGTATATGAGGACATGAGAAACACCCACCCATCCCACCTAAACTCCACTCTTCAGGGGCTAGACAATGATGATTTGAACCAGAGTTCCTAATATATTCACAGTCACTCTACTATTTGCCATCCCAAGACCCAGAAAGCCTTCAAGTTTGGACCTAAACCTTATAATATAAGAATTTTCTTCTTTTTCCTAACTCTTGGGAAAACTGGTTGCTATGAATCTTGACTGTCACTAACAATTCTTGGAATTTCAGTTAGGAATAAACAGCAGATCCAAACAAATCTAAGGATTCTATCTTATTTATTTTTTTGTTTATTAATGTTTAAGATCTTTCTGATGTGGACCATGTTTAAAGTCTTTATTGAATTTGTTATGATATTGCTTCTGTCTTATGTTTTGGGTTTTTTGACCACCTGGTATGTGGGATCATAGCTCCCTGAGCAGGGATCAAACCCGCACCCCCAGCATTGAAAGGGAAGTCTTAACCACAGGACCACCAGCTAAGTCCCTAAGGATCCTATTTTAGTAAAATATTTTCTGTTTTGGAGCTGGGGCAAATAATCTCAGAACTAATTCTCGTTCACCAGTTGTATGTGGCAGACACTGAATATCAAAGAATGTCATCTTGAAAAGCATTATCACCATGGGAGAAAAAGAAAGGAGGGGGGAATAAGGAGCCAAGATTTGGGTTCCATTATCTTTTATCCCTAGGCAAAGTGCAAGGCAACTTATACACACTCTTTCAAAGAACACACTTTTCCTTAAATCACTACCAAAGAACACTCTGATAATCCACACTATGGAGAATTTGGATTTTGTTAATACTTTCATGAATCCCATCAATGAAGTTACACAATTGTGTTAAAAAAAGAAAAAGAAAAGAGTGGACACTTTCTATGTATCACACAGAAAACAGAAAATTAAAACTTGCAAAGTGAAAGGCAAGTCAGTTCCAGAGCAGGAAGTAACATCCTGGTCTTACATTGCTTCATTCCAGGGCCCAGCCCACACAGGGATGGTTTCATGTTTCTAGCAGCCAGGAATGCCCTGTCTTTGATCCATTTGCCTCTGTAAATATGAGCCTCTGATGAACAGCGGAAAAAATACTTCTAGGAATCCTGCAGCATGACGTATACTGAAAGTCTTAGAGGTGAAACATTTGTCAGTATTTTACCAATAACCTGGTCCTACAGGCATTTAACAGGCCATTCCTAACTAGTTTCATTCCCACTGCTCCTGGCCCCCTATTATACTCCATTGATTCATCCTGCTCTTACCAAAAACTCAGCAGATAACAGACAAGTTTTAAAGGACATTTTGTGATACTGAACTTCTGAGGCCAATTCTTGAGTTATATATACCAACAAAGTAAGACTTGCCTAGTGGATCTCAATGGAGAAGGAAATGGTAGCCCACTCCAGTATTCTTGCCTGGAGAATCCTGTGGATGCAGGAGCCTGGTGGGCTGCTGTCCATAGCGTCACACAGAGTCACACACGACTGAGGTGACTTAGCATGCATGCATGCATTGGAGAAGGAAATGGCAACCCACTCCAGTGTTCTTGCCTGGAGAATTCCAGGGACGGAAGAGCCTGGTGGGCTGCCGTCCATGGGGTCGCATGGAGTTGGACACGACTGAAGCGACTTAGCAGCAGCAGCAGTGGGTCTCAAAGAATAACCTCCATAAAGGGCTTCAGCCAAAATCTCACTCATGGTTCTTAGAGCGAATCAACCACAGAGTTTTTGCAACTGCCATTCCTTCAGCCTGGACTTCCTCCAGCTTTTCCGTGGCTAGTTCCTCCCTATATTCTCTATGCTTTTGGCTCACATGCAACCTCCTTAGAGCAGCCTTTGCTAAGCATCTCTCTGAAGGAGTTCTGACTCCTTCTATCACATGCTCCTGTAGTGATGCCCACAGACTACAATCAGACAGACTCTGGCTTCTGCCAGTCACTAGTATCACCATGTGCAAGTCACTTTAATTCTTTGAGTCTTCTGACCCTCATCTGGGTGATCTCCATTGCAAAGTTCCGATGAAGTGTAAAGGGGAAACAAGTCCTAGACTGAAAATTAGAGGGCTTCCCTTTTACTGCTGACTGTGCAACTAACCTGGTAGACGACCTTGGTCAGTCATTTCCCCTTTTGGGGCCTCTGTTTCCTCATCTGTTCCTTGAAGGGATTGGTCCCAATGAGATCTACAGGACCTTCCCACTCTGGAAGTCACATGTTCTACATCTAGACAGCCTACTGTTCACACACCCATCCCAGATTCCCAGCTGCCCAGATGTTAGGCCCAGGTTAGGATTTCTAGAGGCACTTGAGTCATCCCCTCCCTTTCCCGGATGCCATTCAAGTCAACTCAATATATAATACATAGCTTAATCTATGCAGGCCACTGCACTCCACTCTGTATGGGGCTGGAAAGGTGTTTACAACCAACAAAGAAGTCAGGATCATCTGTGGTTTGTGCTCAGAATTTAACCCTCTTAACCTGCACCATGATTTCTCTTGGAATCTTCTTGTCAAATCCAAATGTTTATCTTTGTGCCCTTCCAGTTGGTGAACTTTGTCCCTTCCACTGACCCATTATGGAAACTCTCAATCCACGGCTTTTCCTCTTGCTTCTGTGTCCTGCACATCTTGGTGAAACACCAGACCCTACGACCCTTAGGTGGAATCCTTCAAAACTCAGTCCTCCACCCTTAGTCAAGTTATGAGACCTAACCCAATACGACGGCCTGTATGAGGATATAGCAACTGAAAAGACCTAGCATTCCTTGACTTGGGATTGAGAAAAATATTACCCGTAAAAAGTCTGTTCCACCAAGTCAAATATGATTGTATTCTGTTGAGAGGGTAACAGGCAGGAAAGCTAGGGGTCCCCAAGCAGAAGAAATAGACTGCAAGTGTCAGACTTTTTTTTTCCTCTCTTAAGCAGCAGGAGGAAACAAACTACAAGTGTCAGATGGTTTTTTTCCCTTCTCTATACAAAATTAAAAGGAGGTTTCTTTCAAAATTCTGTGTTGCCACACCTGGTTCCACCTGAACTTAACTCTTCTCAAACCATGAGCTAACCAACCCATTTTTCTTATGGAAATGTTTTTCTTAAGCTATGTTAATAAACTATGCATTTACCTTAGAATCTGTATTTCTTCAAGTCAGTTCTGCCCAAGACTCAGAACCAGTAATGGCTCAACAAACCATTACCCATGGTAATGTTCTCTTAAGCTGTGTTAATGAAACTATGTATGAAACTTGTGATGAAACTATGTGATGAAACTTGGAAATCTGCCTTTCTTCAAGATTCATGTCAATTGTTTTATGGCCCAGAATGACTCACCTTGTGCCAATGCTATCTCAAAATGAATGTTGTGGGTGAGGGGCCTAGTGCCACTCTCTGAGTTTTGAGACATTTCCTTTCTCTAATTAGCAGCCTGCTAATAGGTGTATTAAATCTATATAGCATATTAAAAAGCAGAGATATTACTTGGCCAACAAAGATTCATCTAGTCAAAGCTATGGTTTTTCCAGTAGTCATGTATGGATGTGAGAGTTGGACCATAAAAAAGGTGAACCATAAAGAAAGTTGAGCACAGAAGAATTGATGCTTTTGAACTGTGGTGTTGGAGAAGACTCTTGAGAGTCCCTTGGACTGCAAGGTGATCAAACCAGTCCATCCTAAAGGAGATCAGTCCTGGGTGTTCATTGGAAGTACTGATGCTGAAGCTGAAACTCCAGTACTTTGGCCACCTGATACAAAGAACTGACTCATTGGAAAAGACCCTGATGCTGGGGAAGATTGAAGGTGGGAGGAGAAGGGGACAACAGAGGATGAGATGGTTGGATGCAACTTGATGGACAAGAGTTTGACCAAGCTTGAGGAGTTGGTGATGAATGGGGAGGCCTGGCATGCTGCAGTCCATGGGCTCACAAAGAGTTGGACACGACTGAGCAACTAAACTGAACTGAATAGGTATATGACTTCTTGCTAAAAACTAGCAAGGGGGCACTCTTTCTGTCCCCTTCTGATACCTATGTCAGAAGCCTTCTCTATCTCTTTTATACTTTAACAAAACTTTATTACAAAAAACTCTGAGCAATCAAGCCTCATCACTGGCCCCGGATCAAATTCCTCTCCTCTGAAAGCCAAGAATCCCAGGTCATTCACAGCTCCTATTGGCAACCTTTCACTATCTGCTGCCTCTCCCCTTCTCTCAGGCTTCTTATTGCCTGCTCTGAAATACTGTCCTTTTACCCACCCATGAAGGCTTATTAAGTCATTGTGGGATTATTTCAGTTGAACTAAATAAAACTCGTTGACTAAGCACCTCACCTTAGAATGTGAACACTTTCCTTCAATAATAAAATCAAAACCAAAAATAAAACTCCATATGACCCAGCAATCCCACTACCCCACTACTTGGCATGTACCCTGAGAAAACCATAATTGAAAAAGACACATGTACCCCGGTGTTCGCTGCGGCACTATTTACAACAGGCAGGACATGGAAGCAACTTAGATGTCCACTGACAGATGAGTGGCTAAAGAAGTTGTGGTGCATATATACACAATGGAATATTAGTCATAAAAAGGAATGAATTTGAGGCAGTTGAACTAAGGTGGATGAACCTAGAGCCTATTATATAGAGTGAAGTAAGTCAGAAAGAGAAAAAAAATCACATATTAATGCATATATTTGAAATCTAGAAATATGGTACTGATAAACCTATTTTCAGGTAAGGAATAGAGATACAGATGCAGAGAACAGACTTTCAGACACGGGGGAAGGAGAGGGTGGGACAAATGGAGAAAGTAGCATCGATGTATACACTATCATATGTAAAATAGATAGCTAATGGGAAGTTTCTGTGTAGCACTGGGAGCTCAGCTTGGTGCTCTCTGACGGCCTAGAAGGGTGGGATGGGGGAGTGGGAAGGATGCTCTAGAGTTAGGGGACAGATACATAGTTATGGTTGATTTGCGTTTTTGTATGGCAGAAACTAACACAACATTGTAAAGCAATTATATTCCAATTTAAAATTTTTAATTACAATATTAAAGAATAATAATAAAAACAGACTCTTACGTTTACCTTATTCTACTCTCCCACAGGGAGGAAACATTATAAGGTGCCATCATGTCGCTAACAATTACATCCCTAAGAGTGTACTTTCTTTGTGAGATTGTCAGCTTAACAACCCACAAATAGATGCTGAAATTGACCAGGGAGTTGTGGAATCCACTGACAGTTACTACTCTCATCAACCACCCAAGCAAGGTGAATAAGGGCCTTCGTCTGACAAGCACCAACTCACGTTAACTCATGTCTGGATCTGAAGACTCCATGTTCAAAACTGAGGAAAACCACAGTCTGCAAAATTTCAGCCTAACTGCCAAATGTTATTGAGGGAGGTTAATGTTTGCTTGCAGGGTGGTTTACCTATAATTGCCTGTTTGGCTTTTTTTCCACATGAACTATGTGAAATTAACATCATAAAACTTTGTAGATGGAACCTTCCTATTCATCCACAAAGGGAAACTCGGAGGAATGGCAGGACCATTTTCCAGGCAGCCAACTCACCAACAACACTATCCCTGACCTGAAGGGCCCAGAGTTAATGCCAAGAAGATTCAATTTCTTGGTGTCACCAAATCTTTGTCTTTTGAACCTCAGTGGACATCCCAAAGGTCTGCTGAGTTGAGCTCACACCCCTACACACAGAGTTGGTACGGACTCATGAAAGGGACCACACAAGTGGCAGGGCTTTTCTTCTTTTCCATTACATTTTTTTAAGTATCAACATTCAGAAACAATTCTACGCCAGGGTAAAAATCATCAGCTTTCCAAAAATGACAATTTCTCATTAAATTTTTAAAAGGAGAGATGTGCTGAGAAAGGAGAAAATTGCAGCAGACCACAGAGGAGACAAGTAAAATGAGTCTTTGAGGCTCCCCTGTAACCAGCTTGAACTGGAGACACATTACCCGGAACAACAGCTAATTCCCACATTAGCTACTGGACCATTAACAGACTTACCTTTTGGGGCCAGTCTCATATCCTCCTTGGTTGAGTCCTCTCATTGGTCATACAGAAAGCATTGCTATTGGCCATCAGCCCATTGTTGAACCTTAGCTACCTCTGTTACTATAACCAAGACTCAGTACAAAGCAGTCCTCAGGGCCCAGACTACAGCAAAGCCTTGTAGGTAAAATCACCCAGTGACTTGGGGTTTCTAGGAAACTCAATCTCCCTCATGTAGTGAATGGCATTCAGCAGTGAAATGATGTTCCTGCAAGCATCTAGTCAATGTTGTTTTTCTCGAGATTTACCTTTAGATTCACATTTGCTTTGATGTGTAACAGGGCTTCCCACGTGGCTCAGTAGTAAAGAATCCACTGCCAATGCAGGAGCTGCAGGAGATTCGGGTTAAATGCCTGGGTCAGGAAGATACGCTGGAGGAAGAAATGGCAACCCCTTCCAGGATTTTTGCTGGGAGAATCCCATGGACAGAGGAGTCTGGCAAGCTACAGTCCACGGGGTCATGAAGAGTGGGACATGACTGAGCACACACGCACACTGATGTGTAATAACATGGCATTGAGGAAGTCAGAAGTCAGGGACTGTCATCTCAGCTCTGTCACCACCTGTATGACCTTGAGCCATCTGCTTATCCTTCCGGAGCCCCAGTTTCCTCATCCATGGAATGAAGTGAAAGTCGCTCAGTCGTGTCTGACTCTTTGCGACTCCATGGACTATATAGTCCATGGAAATCTCCAGGCTAGAATACTGGAGTGTGTAGCCTTTCCCTTCTCCAGGGGATCTTCCCAACCCAGGGATTGAACCCAGGTCTCCTGCATTGCAGGCAGATTCTTTACCAGCTGAGCCACAAGGGAAGCCCATGGAATGAAGCTGCTGCTGCTGCTGCTAAGTCACATCAGTCGTGTCCAACTCTGCGACCCCATGGACTGCAGCCTACCAGGCTCCTCCGTCCATGGAGTTTTCCAGGCAAGAGTACTGGAGTGGGTTGCCATTGCCTTCTCCGATGGAATGAAGATGACAGTATTAATAATAATGACACTGATGATAAAGACAATGAAGGATATCCCCCCCATCCCCCTTGCCACACCCACATGCTATGGTAAAGATAGAAAGCCATGAAATAACTCAGTAAAATGCAAATGGCTATAATAACATAGAATGTCACTCTTGCTGCTAACTTCTAATAAGAGTTTACAATACCTGTGTGCAAAGCAAGTAAGGCCAGAGGAAAATCACTGGGGACGGAATACAACCATAGAGAAGAAACATTAGAGTATGATGAAGAGCACCTGATAGGCAGTGGAGAAACCCAAGTGCTAGTCCCAAGCCCCTGATAACTAACTGCATGACCTTCTCTCTGGCCCCTGGCAGAAGAAACAGGCTGGATTAGGTCAATTTTCCAGCTTCATAGGATCAGAAATCTTCTGTCCCATGAAACTGTAGGTGTGACCCGACACATAAAACACATGGGCAGCCCCCATTTTCAAGACAGGAGGCATTTCTCTCACCTCTTCCCCTCAAGAAAGCCTTCAGAAGTAAATTTCCACTGAAGCACATCTGCTGCTTCCTGGGAATGTGCGCAGGTAAGGCATGGTCTCCTTTACTGGGTGGTCTTCAGTGAAGCCCTGCGCTGCTCTGTTAACTCTGAAAAAAAAAAAAATAAAGCCCTACCTCCTGTTGGCAGCCAGCCAAACAGTCCCCCTCAGCTTAACACTCCTGCGCTGGAAGCAAATGATGACCACAGCTCAGAACAAATGACCTGCGGAAGGCAAGAAAGCCTTTGGGCTGAGTGTAAAGCCATGCTGCTTCTTTAGGGAGTCAGTCCTGAATTTTCCTGCTAACTGAGGGGAACAAGACCTGTCTAGAAAAGCATATGATGAAGGAATAATTCCTACTGGCTGGTGGGCTAAGTCGGTTGGTGTTTCACAAAGTGATCTGCCCAATTATGTTTTCTTTAAGGGCTTATATGGGCTTCCTAGGTGGCGCTAGTGGTAGCGAACCTGCCTGTTAATGCAAGAGATGCAAGGAGACGCAGGTTCGATCCCAGGGTCAGGAAGATCCCCTGGAGAAGGGAACGGCAACCCACTCCAGTACTCTTGCCTGGAGAATCCCAAGGAGAGAGGAGCCTGGTAGGCTACCGCCCATAGGGTCACAAAGAGTCAGACAGGACTGTAGTAACTTAGCATGTAAGGGCTCATGGGAATAGTGTGTTTTTCCTGGTTTGGCAGTGGCAGGGACTCTTTAAGATGTGTGTAATGGGTGTGGGGGGGGGCGGGGAAATCCTTAGATCAAGCCCCATAGTAAACAGCCAGCAGATTAGACCTGTGCAAGGACCTATCACCAAAGGTCACTATGTAAAAACAGGCTGATCTTTTAACGCAAGTGTCCGAATGTTCATTTTATTCTGTAGGCACAACCATACTTTGATGCCATTTAAAGGATAAAAGATGAGATGTACATTTTCAAATTTGCTACCAGGTAGTCAAAAACACTCTGTTCTGAATCAGTCAATTTTGATGGTAAAAAATTTCACTTGGGACCTCTATGAACACACGGGACTGCAGCACTGAGTTCTAAAGTCCAAGCAACAAGTTCTTTTTTTTCCCTGAAATACAGTGTAGATTTTATATGAAATATTTCCTGAGTCTTCTTGAAAAACTAAAGAAAATGTGAAATGATTGAAAAAAGGTATTCTGTAAGGTTTCTCTTTGCCACCCTCCCCTCACAACCCTCCAATAATGCATGTGAAGGTACACTTTTTAAAACTTTGATCTTCCATTAGCAAATTCCTTCAAGTCAAATGCACTTCATTTTCCCCCTCACGCTTGAGTTTTAAATGGTCATTTGAAATCTAAGCAGAACCGGACGCTCAGGCTGCAAAATAGCCATCTGAAGCATGATTGCTCTGCTGCATTTGGGAGGCACTTCACTGGGTAAATTTCTGTCCTTGGAAGCACTTCTTCTCACTGAAGTGAACAGAAGCTGCCTGAACACATTTGAAAAACTGATTTACCCTTTAAGATCTCATTT
Organism: Muntiacus reevesi; assembly: GCF_963930625.1. NCBI lineage: Eukaryota > Metazoa > Chordata > Mammalia > Artiodactyla > Cervidae > Muntiacus > Muntiacus reevesi. The sequence continues at coordinate 118,724,567 of NC_089271.1, read as the reverse complement.
GATTGATCTTCCCTGCACTTCTCTCTCTCGAGTAGGCAAGCTGTAAGCATTAGTCAGTGTACCAAAAAACCCAGAAAAGATGAACAAAGAACAACCCCTGTGATGAGTTGCTAAATTAAAGTGGGAAGAAAACAAATGCTACCCAATGTCAACAGAGCTCAGCATTCTCTCCTGAGATGGGAGCCAGAATGGGGACAGAGAGGGTGCTGGCTGAAGAATGGAAAAGCAGCCGTGACCTAAGAATTCCTGTGATAGATTGCTCCTGCCCATACACCCACCAAAAAAAGAATTCCCTCCTCCTCTCCCCATCTCCTAAAATCAGCAAACACAGGTGGGCTCCTTTGCTAAGGCCGAAACAAAAAGCCCTAATCCTGGCAATGTGACATTCTACTGTAGCCACAGCCACCCTGGCAACGTGACAGGACCGGTTACATCCCACGGCTGAGATGGGTTCAGTGTCAACAAAGCCCACACCTCACTGAGAATCTGCACACACTCACCATCTACCAAACCCTGGATCAAACACAGCAAGAGGAATTGGAAAGAAAAAGCCAATGGCAAATAATCTTTATGGTATGGGATTTGTAACAAATTGCTATTCAGTGTACACTAAAATTGTCAGTAATTCAAGTGAAAAAAGAATGGGGGCAAGGGATTTTGGATTGATGGGCCCAGAGTAACAGATATTTAGACAGGAAAACTTTGAGGTGCCTTTCATCTCAAAAAACTTTCATCTGGTAAAGAATCTGAAACAATGGGTACCAAGTTATTGTGGTTTTACCATAAATGACATGCAAACACCTATTTGACTGTTTTGGTCCAAAAGCCAATGGTCCTAACATGTTGGGTTCCTGCCCAGCTGCCTAACTGACTGAATGGACAGATGGATGGATGGATGGATGGACAGATGGGTGGACAGATGGATGGAGGGATGGGTGGTCAACTGGTTGGCTGCATAACTGATTGGCTGGATAAATGGATGGGCTATATATAGTCCATGGGGTCGCAAAGAGTCAGACATGACTGAGCGACTAAGCATACATACAGCATAACGGGATGGATGGATAAATGGATGGATGGAAGAGTACCTGTAGGCAGCCCTGTATGCATGAATTGGTCCCTAATACTGGTCCACCATCACTATCAGCCCTTGGCTCCTCAAGCCTCACATTTTTTGCTCCTGCTGCTGCTCCCACCTAATACAAAGACAGTGTAGCAACAGAGGGGTTGATGTTTTACCCTGCACAGAAGGTCACAAAGGTAAACATGATCAGAAACGTATTTGAGAAATATCACCTTGGTTGCAGTGTGGAGAATGCTGTGGAGGGGGAAAAGCCAGGGAGATTAGATGAAAGCTACGACATGAATCCCTGCAAAATAATATAAAGGCTTCAGATAAATTGGTGGCAACAGAAACAGAGATTAATGGTCAGAATTGGGACAGAAGAGATCATCTCAACAAGGTTTGATGATAGATTGTTTTGCAGATGAGGCAGAGAGACCTGGTCTAGACATTTGATACTTGAAGTGCAGTATACAGACCAACAGCACCTGCATCACCTGGGAGGCTTGCTAAAAATGCAGAATCTCAGGCTCCACCTCAGACCTATTGATTCAGAATCTGCATTTTTAACCAGATCCCAGTTGATTCATGTCCACAGAATTAAGTTGGGAAGTGCTGTTCAGAAAGCACTCAGGTTCATATGAAAGCTGGCCATCCACTGAAAGACAAAATTGGGTTTGGCTTTTGACAGGTTGGAGTTACGGTATTTGAAAGATATTCTATTTATTCAATAAACATTAATCGATTACTATAGACAAAGGCTCTGGGAGACAGACAAGAAAGACAGTCCCTGGCCTTAGAGAGCTCACATCTGCTATTACAAAAAAAAATTTTTTTTAAAGGTAATGGTGTGGTGAATGCCATGTCTGATATAGTCACATGCTACAAGTTCATCTTCCTACTTTCATATTAGAGTCAAGAGCCAGCCAGGGTCCTGCTTGAACAGGCTCAGGCTGAATGCAGAAGACCTTTCTTCAAACTGCTCAGCCAATGAGAAGTCCACATCATCCTTCAAGTAGACATACCGATGACTTAGTCAGGACCCTGGGGCTTCTTTCTTTCAAATTGTGTAATTGGAAGGAGGAAGTAGGAGAATATCTGACAAGGTACATCATTGGCGCATTAGATGCTGATGAGCTATCATTTCTATCTGCTGCCTTACAGGTCACATCTTTGAAAGGCGTAAAGTCAAAGAGACATTTAAGTAGCAATAGCATGTGACCAATTAAATACTTCTTCAAAAACTTATTAGGCGGATAGAGAGCATATCACTTTGACTCAACCAGTGGTTGCTTCCATTTATCCCATCCCTTCAAATTCATTACCAACAAGAGAGCAAAAGCCATCAAGCAACCAGGCCATGGTCCTTATCTAAATCTGAGCAGCATTTCAATGGTTCCCTCCTGACTAGAAAGTCCTCTTTGCTTTCTTCAATGCCATCTTTTCCATCTCTGTTTGCTAATGTCACTATGGTCTATGTGTTTTGCTCCCCCAGGGATTCATTTCTTGACAATATATTTAAACATAGAAAACCAGAGACTCAACTTATTTTGAGAACAAAATATTTCTCAGTAGAACTCAAAGTGATTTTAAGGCATGATCTGATTATCAATTTAGCATCTTCATGAGTTCAGTGATAGTAAGTATTCATTTCTACTTTGCCATCAAGGAGACAGAAGCAGAGAACACTTCAGGGACTTTGTCCAGAGTTACTGTGCTGAGCTGGGAATGGAACCTGGGAACCCACACTCCAAGGGATAGGACCATCTACCACAGGCCCTCCCCATATGTAACAGCATTTGTAAATAGATTACTCAGATGTACAATAAAAAAACAGATATCAAGGCATGAGAAAATGTCTACAAAGCTCCATAAAATTTCTGCAGTGCCCCGATTTCTGCAAAAATGTTATTTTCCCCTCTAGAATCCAACACTAGATTGAATATCTTGCAAAGATGACATGACTCCTTACAGTAACTATTCCCCAGTTTAAAAAAAAATTATCATTTGGTAAAGTCTTGTTCTTCACCTGTCCCACATCATCAAAGGTAAACTAAAATATCTCAAAATCCTTTGGATATGCACTTGAGCTGAATTTCATCTCTTCTTAATATCTCCAGCTCAGGCTGGAAACCAGGAATATTTATAGAACACATTGAAAACACTAATGATTCCAAGCTTCATCTAATATATGCAAAAATCAGATAATCTAAATGTTTGGGGACCATTAAAGCATTTCAAGCTAAAGGGAAGAGTAATGATAGCTACGAAGTCATGGAAGTTTAAACATTTTAGGTTTTTATATAAGAATATTTGAAATGGCAAATGAGTTATAAATAGACACCCTCATATATATTCCTCTGAGAATGGAGAAAAGCTAGACACAATCAATCCTTACTTAGTCTGAGATGTGGACCATAGACATAGATAACTGATAACCACATAATAATATTCTTTGTTATTAGAAAAAAATGGACTAAATGAGTAGCTTTTAAATAAAGCAATACATTGTGATATTAACAACACTCAGTTTTTCTGATAACATTTTGACATTTTACAATGAAATCATAAAGCTAAATGATAAATAATACCAAAATAGCAATTTATACTTTATAAAGTCCTTTCACTTACCTTATAGCATTTGTGCCTCAGAACAATCCCATGAAGCTTTTACAAATTTTACAAAGAGGGAATCAAAGATCAGAACTAGATTTAGTGATTTGCCCAAAGTCTCACAAGTGGTAAGTAAAACAGCCATCACCTAGCTCAAGTCTGCATGACTCCAAATCCTAGGGTAAAGATGACTTAGCTGAGCTCATGGTAAATGTCCTTACCATACCACACACATAAGAAGGGGGACCCAAGGAAATTTTCGGAGTTGATGAATGTGACTATATAACTTGACTGTGGCGATGATGTCACAGAAATGAGAACCCTAATCCTATGTGCAAACTCATCATCAAATTGTATCCATTAAATGTGTGCAGTTTCTTGTATATCAATTATACCTCAATAAAGCCCCTTTTTCAAAAAGGTGGAATAGCTGACTCTAGATTCCTGAGAATAAATGTCTCCATTAATAATTTGACCACTTATAGACAGTGTTTATAATGTTATTTATCTTACCCTAAAACTTTCACTCTTTACTTCTCCTTGAACAACTGTGATCTAGAGAAATCTAAGCTTTTGCAGAGTCGTAGAGAAATGGAAGAAAAAATAAAGACAGGTATTTATTCCTCAGTGAACGTACTTCGTGGCAAAAATTTGCGTTTGTTCTGTTCCCCAATGCATGGTACATGCCATGGGAAATAATGGGCATCCAAATGGCAAGGATGATAGATGCCCTGGCCCTCTCTCACTCACAGTCCTGCTGCTAGATGGAGGTCAGCAAGGCCTTCACACCATTCTGCATAGCTTCCTCTTGTCAATCTGTTCCCAATAGTCTTGTCTCATTCTTTCCACTATCATCAACTAGTAAGAACAATTTGTCTATATATTGCAAATTAAATTTTTTTTTTTACATATTTAGAAATTACTTTAAACAAGCTAATGAGATAAGCACCTTGTGACTCTGAGCCTGTTTCTGCAGCCCTGAGTTCTCGAGCCACAAATCTACTGTCTCTGGGCATCCAACATTGTGACTCCATAGCCTCCTCAAATTTCATGTGTATAAAAGTAGCCTCATCCCCCATCCCCTTGCCCATCACAGTTCATCCACCAGTCTGTCCAAGCCAGAAACCTTGGAGGAAATTCCTTGCCCCAGCTCTCACCCTCACTATCCATAGCCTTCAGTCACCACATTCTTTCCAGTCTTCCTCCTAAATATCTCCTGAATCTTCTCACCTCTACACGCCCATGAGAGCTCAGTTGGTAAAGAATCTGCCTGCAATACAGGAGACCCTGGTTCAATTCCTGAGTCGGGAAGATCTGCTGGAGGAGGAATAGGCTACCCACTCCAATATTCTTGGGCTTCCCATGTGGTTCAGCTGGTAAAGAATCTGCCTGCAACATGGGAGACGTGAGTTTGATCCCTGGGTTGGGAAGATCCCCTGGAGAGGGGAAAGGCTACCCACTCCAGTATTCTGGCCTGGAGAATTCCATGGACTATAGTCCATCGGGTCGCAAAGAGTCAGACACAACTGAGCAACTTTGACTTCACTACACACCCGCAGCCACTCTTCCAAGCCAAGCTACCAAGCCCTCTTCCCAGCACAATTCCACAGCCTTCCAACGGGGCTCCCTGCTGAGTGTTCTTACTTCTTCCCAGTCCCTTCTCCACACAGCAGCCAAAGTGAATTAGTTAAAATTAAAGCATGTTACTCCCCTGCTTAAAATGTCCCAATGCCTTCTCTCTGCTCTCAGAATAAAGTCCAAATAGGCTCACACCCTGCAAGACTCTCTGTGCCCTGGCTTCTATCTAGTTCTGAGAGCACAGATCTCATCCCAGCTCCTAAGTACAAGCCCTGCTCCCTCATGTAGCTGTGCCTTTACTCATGCTGTTTGCTGAGGTTCTACCCTGTCACTTCTCTGGAGATCCTTGCAGACAGCTCAAGGGTCACCTCCCTCAGCAGAGTCTTTCCTGATTTGAGATACCCTTCTCTCCATCATCACAGTAACCCGTGTTCCCCTTTATTACAGCACTGATCACTCTATTTATCAATATTTATCTCTCCTCACTAGTCTGAGAACTCTCTAAAGTCAGTGGCTATGGTACTGCCAGCTCTGTAATTCCAGGACCTGACACAGTGCCTGCTATATAGAAAGGTACTCAGTACATACTGAATGAATTAGTTCATAGGAAAGATTTCAACTAAGTCAAAATAAGTCATGTTACAGACTTGAATCAAGCTATCAATAATATGAATGGGTGAAATATTCCAATCAAAAGACACAGACTGTCAGATGGATTTTTTTTTAGAAAAAACAAGGTCCAAATATAGTTATCCACAAGAAATACATGTTACATTTAACAATAGAAATAATCTGAGTAAAAAGGGAGGAGAAAAGATATATCATGGAAATAAAAACCATAAGAAGTATGGGTTGCCTATGCCAATATCAGAGAAAACAGGCTTTAATAAATGTTACTAGAGATAAAAAGGGAACTTTTATAATGACAAAGGGAATAATGCATTAGGAAAATATATTAATCAGAAATAGACCTGCAGCTAACAAGAGCCCAAAAACACATAAAGCAGAAATTCCCAGGCTTAAAGGGACAAATACAAAACACAATAATAATTGTTGGAGACATCAGTATCCCAATTTCAATAACAGGTAGAACAACTAGAAAAGGATCAGCAAGAAATAGAAGACTTAAACACTACAATAAATCATCAAAACTTAGCAGGTACCTACAGAACACTTCACCATCAGCAGCAGAATATGATCCTCTCAAATGCACATAGAACATTCTCCAGGATAGACCATATGTTAGGATATGGAATATATTTAAAAGGAATGAGTCATACAACATATGTTCTCTGACTACAATGGAATAAAATTATAAACAATGTAAAGAAGAAAATTTGGAAATTCAAAAATATGTGGAAATTAAACAATGAACTCTTAAATAACCAATGGTTCAAAGAAGAAAGCACAAGGGAAATTAGCAAATCTTTGAGATAATTTAAATGAAATAAAACATACCAAAACTTATGGGATGCAGCTAAAGTAGTGCTTAGAGGAAATTATAGAGCTGCAAATACTTATATTTTAAAAAAAGAGAAAGATTTCAATTCAATAACCTGTCTATTGCAAAACACTTAAAAATAAAGAACACATTAAACCTCAAGCAAGCAGAAGAAAAGAAATATTACAGACTACAGTGGGAATTGAGAGTTAAGAAAAAACAAAAATCAGTGAAAGCAAAAGTTGGCTCTCTATAGAGATTAAACAAAAATGACAAATATTAACCTAAACTGACAAACAAAATAGAAGACTTAATTACTAAAATCAAAAAATGAATGAAGGGATAATTGGGAAGGAGAACGAGATGGTGGAGGAGTAGGTGGAAGTGTAGTACATCTCTCTCCACGGATACATCAGGAATACACCTTCAGACACAAAAATGCATGTGGAACACCAGCTGAGAACAGAAAGAAGGACTTGACCAGTGGAAAAGAATATATAAAGAACTACGCAAAACGAGATCAAACCCTGAACCTTTGGAGTGTGAGCACTGATTCCAAGACCCTAGACTACCAGAGAACTAACCCTAGGGAGTATCAAATAGTGAGAACTCACACAAAGGAAGCCACTTTAATACAAGACCTGGCATCACCCAAGCACCAGTAGCACCCTGTGCAGGACACCTCATCCAAACAACAAATAAAACAAAAATACAAACCCAATCAACAGCAGACAGGAGTACCACCTCACTCAGCCTTGCCCATCAGAGGAAAAACAAACAAAACTTCAGCAGAAATCTCACCCAATAAGAAGCTCACACAAACCACTGGACCAACCTTAGGAGGGCAGAAACCAACAGGAAGAGAGAATTCAACCTTCTTCAGTGAAAGAATTCAACTTTCCTTGAAGCCTGGGAAAAGCACACCTCAAACACAACAACTTTTAAAAAAAAATGAAAAGGCAGAAAAATACTGCACAAATTAAGGAACAAACTAGGAAGACAGAAGTCCAAATAAATGAAGAGGAAAGAGGAAAATTACCTGAAAAATAATTCAGAATAATGATAGTAAAGATGATCAAAAACCTTGGAAACTTATATAGTCCTTGGAAACAAAATGGAGAAAATGCAAGAATTAACTAACAAACACCTAGAAGAATTAAATAATAAGCACACAGAGGCAAACAACACAATTACTTAAATTACTCTAGGAGGAATCAATAGCAGAATATCTGAAGCAGAAGAACGAATCAGTGAGCTGGAAGATCAAATGGTGGAAATAACTTTGGAAGAGCAGAATAAAGTAAAAAGAATGAAAATAGCTAAGGACAGTCTCAGGGACCTCTGGGACCATATCAAACACACGAACATTCAAATTATAGAGGTCCCAGAAAAAGAAGAGAAAAAGAAAGGGTATGAGAAAATTTTTGAAGAGATTATAGGTGAAAATTTCCCCAACGTGGAAAAAGAAATAGCCAATCAAGTTCAAGAGGCACAAAGATTTCCACACTGGATAAACCCAAGGAGAAGAGCACCAAGACACATACTAATCAAACTAACAAAGACTAAACACAACGAAAGAATATTAAAAGCAGCAAGGGAAAAGCAACAAGTAACATTGAAGGGAAACCCCATATGCTTAACAGCTGATCTTTCAGCAGAAACTCTGCAGGCCAGAAGGGAATGGCAGGATATATTTAAAGTGCTGAAAGGGAAAAATCTACAACCAAGATTACTGTACCCAGCAAGGATCTCATTCAAAATTGATGGAGAAATAAAAAGCTTTTCAGACAAGCAAAAATTAAAGAGAATTCAGTACCATCAAACCAGTTTTACAACAAATGTTAAAGAGACTTATATAGTCAAGAAATACAAGAGAAGAAAAAGATCTACAAAATCAATCCCAAACAATTAGAAAATGGCAATAGGAACATATATATCAACAATTACTTTAAATGTAAATGGATTAAATGCTCCAACCAAAAGACACAGACTGGCTGAATGCATACAAAAACAAGACCCATACATATGCTGTCTACAAGAAACCCACTTCAGACTTCAAGACACATATAGACTTAAAGTGAGAGGCTGGAAAAATCTATTCCATGCAAATGGGAAGCAAAAGAAAGCTCGGGTAGCAATCCTCATATCAGACAAAATAGACCTTAAAGAAGATTCCAAGAGATAAGGAAGGACACTACATAATGATCAAAGGATCAATTCAAGAGGAAGACATAGCAATTGTAAATATCTATGCACCCAACATAGAAGCACCTTAATACATGAAACACTAACAGACACAAAAGGAGAAATTGACAGTAACACAATAATAATAGGACTCCCCACTCACGCCAGTGGACAGATCATGAAAACAGAAAATTAATAAGGGAACACAAGTCTTAAATGATACATTAGATGAGGTGGATCTCATTGATATCTTCAGGACATTCCATCCAAATTCAGAAGAATACACCTTCTTTTCAAGTGCACATGGAACATTCTCCAGGATAGACCACATCTTGTGTCACAAATCAAACCTCAGTAAACTTAAGAAAATTGAAATTGTATCAAGCATCTTCTCCGATGACAACGCTATGAGACTAGATATCAATTACAAGAAAAAAACTGGAATAAACACAAACACATGGAGATTAAACAGCACATTTCTAAATAACCAACAGGTTACTGAAAAAATCAAATGGGAGATCAAAAAATTTCTAGAAACAAATGACAATGAAAACACAACAACTAAAACCTATGGGATACAGTAAAAGCAGTTCTAAGAGGGAAGTTTATAGCAATACAACCCTACCTCAAGAAACAAGAAAAACAACCTAAATTTACACCTAAAACAGCTGGAAAAAGAAGAAGAAAAAAACTTCAAAATTATTATAAGGAAAGAAATCACAAAGATCTGAGCAGAAATAAATGAAAAAGAAATGAAAGAAACAATAGTAAAGATTAATAAAACTAAAAATTGGTTCTTTGAAAACATAAACAAAATTGACAAACCCTTAGCCAGACTCACCAAGAAAAAAAAGAGAGAAGAATCAAATCAACAAAATTAGAAATCAAAAAGGAGAGGTTACAACAGACAATGCAGAAATACAAAGGATTACAAGAGACTACTATGAACTATATGGCAATAAAATAGATAATCTGGAAGAAATGGACAGATTCTTAGAAAAGTTCAATTTTCCAAGACTGAATCAGGAAGAAATAAAAATTATGAACAACCCAATTACAAGCACTGAAGTTGAAGCTTGTGATAAAAAATCTCTCAAAAAACAAAAGCCCAGGACCAGATGGCTTCACAGGAGAATTCTATCAAACATTTAAAGAGCTAATGCATAGCCTTCTAAAACTCTTTCAAAAAATTGCAGAGGAAGGAACACTTCCAAACTCATTCTATGAGGCCACCATCACCCTGAAACCGAAAGCAAAGACAACACAAAAAAACAAAACTACAGGCCAATATCACTGATGAACATAGATGCAAAAATCCTCAACAAAATTTTGGCAAACAGAATTCAGCAACACATCAAAAAGCTCATACACCATGATCAAGTTGGGTTTAATCCAGGGATGCAAGGATTCTTCAATATATGGAAATCAATTAATGTGATACACCATATTAACAAATTGAAAGATAAAAACTATATGATAATCTCAATTGATGCAGAAAAAGCCTTTGACAAAATTCAGCACCTATTTATGATTAAAACTCCTCAAAAAATGGGCATAGAAGGAATCTACCTCAACATAGTAAAGGCCATATATGATATGCCTACAGCAAACATTATTCTCAATGGTGAAAAACTGAAAGCATTCCCACTAAGATCAGGAACAAGACAAGGGTGTCCACTTTCACCACTATTATTCAAAATAGTTCTGGAAGTCCTAGTTATAGCAATCAGAGAAGAAACAGAAATAAATGGAATCCAGATCAGAAAAGAAGAAGTGAAGTTCTCACTGTTTGCAGATGACATGATACTGTACATAGAACACCCTAAAGATGCTATCAGAAAATTACTGGAGCTAATCAGTGAATTTAGCAAAGTTGCAGGATACAAAATCAATACACAGAAATCACTTGCATTTCTATACACTAAAAATGAAAAATCAGAAAGAGCAATTAAAGCATCAATCCCATTCACTACTGCAATGAAAAGAATTAAATATATAGGAATAAACTTACCTAAGGAGATGAAAGAACTGTACACAGAAAATTATAAGACACTAATAAAAGAAACCAAAATTGACATAAACAGATGGAGAGATATTCCATGTTCCTGGGTTGGAAGAATCAATATTGTGAAAATGACTATACTACCAAATGTAATCTACAGACTCAGTGCAACACCTATCAAATTACCAATGGCATTTTTCACAGAACTAGAACAAAAATTTCCACAATTCATATGGAAACACAGAAGATTCCGGATAGCCATAGCAGTCTTGAGAAAGAACAATGGAGCTGGAGGAATCAACCTTCCTGACTTCAGATAATACTGCAAAGCTATAGTCATCAAGACTGAATGGTACTGGCACAAAATACAGAAATATAGACCAAAGGAACAAGATAGAAAGCCCAGAAATAAACCCATGCACCTATAGATACCTTATTTTTGACAAAGGAGGCAAGAATATACAATGGGGCAAAGACAGACTCCTCAATAAATGGTGCTGGGTAAACTGGACAGCTACATGTAAAAGAATGAAATTTAGAACACTTCCTAACACCATACACAAAGATAAACTCAAAATGAATTAAAGACCTAAATGTAAGACCAGAAACTATAAGACTCTCACATGAAAACATAGGCAGAACACTTGTTGACATAAATCAAAGCAAGATCCTCTATGACCCACGTCCTAGAGTGAGAAATAAAAACCAAAGTAAACAAATGGGACCTGATTAAACTTAAAAGCTTTTGCATAACAAAGGAAACTATAAGCAAGGTGAAAAGACAATCCTCAGAATGGGAGAAAATAACAGCAAATGAAACAACTGACAAAGGATTAATTTCCAAAATATACAAGCAGCTGATACAACTCAATACCAGAAAAACAAACAACTCAATCAAAAAGTGGGAAAAAGACCTAAACTGACATTTCTCCAAAGAAGACTTACAGATGGCTAACAAACACCTGAAAAGATGCTCAACATCGCTCATTATTAGAGAAATGCAAATCAAAACTACAATGAGGTATCACCTCACACCGGTCAGAATGGCCCTCATCAAAAAGTCTACAAACAATAAATGCTGGGAAGGGTGTGGAGAAAAGGGAACACTCTTACACTGCTGGTGGGAATGTAAATTGATACAGCCACTATGGAAGATGGTATGGTGATTCCTTAAAAAAATAGGAATAAAAGCACCATATGACCCAGCAATCCCACTCCTAGGCATATACCCTGAGGAAACCAAAATTGAAAGAGACACATGTATACCATTGTTCACTGCAGCACTATTTACAATAAGTAGAACATGGAAGCAACCTAGATGTCCATTGACAGATGAATGGATAAAGAAGTTGTCATATATATTCACGATGGAATATTACTTAGCCATAAAAAGGAACACACTTGAATAAGTTCTAATGAGGCGGATGAACCTAGAACCTATTATAAAAAGTGAAGTGAGTCAGAAAGAGAAAGATAAATACCGGATTCTAACACATATATATGGAGTCTAGAAAAATGGTACTGAAGAAATTATTTACAGGGCAACAATGGAGAAACATACATAGAGAATAGACTTACGGACATGAAAAGACGGGAGGAGAGGGTGAGATGTATAGAAAGAGTAACATGGAAACTTACATTACCATATGTAAAATAGATAGCCAATGGGAGTTCACTGTATGGCCCAGGAAACTCAAACAGGGGCTGTGTATCAACCTAGATGGGTGGAGTGGGGAGGGAGATAGGAGGGAGTTTTAAAAAGGAGGGGAAATATATATACCTATGGTTGATTCATGTAGAGGTTTGACAGAAAACAGCAAAATTCTGTAAAGCAATTATCCTGCAATAAAAAATAAATTAATTTTTTAAAAAAAGAATGAAGGGACAGTAATACCATCCTTTAAAAATAAAATAGATTATAATGGAATACCATGAACAACAGTATATCAACAAACTGAATAATTTAGACAAAACTGACAAATTCCTAGAAAGACACAACTGTTAAAAAAGAAAAAGAATATCTAAATCCAACTATTAAAAAAGCAAAGTCATTGAATAAATAGTTTAACAACTTAGCACAAAGAAAATCCCAGGCCAAAAGGGTTTCTCTAGTGAATTCTACCAAAATATTAATACCAAGTTTCACAAACTCAAAGAACAGAAGAGACAAGAACATTTAACACCCTATGAGGTTTTGCTGCTGCTGTTGTTCCGTCACTAAGTCATATATGACTCTCTGCGACCCCATGGACTGCAGCACACCAGGCTTCCTTGTCCTCCACTATCTCCCAGAGTTTGCTCAAACTCATGTCCATTGAGACAGTGACGCCATCTAACCATCTTATCTAAGAGCCAACTCATTGGAAAAAACCTCTGATGCTGGGTAAGATTGAAGGCAAAAGGAGAAGGGGGAGGCAGAGAATGAGATGGTTAGAGGTAAGTATTACCCTGACACTAAAACCAAACAAAGACATCATAAGAAAAGAAAACTATAGACCAATATCCTTAAGAAACAGAGATGCAAAAACTCTCAAGGAAACACTAGAAAATCCAATCCAGAAATATATAAGAAGGACTGTACACCATGACAAAATGGGATTTATCCCTTAGAATGCAAAGTTGGCTTAACAACCAAGAGTTAGTTAATATAAAACACCATATCAAAAAGATAAAAGGGGAAAATACATGATTATCACAGTAGAGAAAAATAATTTGACAAAATCTATAACCCATTCATTGATACAAAGATAATAATAAACACTTAATCAAGCTGGGAATGAGAGTGAACATCTTCAACCTGATAAAAGCATCTAGGAAAAATCCCAGACATAACATCATGTTTAATGATGAAAGGCTGAATGCTTTCCCCCACAAGGTGGGAAACAAGGAAGTCCATTCTAGCTGCTTCAGTTGCATAGTACTGGAGATTCTTGCCAGGGAATTTAGGCATAAATAAATAAAATGCATCCACATTGGATAAGAAGAAGTAAAAGTGCTTATTTACAGATGACATAATCTTGTATATAGAAAATCTTAAGGAATCCACTAAAAAATTGCAACAACTTTTTAAAAACTGAGTTCAGAAAGAATGCAGTATAGAAGATCAATATTTAAAAATTAGCAGTCTTTCTATAAGTAGCAATGAACAATCCAAAAATAAAATTAAAAAACAATTATACTTAAATATCAAAAAGAGTAAAATATTATGAGTAAATTTTTTAAAGTAGCATAAAACTTATAATCCAAAAACTTACAAAACATTGAAAGAAATTAAAGAACATCCAAATGAATGGAAAGACAGCCCAAGTTCATGGATTTAAAAACTTAATATTGTTCAGATGGTAATATTCCCCCAAACTGATCTATGGATTCAACATATTGATAAGCTAATTTTGAAATTCACACTGAAAGTCTAGGTACCCAGAATAGCCAAAACATTCTAGAGAAAGAAGAAAACAACTGAAGATTCACACTTCCTGATTTCAAAACTAACTACAAAGCAACAGCAGTCAAAGACCATGTGGTGTTTCATAAAGAGAGCTATCTAGATTAATAAAATAGAATTAAGGATCCAGAAACACATATAAATAAAGGAAAAAGTCTTTTAACAAATGATTCTGGGACAACCAACAGCCACGTGAAAAAGAATAAAGTTGGACCCCCTTTTTACAATAAACACAAAAAATAACTCAAGATAAATCATAATCTTAATGTAAGATATAAAAGTATAAAACTCTCAGAGGAAGATAGAGGGCTAAATCTTTGTGATCTTAGGTTACACAAAACATTTATGAGAGACAAAAGAAAAAATTAGTTAAGCTGGATTTCATGAAGATGTAAAACTTCAATGCTTCAATGAACATCATGAAGAAAGTGAAGAGGCAATCCATTGAATGGGAGAAAACTATTTGCAAAGCATAGGTACAATAAAGGACTCGTATCTAGAATGTATACAGAACACTTAATACTAAAAAGAAAATAATAATTAAAAATGGCAAAGGATCTGAATTGACATTCAATTGGGCAACCCTGTGCTGCACTCAGTCGCGTTCGACTCTTTGAGACCCCGTGAAATGTAGCCCATCAGACTCTTCTGTCCATGGGATTTCCCAGGCAAGAATACTGGAGTGGGTTATCATCTTCCTCCTCCAGGGGATCTTTCTGACTCAGGGACTGAATCTGCGTCTCCTGTGTCCTGCATTGCAGGCAGATTCTTTACCCACTGAGCCACTGAGGAAGCCCAAAATGTATCAGACTTAATACAAGTTAAAACTGTAAAACTTTTAGATAATACATAGAAGAAAAATTCCAAGATCTAGGGCTACTCAGTGTCATATCTTTTTACCTTTTCATACTGATGCTGGGAAAGATTGAGGGCAAGAGGAAAGGCAGGGACAGTAGATGAGATGGTTGGATAGCATCACTGAGTCAATGGACATGAGTTTGAGCAAACTCAGGGAGATAGTGAAGGAGAGGGAAGCCAGTTGCACTGCAGTTCACGGGGTCACAAAGAGTCAGACACAACTTAGCAACTGAACAACAACAAGGTCTACTCCATTCCTTTTGTAAATTAAAGTGTAGTTGATTTATACTATTGTGCTAACTTCCAGTGTACAGCAAAGTGATTCAGTTAAATATATATATATACACACACACACATAAATGCTTTTCATATTTTTTCTGCTATGGTTTATTCCAAGATATTGAATATAGTTCCCTGTGCTATACAGTGGAGAAGGCAATGGCACCCCACTCCAGTACTCTTGCCTGGCAAATCCCATGGACCAAGGAGCCTGGTGGGCTGCAGTCCATGGGGTCGCTAAGAGTAGGACACAACTGAGTGACTTCACTTTCCCTTTTCCCTTTCATGCATTGGAGAAGGAAATGGCAACCCACTCCTGTGCTCTTGCCTGGAGAATCCCAGGGACGGCGGAGCCTGGTGGGCTGCCGTCTACGGGGTCGCACAGAGTCAGACACGACTGAAGTGACTTAGCAGCAGCAGCAGTGCTATACGGTAGGACCTCGTTGCTTATCTATTTTATTAATATATATAGTAGCTTGTATTAGCTAATCCCAAACTCCTAATTTATCCCTCCCTTACCCTTTTCCCCTTTAGTAACCATGTTTGTTTTCTATGCCTATGAGTCTATTTCTCTTCTGTAAATAAAATCATTTGTATATTTTTGATTCCACATATAAGTTATATCATATGATATTTGTCTTTCTCTTTCTGGCTTATTTCACTTACTGTGATAATCTCTAGGTCCATCCATGTTGCTGCAAATGGCATTATTTCATTCTTTTGATAGCTGAGCTATATTCCATTGTATATATGTACCACATCTTTATCTATTCCTCTGTGAATGGACATTTAGGCTACTTCCATGTCTTGGCAAGTGTAAATAATGCTGCTATGAATATAAGGTTGCATATATCTTTTCAAATTAAGGGTTTTCTCCAGATTTATGCTCAGGGATTGCTGGATCATATGGCAACTCTATTTTCAGTTTTTTAAGGAACCTCCATAATGCTCTCCATTATGAGAGAATATTACCATAAAGAAAGCTGAGTGCTGAAGAATTAAGGCTTTTGAACTGTACTGTTAGAGAAGATGCTTGAGAGTCCCTTGGACTGCAAGGAGATCAAACCAGTCAATCCTAAGGGAAACCAGTTCTGAATATTCATTGGAAGAACTGATGCTGAAGCTGAAGCTCCAATACTTTGGCCACCTGATGCAAAGAACTGACTCATTGGAAAAGACCCTGATGCTGGGAAAGACGGAAGGCGGGAGGAGAAGGGGATGACAGAGGATGAGATGGTTGGATTGCATCACTGGCTCGATGGATATGAGTTTGAGCAAGCTCCAGGAGTTAGTGATGGACAGGGAAGCCTGCTGTGCTTTAGTTCATAAGGTCACAAAGAGTCGGACATGACTGAGCGACTGAACTGAACTGAACTGATAATGTTCTTCAGAGTGACTGCACCAGTGTATACTCCCACCAACGGTGTAGAAGGGTACCCTTTTCTCCACACTCTCTCCAGCATTTACTATTTGTAGGGTTTTTAATAACAGCTATTCTGACTGGTGCAAGGTGATACCTCATTGTAGTTTTGGTTTGCATTTATCTAATAATTAGCATTATGGAGCATCTTTTCATATTAGACAATTAATTCTTGATGCTGAGTCATGATCCATGAGAGGAAAAACTGATAGATTGGACCTCGTCAAAATTACAAATTTTGCTCTGTCAAATACCATGGGAAAAAGTTGAAAAGACAGGCAATGAGCCAAGAGGAAATACTGCAAGCAACATATCTAACGGAGAGTAATATTAAAGAATATGTAACTCCCAAAGCTCAACAGTTAAAAAAAAACAAAGAATTCCATCAGAAAACAGGCAAATGACATTCTACCACAGAGGACCTACAGATGGCTAATAAGCATGTGAAAAGATGTTGAACATTATTAGCCATCAGGCAAAGGGATAGTAAAATCACAATGAGATATGACTACACATCTATCAGAATGGCTAAAATGTAAAAATAACAGCAACACTAAATGTTGGAAAGGATGAGGAGAAACTGGATCACTCATACATTGCTGGTGGGAATGTGAAATGACATACAGTCATTCTGGAAAACTGTTCAACAGTTTCTTACAAAACTAAACATGCACTTATCAAACGTCCCAGCAGTTGCATTCCTGAGCATTTATCCTAGAGAAATGAACACTTAGCATCCCACAAAAGCCTATACATGAATGTTCATAGCAGCTTTATTCATAATAGCCCAAAACTAGAATCAGCCCAGATCAACAGCTGTCCTTCAACAGCTGAATGGTGAAACAAACGGTGGTACATACTTACCACGGATTACCCTGTAGCAATAAAAAAAAATATGAACTATTGCTACAAGCAACAGCTTGGATGAATTTTGAGTGAATTATGCAAATCATAAGAGGTACCCCAAACTAGCTCTCACTCCTGTTCCAGCAGAACCATGGTGTCCCAGAATTACTAACTGAAAGCCACCAGCGGCCCAGACACCTAAGGTGCCCACTATTAAAGCTGCCAGTTTGCACAAGGCCATTGCCTTCCTCTAGGGCCCTGAAGTAGATGCGGATACACTGTCCCCAAAGCTCTTTCTAGGAGGGCAAGGTCAGAGTCACTAAAAGGCGATCTGTCACTTAATTACAGCAAGAGTTTACCTTCTTTTCCCAGCAGTATTTCTCTCTCTCAGACCCAACTTTAGCTTCTGACATTTCAATCAAAACTCCTACTATTTCTTCACTATTTCTACCTGCTCAAAGTTCTAGGAGAACAGTTGTTTTCTTCCTTCAGGTTTCTTGCACTAAGCTAAGAAATTCAGAGACCACCAAAGTATGTCATCGAAAACCAAATGATATAGCTGTGCAGACTTCAGGCTTTCTGGAACTTGGATATCTCCATCTTAGCAGACTCCTTGCATACAAGAGCTCCTCTCTGTTAATCGGAAAATGCTGCATCCTGGAGTCAGATCTCAGCAAATCAGAAGAGCAGGATGTTTGTGGTCCCTGGCTTCTTTTGCTGTGTGAATGGAAATCTGACCTCTGTGACATTCTCTAGAGATGTTCCCAGCCAAAGGTCACAACCGAGACCCCACACCCAGTTCTCTGATACTGGAACCAGAACCTTCCTACAATGAATAATGGTTGCATCACTATGGCTTAAAAAAAAAACAAATATGACATTCAATGAAGAGCATCACCATCTTGTTCATTCCAATCCAGCCATATTTTTTCAAAGGAGAGAGATTGTCAGTGTAACTGCTCACTTCCATGCACACAAATCCTGTATGCAGCCTTTAACAGAGCATTCAGGTGAACTCTGGAATATGATGAGCTGCTTCCCTCCAACAGAGTCAGGCAAGGTGACTGCAATACAGGACTCCCTCCCTGAGAGATAACCTGAGCTAATTTGGCTGCATTCAATGGTCTAGCTCAGTCACATACCTTCAGCTCCCCCCAAGTCAAAAATATACCCCCTTCCTGAACAGGAAAAACAGTTGAAAACCAAAAAGTGTGATTTTAGTCTCATTCTGATGGATCTTGTGACATCTAGGTCTCTAAACCTCTCAATAATAATTTTTCAAGGCCATCTGGAATAAATAGAAGTCCCACTCAAAGCTGCATGTATGAAAATTCTGGTATTTGAAATGGATTTTTTTCCTTAAATGCATAAACCAAAAAAGCAGGCAAGCAATTGGATTAGAAGAGCAAGGTGTAAAAAAAAATAACCCTCTCTAATTGGCATTAAGTCACCAAACATTGTCAAACACATATCACTTGCTTAATTATTTTGTGTGCGCATGTGTATATCTTTATAACTTCATAAACATATAAATGAGAGGGAGATGCAGATTTAATGTACATTCATATGGCAATAAATACAAAAGCTGCCAGATTGTAAAATGCTATACTAATGCTAAAATGATACCATTTTTTTCTTTCGCTTTGCTTCCAAGTCACAAAGAACAAATTTAGAGTAAAGATGCAAAGCATGGATCCTCAACTAAAAGGGGACATGTGCACAGATCTTTTTGTCCAGTAATGCAAAGCATCTTTTTTTTTTTCCAAAGTATCTTTTAATACCCGTCTTCAGCTCTGTATTCTATTTGTCTAATTATCTTTCATTAATCTTACAGTGAGTTTATGCATAAAATGATTTCTACATGTCCATTAAAATTTTTATTGAAGAAGTTGTTCAATCGCTAAGTCGTGTCCGACTCTGCGACCCCATGGACCACAGCATGCCAGGCTCTTCCGTCTTCCACTATCTTCTGGAGTTTGCTCAGATTCATGTCCATTGAAGAAATTTTTCATAAATAGCCTACTGTGCATCATTCACCCCAATAAGCTTCATTTCAGCACAGCTTTCATTAGTTTTGAGCTTCCCTGGAGGCTCAGATGGTAAAGCATCCGCCTGCAATGCAGGAGACACAGCAGACAGGAGTTCGACCCCTGGGTAGGGAAGATCCCCTATAGAAGTACCCACTCCAGTTATTCTTGCCTGGAGAATTTCATGGACAGAGGAGCCTGGTGGGCTACAATCCACAGGGACACAAAGAGTTGGACACGACTGAGCAACTAACACTTTCACCTTTTTCACTTTTTAATGAGTTTTAGTTGGCGTATTACACTCACTGTACCACTTTCAGCAAAACCAATCACAGAAACAATAAATACGTTTGCCTCTAGTGTACATGGCAAATAGGCTCTAACGGTTTTTCAACCTTCAAGATGTTGTGCCAGTTAATCTTCTACAAAGTCTCAGCCGTGAGGCTTCTGCTGAATTGGCCATCATCCCAAGGTCAAACTCTCCTCCGGTTGTACTGGGCATCTTTTTACCATCCTTCCAAGCCTTCAACCTAATTTCTTTGCTGCCTGCACTGTGTGCCAGCCTGGCAGCCCATGCTCATTTGCATATTTTCTCAGATGGCTCTTTTCTAAAGCTGCCTCCTCCAAAGGAGAGAGAATGGTCACTCCTATGGAAAGTGCTACCCTCACTTGGTTATTTCAGTAATAAAATACACTGTTATTATCTACATGATGAGCCCCTGGGATAAGCACTGGTTTCAAGATTCATTTTCTCTCGGACCCCTCACTTGAAGTTGAGAAAAAGCTTTATTTCACTGGCTCCTCATGATCTAAGATTGTATGAGCTGCCCTGGCTGAACCCATTCACACTACCCTCCAAGAGCTGTGTCTACTCAGACCAAAATGAGCAAAAAAAAAAAAAAAAAAAAAAACAATGGTCATTCACAGAAACAGGCCATGGACAGAGCAGTGCAACTGACATGGCTAATGAGGCAACAGACAACATTCAAAAAGTAAAGTGCCTTGTCCTCTTAGAAATCTTGTGAAGTGAATGCACCATAATTTAAGTCCACATGGAGTGTAATTTAAAATACATTAAGGTCTTCATTTTCCTTATCTGGAAAAAAAATTTTTCCTCTAACTTAAATTCTTTCTCTCCCCCCAAAAAAAACATAATTATTTTGTTTAAATCATTGTTGAAAGCATTTACAATATCGTGGATATCTAAATCCTTATTTAAGAGGGAAAAAGAAGAGCTGCAAAATTTACCTTTAGAGAGTGATTTTTATTAAACATTGTTAAAGGTGCCTTAACATGTTGGAACCTGTTATTTGCAGACAGTCACCTCAGGTCTCCATTCCACTTAGTTTGTCTAGACACATAGCCAAAAAAGAGGGTATAGGCTTTTACTATGGAGAAAAGTGCGTGCTCAGTCATGCCCAACTATTTGGGACCCTATGGACTGTAGCCCACCAGGTTCCTCTGTCATGAGATTTTTCCAGCAAGAATACTGGAGTGGGTTTCCATGTCCTCTTCCAGGGGATCTTCCTGACCCAGGGATCGAACTCGTGTCTCCTCCATCTCCTGCACTGCAAGCAGATTCTTTACTGCTGAGCCACCAGGGAAGCCCTACGGAAAACAGTAGGAAGGCTCTTTAAAAAACTAAAAGAGTTATCATACAATTCTGCAATCCCACTCCTGGGCATATATCCAGAGAAAACTCTAATTTGTAAAAACACATGCACCCCTATGTTCATAACAGCACTATTCACAATAGCCAAGACAAGGCAACCTAATTGTCTATCAACAGATGAATGGATAAAGATGTGCTATTTATATAGTGCAATACTACTCAGCCATAAGAAATAATGAAATAATGCCATTTGCAGCAACATGGATGAACCTAGAGATTATCATATTAAGTGAAGTAAGTCAAAGACAAAAACCATATGATAGCACTTATATGTGGAGCCTTAAAAAATAATACAAATGAAGTTATTTACAAGAAAGAAACAGACTTGTAGATATAGAAAACAAATTTATGGTTGCCAAAGGGGAAATGGGTGAGGGGTGAATTAGGAGTTTAGATATGAACAGACACACACTACTATATAAAAAATAGATAAACAAGGACCTACTATATAGCACAGGGAACCATATTCAATGTCTTACAATAAACTATAATGGAAAAGAATCTGAAAAAGAATATATACATATGTTATAAATTATACATGTATATGTGTTATATATTACACATGTATATATATTATATATTACACATATATATATGTTATACATGTCATGTATGGATGTGAGAGTTGGACGGTGAAGAAAGCTGAGTGCCGAAGAATTGATGCTTTTGAACTGTGGTGTTGAAGAAGACTCTTGAGAGTCCCTTGGACTGCAAGAAGATCCACCCAGTCAATCCTAAAGGAGATCAGTCCTGGGTGTTCACTGGAAGGACTGATGTTGAAGCTGAAACTCCAATACTTTGGCCACCTCATGTGAAGAGTTGACTCATTGGAAAAGACCCTGGTGCTGGAAAGGATTGGGGGCAGGAGGAGAAGGGGATGACAGAGGATGAGATGGCTGGATGGCATCACCGACTCGATGGACATGAGCTTGGGTAGACTCCGGGAGTTGGTGATGGACAGGGAGGCCTGGCGTGCTGCGATTCATTGGGTTGCAAAGAGTCGGACACGACTGAGCAACTGAACTGAACTGAACTGATATATGTTATATATACTTAACATATATATATATATATATATATATATATATATAACTGAATCACTTTATTGTACACTAGAAACTAACATATTGTAAATCAACTATACATCAATAAAAATAATAAATAAAAAAGGATGGCAAGGGCTTTTTGAGGTTTGTCTAAGAATTTAACGAACATTAAAACATATCAGACAGGCTATGTGTCTCAGCTGGTTTTAAATGCCAACTCCAATACTGACTAGGATGTAAATCTAGGCAAGTTATATATTTCATCCAATTATCTGTTTTCTTGTCTTCAAATGGGTTTTTTACACACCTATGTCAGAGGGTTGTTTTGAGGATTAAATGAGAAATATATGTTATGCCTTTGGCATAGGGCTTGGCTCAGTAGGTATCCCCAAACACTAATACATCTTCACAGAAAGTCAGGCCTAGATACCTAGGTCAAACCATCAGTTTACAGCACTTCTCTTTGCCTGAGTCTTGAAGTTTTCCACTTTTTCTTCGGTTATATTCCAGTAAAACTTTACTTACAAAAACAGGTGGAGACAAGATTTGACCCAAAGCTTGCAAACCGTAGTACAGATAATATGTCTAATGCAGATGCTACAAATACTGTGTATGTGTGTGCATATATATAGCTTAGATATGATTTTTCTAAAGTTTGATTTGGCATGTATTTATGAGCATGTTGGCTATCTGCATGTTTGTGTGAAAGGGCCTTGTGAATGTTCACCCAAAAGAACTTTGGAGAAATGTGTCTGAGTATTTTATACATAAAGGAGATTTTTTTCATAAAGGACAAGTTCTTCCATTACTGTTACATAATCTGTCAAATGCAAATATTTGTATAGCTCTCTGCAGAGGACTCCACATGGGTTTCTCACACGGGTAAAGACAACAAAACATGAGTAATAAGTGAAAGTGAAAGTCGCTCAGTCGTGTCTGAGTCTTTGAGACTTCATGGACAATATATATATATATATATATATATATATATATATATATATACAGTCCATGGAATTCTCCAGGCCAGAATACTGGAATGGGTAGCCTATCCCTTCTCCAGTAGATCTTCCTGACCCAAGAATTGAACCAGTTTCCTACACTGCAGGCGGATTCTTTACCAGTTGAGCTACCAGGGAAGCCCATGAGTAATAATCATAGCCATAATTCTTTAGCACATATCATATGCTAGGTATTGAATCTTTGATATACATTATATAGATGCTAACATGGAGTTCTTCACTCTTGCATGTGAACTAAGAAGCTTGATGTGGTCAGTGAAAGACTGACAATAAATGAAAGTTGCTCAATCGTGTCCAACTCTTTGTGACCCCATGGGCTATACAGTCCATGGAAATCTCCAGGCCAGAATACTGGAGTGGGTAGCCTTTCCCTTTTCCAGGGGATCCTCCCAACTCAGGGATCGAACCCAGGTCTCCTACATCTGCAGGCAGATTCTTTATCAGCTGAGCCACAAGGCCTGATCTCTTGTTCCTTCCTAAGTACTGCATAGTCAGATAGAATGGGCTGTAAGTTATTTACCTACTGGAGCTTTTCAGGCCAACTTTATGGCTTAGTATGTGGTCTGTTTTCAAAAATGTTCTGTATGTGTTTGAGAAGAAAGTGTATTTTTCTAATTGGATGCTGGTCTCCTACAATGAGTTTGTTAAGCATGTTGCTCAAATCCTCTGTATCCTTACTCATTTTTGTTCATTTCATTTTGCAATTACTGAAAGAGGTTAGTAGATTTTACAATTTCTCCTAATAGCACTATCCATTTTCACTTTACATATTTCAAAACTATGGTATTAAGTGCTACAGGTCTAGAATTATTATCTGAACAACTGAACACTTTATCATTATCCAGTGATCCTGTTTATCCCCCCAAAAGGTTTTGCCTTAGTTAATTTAGCTACATCAGCTTCCCTCTGGTTAGTATTTGCATAGAATATCTGTTCCAATCCTATCAGTGTCCTAATGTTTTAGCTTTGTCTCTCATACACAGAATATAGCTAGATTTTGTACTTTCATCAGTTGATATAATCTATGCCTTTTAACTGGTGAGTTTAGTCAACTTCTATTTATTGTAGTAACTGAGGAGTTGGCTGCCAAGATCAAAAGGACTTTTAAAAAAGTACCTCCATGTATCCTGGCTGTAACCTGGTAACTCTAGCCAGTTTCTAAACACTCTACTTGCATTCAGTCTCTTGTAAGAAGTTAGCAAAAGTCCAATGATCTCCATGAGTGAATCTGAGCTGATACTATACAGTTATGGGGAAAGGTCAATTAATGCAAGGAACAGTGCACACAAGCCTAATTCATTTGATGTAAACCAATGCATTGCACACTTTCAGTTGCTCTGTATTCCTTCCGAAATGTGCATGGAAGTGATTCATTAGAACTATACTCTTCACAGAAACAGACCAATTCTCTTAGGCTCAGTAGGGCATCTCCACTGGTAAAATTAAAAAACCAATCAAACTGAATAAGAAGTCCTCTTTGCAGACATCTACATCGAGAAAGAACATGATTCTTGACAATTTAGAGTAAATGAAGTGCAAATTATTCTCTTATAATATATACCAGAATTGAAGCTTAAATTGTGACTAAAAAAGAACCCACAGTTTAATCAGAAAAATATATTTATTGGTAATTCCCATGAGCTCATATTTGATACAATTATATCATAGGATAACAAGTTCAAAGCTATTGCTAAGTTATAAATATGGAATTTATGTCGAATTTGCATTATTGAATTTTATTTTGAATTTGCATGTGTGCCTATATTTGAATATTTATAATATTCCAGAAAAAGCACAGTGGAATGTGCAAGACAGATTTATTTAGTGTAATGCTCTGAAATGTGTCAAAGTCTTCAACACTGTTCTTAGAGGCAAAATGGCAGAAATAACAAATGGCATGCAATAAGACCAACTGAATAATCTGCAAAGTCCAATACCTACAAAGCTAGGAAAGCTTCTCTGCCAATAAATATTTTACTAAAAGTTTAGACAAATATTTCTCTAAGCTTACAATGACATTGTATTATAAGACATATACCATTAATTGGAATCTTCATTACACTTTAATGGGAGACCGAATATTCCCATCTATACCTTTTTTTTCTCCTAATCTCAGTGACTAAATATCTCATCTTATTTGCCACAGAATGTTGATATTAGCTTCCCAACTGCGAAGCACATTCTTTACACTGTCAAAATAGCTTGTCCCTAGAATGTAGTCTTTGTGGAGTTTCAACAATAAGATTCTGAACCTCACTGTATTTAGTGGCCCCTCAGATACCCAGAGCAGTTGAGGAATGCAGTGTTCTAGTCCAGGGATCCCCAACCTCTGGGACCAAATGCCTGATGATCTGAGGAGGAGCTGATAAAATAATAATAGAAAAAGTGCACAATAAATGTAATGCACTTGAATCATCCCCACACCATCCCCAGTCCATGAGAAAATTGTCTTTCATGAAACCAGTCCCTAGTGCCAAAGAAGTTGGCGACCGTTGGTCTAGTCAACTTAATTTACAGTTAACCGGGGGCAATGCTCTTATGAAGTGAAACTGCTCTAGGGGGAGGCTGCTGCAGCAGACTGGACTCCACTTCTCTCCTGGATAAGGGCAGCTCATGCACTAACTGATCTAAGCCCTCAGTTGTGGACGTTTAGAAGCTACAGTCCTTCTCCCAACCCCAAGACTTCGCTCTTCTAATCAGACCATTAGCTCTCGTATCAGCTCACTTGAAAAGAGGCTCATGAGTATTCAAAGTCCAGGCTATCTTGGGTGGCTCTGGCTGAAGAGAGTAAGCCTTTTATTTCTGTGTGCCATTATTAATTTCCTGTTTCATTTAATTTTTAAACAGAGAACAAGCAATGGCAATCCACTCAAATATCTCTGTACTGTACTAGTGTAAGAGTTCTGTGGATTCTTTGGAATGTGATAACAGCCAATCATCAGAAAAATCAACAGTCGATGTCTAACTTATCACCTCTGCCTTTCAGTCTCAGAGTTTATTTAGCCAAGGCTGCTTTCCTCATTAAGGACTCCCAGAATATCAAGAGGCTAATGAAATAACCAGCCAATAGTCTTTAGAAACCAAAAAGCAGACGTGTGTAACTTATCAAAGCCATAATAAAGCATCATTTTAAAAACTGTTCAGATTTTTCCAATTTGTTACACTTACAAATAACTCCAAGTAACTTACGAATAATGGTAGCCTCCTAGGATACCATTATCATGTCACCCTCTGTTTTTTCCTCATGGCACTTCTCACAATTTTCAGTAATGAATTATTTGTTTCATGTCTACCTTTCCCATTCTATGAAGCCAGGGACCATGTCCACTTGGTTCCTCACAGTGCCTCCAGCACATAGCATATTGATGAGATATTCAATAAATATTTGTAAATAAATGAATAAATAAATGAATGAGTGATAGAAAGACATGTACAGGACGGTTTTTCAGGAAACCCAGGAAAGAAATCTTGGGTCAAAGAAATACTGCCAATGTTCTCTGTTTATCTATTTTATTTCCAAAAGAATCATTTCAATTTACATTTCCATCAACAATGTATATGAATGATGGTATTTACCACACCTTTGTCAACACTGACTACTACCCTTTTTTTGTTTGGTGGCGGTGGTGATGTATACCTAGTTGTTTTTTTTCAATCTGAGAAATTAATTAATTAGAGAAGCAAAAAGCTTTTCCTATATACAATTGAAATTTGCATTTCTTTAGTACTAGTGAAACTAAGCTTTTTCTTTAGTTTAGAAACTAAAAACTAAGCTTTTCCCTTTCTGTAAACTAGCTTTGGTTCCATGTTGCAAAATTTTCTGGTCATAGCCTTTGTTTTTCTGCTCGATTCATTGGAGCTCTTTTTCCAGGAAAGATGTCAGCTTTTTGTCTGTTTTATTTGTTGTGCATATTTTCATCTGTTTGACACATGCCTTTTCATTCTGGTTATTTTTGGACAGATAAACATTTCTCATTTTTATATAAACATAACTGTCGATCTTTTCCTCTATTCAAACAGTCTTTTCCTTGGCTAAGATCCCCACATCAAAATTGCAGCAATCATTTAAGTAATACTGCCAACTGTGAATTCAGATTAACTGGGTTCACAGACTCCTACGTATACAACTAAGCCCTAACCTGTTCAGAACTCCAGTTCTCACTTGTTTGCAAGCCTTGGCCAGTAGAAACCTAGGCAAGTTAGACTCGTCACAACTCTCAATACCCTCCCAGCACTCACTAGAGCCCCTTCTCAACCTCTTCTTTTTTGTCAGTGGTACCATGTTGACTCCAGACTGAAAATCAGAGCTCTATCTTTAACTTGACTACATTTACTTTTGTGCTTCTTACATTCCTGCCATGCAAGAGTTTCTCATACCTCTAGGGTGCGACCTTCTGGTTGCCATTCCAGGACCTCTACAAGGAGGCTCCCTAACCCTCCCCCAGGCATGAACCTTCTCGGGGACTTGACCTTGAGATGCCGTGAAGATGCCACATCCACCCACAATGCCTCTTTTCTTCTAAATTTTGTTGTTTGTTCATTGTTTAGTCCCTAAGTCATGTCTGACTCTTTGGGCCCCATGAACCATAGCCCACCAGGCTCCTCTGTCCATGGGATTTCCCAGGCAAGAATACTGGAGTGGGCTGCCGTTTCCTCCTCCAGGGGATCTTCCCCACCCAGGGATGAAACCCGCGTCTCCTAAGAAGCCAGTTTCTTCCCAAAAACAAGCCACCTATTCTCAGAAACCTTTCCAAACAGATCTCTCCTTTTTCTGGCCTGCTCCTCATCTTTTAGAAAGAAAAGAGCCTTAGAAAGCGACTTGTTTAAGTCTCCCATTTTACAGAGTGGGGGTGGACTTGCCAAATCACTGGCTCTTCCCCACTCCCCACCTGTCTATGCTACATAGTTCTACATTTTTGCCATCATGAACTTGAGGCTGAAGACGGTGACCTCGACTTTTGGGGATTTGTCTGGGCTCTAATCTCCACCAACTGCCAGCACTAGGCAGAGGTCATAATACTTACTCCACAAAGCTTGCTGATTAGACCTAAACTGTTACATAAACAGATGAACTTTTCTCTGTTTTTAAAACGTATTGCAATAAAGGTATGACATTTTGAAGACGTTATTGATATTCAAATCATTTCCAAACAAAACCCATCTTCTTTATTAAATATCTAAAACACCAAATTATTCTGTTCTACTGTAAGTTCTGTGAGAGCAAAGATGACACGTCTCTCCTGGAATATAATGGGCAGCTTCACAAAATTTCACTTCACGAATGACAGATAGAAGAGGTGACTATTCTTTAAAGTCATTTCATACTACTTGACGACAGATATCTAGAAAAGACAAGCTCTAACATTCTTATTGCCACATAACAGCACTAATCTAAAATTACTATTAAGAAAATCTAATTCCAAATAGTTTTTTATACCACCTTGAGAATTTTGAGCTTGGCTGGGATGCCAGCAACGTATTTGCCACCCAGGCAAAGATGTTAATTTATCACGGTGAATTTCTCCCCCTCTCCTGGGAAATACATGTGTGCAGGGCAGGAGGCAATAACAGCTCTTAGCATCCTCGGCTAATTGAAGCTACGCCTGTGAGAACCCAGTGGCCTACAGCTTGAGGGACCAGAAGGACCGCACCGCTGCCTAAATTGATCCATTCACCCGCTGTCTCGCCCTGTTCCACATGCCAATCTCATCGTCCTGCTTCACTGCATGAGGGAAGGAGTGGAGCATGGGCACCTGAGCCATGAGCAGGCTCATGCACCATGGACTTCTTACCAAGACATGGCTGTGTCAAAATAGAGCTTGGGAATTCCCTGGCACTCCAGTGGTTAGGACCTGGTGCTCTCACTGATGAAGTCTGGGTTCGATCCCTGGCTAGGGAACTAAGATCTCACAAGCCATGCGGCCAAAAATAAATAAATAAAGCCACCTTTAAGCCAAAGGAAAAGAAAAGGAATCCTTTACTACAAGTATTAAAAAGGAGTGACCACAAGGAAGACAAAAGAGAGAGAAAGCTATGCTCCATAGAAATGCCATATAGTCCTTTCCTGTCAGTGATAACCTAGTGGATTCTAGGTGACAATTAATTACTCTTCCCCTATGACTGCTGCAAAATGTAAAGACGCTAAATGTCTAAGATGCACCATGAATATGATGACCAGATTCTCTGACTTGGGTAGCCGAGGAAGCTGATCTTCTCCCGCCGCCAGCTGCCACCCTAGTGTGCCAGCCAGCACAGTGCCCCGGGGAAGAATGAGCCTGGTGCACTTTCTCAATGCCCAATTCTGAGGTCCTCCCACAGACTCAGGGATGCACTAGAGTTGGCTACAAACAGGGGGAATTTGGTCTGAGAAAAAGCCTGCAGAATCTGGGAGTCAGAAGAACTGATCAGCAGCCATGTTTTGATACATTTTCAAAAGCAGTCTTGGGAATTCTTGAATGAGCGGGATTTCGCTCTGGCCCCTAAACAACATATTCGCACACAGAGGCATGAAATGCAATTTCCAGGTGTTGTTTTTTTTTTTATTAAACAAACACAAATCTTAATAAACTGGTGCCTTTTGCCAGCCAAGCACTCTCTCTTTGTCCTCTCCAGGCAGCGTGATGGCAGCCGTTTGCACTCAGCAGTTATATATCACCCGAGCACTTCTAGAATGTAGCAGTGGGAGCACGACTCAGGTCTTGGCTTGCAGGCTCGGTGGCCTCTCATGCCCGCCTCCCCCACCCCAGCATGGATGGATATAGCGAATCAGAAGGTGTCCCTTCTAGCTGCTGACGGCTCCTCCTGATGCTTATTCACCAGGCCCCCAGAGTACTCCCACCCTGCTCAGCTTTGCAGTGATTCCCGCCTTGGCAATGAGACGCCCCTTTGCCACCCAGCCACCAGACCTTCTCCTGGTGAGCATAAAGCTTCAGGGAGGTAGAATTCTATTTCTCTCCCAATGCCTGCGGCAACCCTGGTCCAATCACTCATTCAAACACGTGTGTAAAAACGACTGGAAACGGCGATGATGTAGGTGATAATAACACCAGTGAGCATCCATGGAGTGTTCACTTTGTGGTAATGACTCACATGAAATACCTCACTGTGCTTTCGCAAAAAAAAAAAAAAACAAAAAAAAAAACAAAAAAAAAAACCTTGCTCATGAAGTTGCGGTCAACAGAGCCAGGGCTGTGGAATCAGCCCAAGCTGGAGCAAGAGCCCTGTTGTATCACTGAAGAGTCCAATGACCTTGAGAAAGTCCTTCAACCCCTTTGGGCTTCTGTCTCATCTGATAAATGGGGAGACTTCTGTCCACTCTGCCTTCTTGCTACCGACAGCACAACTTTGCAGAGACATAGCAGAGATAAGGGATGGCAAAGCTCATCAGGAACCGGAATGCACTCTCCACACAGACAAGGCTGGGAGAGGCTCGGGTCCAAGGTCATGCAGCTGGCTCACGGCTGGCCTGGAACTGAGGCCCAGGCGTCAGAACTCCCAGGCCTAACAGACGGAACTGCTGTTCTGCTCAGCTCAGCGGACCACACAGCCCACCAGCAACTGGCATGGAAGGCTACTCCACACAGGAACTCCCCATGGCTGACTCTCTGTCTCCTGAGACCAGCTCGCCGGCCTCACACATCACTGCCAGCACAGATGCTTCTGTCTCTAAATTTTCAACATACACACACACTCTCACTGTCACACACTTGTGCACACCTTCTCTCACAGAGATTAGCAGAGTTCACAGAACTGGTCCTGTAAGCAGTCAGCATCCTGGGAAATTCGGGAACCCTCCAGATATGACTACTCTTTAAGATGAAGATTTCTGGAGGTGGGTAGGAATTAAGGAAATAAAGTACCCTTGGGGTAGCCACGTGTTTCTCTAGCAAATTTTACTTCATTTTGGTGAATATCAGAAGATCCAAGTAACTCCGACTCTTTAGAAAGTGATTCTTCCTTTATTAGACTAGATGGCACTGTGGTATCACCCTTTTGATGACCAAGGAAATCGTATTTCATTTCAAATAATTTTGCTTCCACTGGGGACTGTCCAAGAGGCTAAGCCCTCCCCTTGAGGGGTCCTCGTTATCCTACGGAAATTTTCTGAAGGAATCTGCCAGAGGACAGTGACCATCAAATACACAAGATCACAATGATAATAATGTGTGTTTACACACTATGTCACACTACCTGTCCAAAGGGATTTTAAAAGGCACATGTGCCTCATGGAACTCCAGAGAGGGCTGGGGAGTCCATAGTAGCCAAGACTTCATTTTTCCTACTCTGCCACAGCCATGGCTGTGGAATTCGATTTTTGCCCTCAAGAGCTTTTTTTTTATATCAGCACCTCTCACTACACCTACAGGCTCCATCAGCAAGAGGAATTATTTTCAATATTGCCAAATTGTTTGTGAACATCTTCAACCCTAAAGTCTTGTAGTGACAATGGCTTACACAATTCTCACAATGGATTGACGTGGCAACCTTCCTAAGGTCAAGGTTTGCTTAGGAGGTTGGGGACAGGGGAAGTTAGTGCTGAAGGGAAATGAAAGTTCAACAGATTCTCCCAGAATTCCAGCATTCAGAAAGGACACTGTAAACTGAGGGATGGGAAAGTAAGTAGGGAGTAAGGTTTCCTCTAAATCTCAATGATGACCAGAAAGTTGGAGGGCTCCATTCGTCTGGGGCTGGACAGAAAAACCCACATTGGCTGTTGCATTCCGAGAGGTACCAACAAAAGGTGACAGTGTCTGGAGCAGAGCAGCCCTCCCCATGAGAAGGGAATGGGGAATCTGTCCAGGGAAGCAGCCTCTGTAGCAGCAGCAACCTCCTGTGGTCAGCTCGGTGGAGAGACAGAGAGCATGGTCATGTCAACTAAACTCACCTTATCCATTCCCGGAATCCCCTGCAGCAGCCCTCTCTGTTTTATAGAGACCAGCGGAATGGGAGCCCTGACTGGGGCAACTGCACCCCAAAGAGTCCTTCCTACTCCCCCGTTTATGGCACTCCCTGACCGCCAGCAACCAGGCATTGCAGCTGGCTGGAGGAAAATGCCCTCGCTTCAAAAGTGACAGGCTTTTCATAAAACAGCTCTTTCAGCATCAGCCCTAGGTTCCCAGCAAGTGGACTGGCAGCGCCCTGCTCTAGGGCTCAGGAATTTGTAAATCAGGAGAGGTTTCTCAAGACTGAGCCCCACACCGGATCCGCAGCAGCGTCCCAACCCGCCCTTCGGGTTGCACTCGCAAGGCGCAGGGGATGCCCCGCGTGCAGCCAGTGGCCAGGGGCGCAAGCTCTCTCTGGGTGTCCGCAAACAGCCGCAGAGGGACATTCATTCGCCCAAGGAGAGTAGAGCCAGCGGAAAGAAAGGAGGAGCGGGGCGACAAAAGTACGGAAGGAAGAGGGGGAAAAAAAACATAAAAGGTTAAAGAAAGGACGGGAAGCAAAGTGAGAAAGGAAAACGGAGGGAGACGGAAAGAGCAAGCGGCCAGGAGCTGACAAGATCCCAAGCGAGAAAGAGAGGCGAATAGTCGAAGCGAGGGGAAAGGCCGGGGTGGGGTGGGGAAGAATGCGGGATCGTCAAAGAAGAGAAAGGCGGCTTGGGAAGCTGGGTGCAGAGAAAAGAGAGAGGCTGGAGGGGCTTAGGCACGCTACATGAAAAGCGCGGCTCTTTCCGGCGCTCCAGTGCGGAATCTACATTCGGTACTCTGTCCCGGCGGCTGCCGGGGGGCACTCGTCCCGGGCCTCCCGGCCGCTTCCCCCCGCGCACTCCGAGGCGCCAAGCAGGCCAACCCGTATGCAGACACAGGAGCCGTCCCGGGTAGGAATGGACGAGCCGCCACAGCGCCGTGCTCCCACGCGCCAGGGCGCCAGACGCCTGCCCAGCCCAACCCGGGCGCCACTGCAGGGACGCCGAGGTGCTCCCTGGGTCACCCGCACCGATCGGCCGCGCCTTCCGATCCTCTGCCCGCCCGCCGGGCCGGGTCAGCACCCCGGCTCGGCTCCGGGGGGCCCCGCTCGGCCGCGGGCGCTCACTTACCTGGACGGTCTCAGCCTGGCGTCGCGCTTGCCGTCCACCACGGCGGGCACGCAGCTGGTGAGCTCGGTCCAGTCGGCGTGCAGTCCGCAGCTCCAGCCCGTGGAGAACCTGGAGAAGAGCCAGGTCTCCCGCTTACCCGGCCGGTGGCAAGTGCATTTCTTCTGACCCACGCGGCACTCACACGGCTGCTCCAGCTGGATGTTGCGCACCAGGTGGCGGCCGAAAGTGGTGCCTCCGGTCTTTTGGATGTGCAGGAACACGATCAGGTCATCGCCCTTGATGTCGAAGTCTACCTTACGCAGAAGGTCGCTACGGCTGAAATTGTAACGGGGCACGAACCTGGCGGAGCTCTCATCCTCCGAGCGGTACGGGTCCGGCAGCGGGGAGCTGAACGCCTGCAGACGGAGGAGCTGGCATTCCGTGCCGGGGCACACGTATTGGAGGACGATCACCGCAAATAGGAAGAGCATCACCAAAGCCAGCAGCAGCTTGTTGGATTTCTCATCCATGTTCCCGACGCTGGGGGAAACCCAAGCTCCTTACGTCAATCCCGCAGCTCAGCCCGCGCTCGCCGCGCGCCCGCACCGCCCCCTCCCCTGGCGCCGCGGTTGCTCCCCTTTCCCCCTCCCTTCGGCACCGAGTACTCCACCGCGGCGGCGGCGGCGGCGGCGCCCTTCCCCGCTTCCTTCCTTCCCGGCAGGCTCAGCGCTGTGGCTTCTGCCGCACACCCCTCCTCCCCCCACCCCCCGACTCCTTACCGCTGGCCGCCTGCCCTCTCCCCGCACCGGGGCTCTCTGGAGCGGCTCCGCGGGGTTTCGTCCCCATGGGACCCCGCCTGCCCCGGTTGCCCCACTCCTCAACTCGTAGCACGGGTCCGAGCCTCCGCGCATCTCGTTCCACTCTCGGTGGCTCCGTGGCTCCCATCCCCATCCCGCTTCGCCCCCCGGACTCTCCCCGGGGCTTCTGCCCCCAGTCCCTTGGCGCGCACGCCGCCACCTCCTCGCCTGCCCGATCTCGGGCTCCTTCACCGTGCGCCGCCGAAGCCCTGCTCTTGCCCGCATCGGGTTGCCCACCTTGGGGGCCGCCTCGAGGGAGCTCAGAGCCCGGCGTTCGGAGTTCCCCTGGGGGAAGGGGGTCCGCGAGCAGCCCGACTTGCTAGCTGAGACGCTGCGCTCAGGGTGCCCGCGGAAGCGCGGGGAAGGAGCCGCAGCGGAGCCAAACGCGCGCCGCTCCCCTCCCGAGCCCCCGAGCCCGGCCGCCGCGGGCCAGCCGGAACTTTGCGCCCTTTCCTCTCCTCGCGGTTGCTTTCCTTCCCGCACCGCTCCCGCGCGCCCTGGCCCGGAAGCGCGAGTCCCGCTTTCGCCTAAAACGTACCTGCCTAGGGGACCGAAAATCTTGGAGAATATCGCGCCGAGCACGTGCTTCAGAAAGTGGCCCAGGGCGGCCAGGCCCCGGGTGAGCAGGGCCCGGCAGAGGGAGCCCAGGTCCCAGCGTCTCCTGAGGTCGTGCATCCGCCTGCGGCGGCCTCGGAGCAGTAGCGCGAAGAGAGGGGCGCGCGCGGCTCCCGCCAGAGAAGCAGCAGCCTTTAGGGGCTCGTCCAGGAGCGGCTGGGAGTTGAATCCGCGAGACACACCCCTAGGAGGGCCCGCGCGGACTGAGGCGGCGACTGATCCGGGCCGGCTTGCTGCCAATTCGGCCTCTACTCTGGAATGCCGGCGGGGACAGGTGGTGCGGGCGGGCGCTCCTCGCTCCGGTTGCAACGGCGGCCCGAGCGCCCCGGCTGCACACGCAGGCAGTGCCATTCCCCCCTTCAGGCAACTCAGGGTACTAAGGATCAGGAGCGAGCTTGAATTTATGTAATAATGCCTCACGCCCAAGAGCTCAAACCACTTAAGCAAAAGACCTGGCTTTTCTCCGGTTTGGGGGGACGGAGGTCACCCTAGTGAGCACATCACTACACTTTGGCTCGTAATTTCAGCCTCCCCTAAAATAGCAAAGGCGCAAATTGGACCTTTTCCCTCTCTCCTTGCCAATTTCCATTCTCCAGCGGAAGCGGGGGCATTTTCTGAAAAGGTAAGTCCGCATGAAGGAAAAAGCATGACCAAAAAAAAAAAACCCAAAAACGTTTCAGAATGAGAATTTGAGTTTTTTAGAGCAGGAACTGGTCCTTACTTCCCTATTCTTTCTCAATCCCCAGCATCAAGCCCCGTGTCTACAGGAAGGCTTCACTCATAAGATTCGTTAAAAGAAAGGCACATGATTAAATACTACATGGGGGAGGGGGGCATCTAATCCAAGGTGATGTGACAAATGAGGAAGCAGGCCCAGAGAGGGAAAGGCATGTGCCCAAGGTCACACAGCGGAGCCTGAGGGTTTGAACCCAGGAAGCCATCCATTTCCTAACACCACCTCTTTTAATAAACAGGTGCAGAGCGCCCTCAAGCCAAGTGTCCGGAAAGGCTCTGTTCAGCACTGTGAGGATTGGCAAGGAAAGAAGGAATGTCCCTTTAGAACAAGGTCCCAGGACTCAGGACTCTGACTATTCCCATCTGATTGATCAGGTATTGGGAACTGGTATTTCTGTGAATGAGTGTCCACCGGTGTCCAGTCCCACCTCTGCAGATGGAGCTCGGGCTGGCACTGGTGTCTCAGAACAGTGTTGCTGGGGAGGTGGGGGCCCGTGAGTGGAGTCCTGGGGGTGGCAGTAAGTCCCTCCAGAGACAGGCGCTCCCAGGATCTCCCTTAGAACATTTGATCCCTTGCTGAGCTCTGTTCATCCCTCATCTATTCTCTCTGTGCAGTAAGGCAGCGAGGACTGGTCTCCAGACCTGAGATTCTGTCATTTGCTTGCTGGGCAGCCTTGGGATTATGACTTGCCACTCCTGAGCCTCAGTTTCCTCTGCTGTAAAATAGGACTAATTCCTTTCTGACCATCTGGGTCACTGTGAGGATGGCCTTTGATGTTGATGTTTAGTCTCTACATCCGACTCTCTGCGACCCCCATGGGCTGTAGCCCGCCAGACTCTTCTGTCCATGGGATTTCTCCAGGCAAGAATACTGGAGCGGGTTGCCATTTCCTCCTCCAGGGGATCTTCCCGACCCAGAGATTGAACCCCGATCTCTTACATCTCCTGCATTGCAGGTGGATTCTTTACTGCTGAACCACCAGGGCTTCCCAGGGATGGGTTTGAGCAATTCCAAATATGAGGCAGTGTTTACCTCCTGCTCTAAGCTCAGATGTGCCAACTGAGTCATGGGCCAGTGAAGGCAGAGGCCCTTCTCAGGAGATTTCACAGCTGTGCCCCTTGCCCTTACCTCCTCCCCAGACGTCCCCAGTCCTGGTTGAACTTCCATGTGGCCCCCAAGCTACTGGGGACAGTGAGAGTCCCTTCGTCTGGTGGCAAGCATGAAGGATTCTTGAGAATCCTGCATTTCAGGCATTTCACTTATCTGGGTGTCCCGGCGAGGGATGGGGGGATCAGCTGATGGGTGAAGGAGTCAGACTAAGGAGTCAGATGCAGCAACTTTCAAGGCAGACCTCTTGGCCTCCCAGAGAGCTCCCCAGATGCCCCCAGGCTTGTGGGACGCATCTGCAAGGGCAGGTGAGGGGAGAGCCAGGGGAGCCATGAGGACTGCCGAGGAGCTCAACCTGCCAGTTGCCCCTGCCTGCTCCCAGGCCACCCATTCGACTCCTTTGGTCTCTTCAGTAGGTGGCTCTCTTCATGGTGCCATATGAGGACCACCTCCCGCCCACCAATACATTCAGTGGGTCCCCAGAGAAACACTTCTAGAACACATTCATGCCCCCAGTGACTCTTAAGAACTCTGGAGTTCCTGCTCTAAGAGATATCAGTGGAACTGGAACATGGGAAGGTGCCTTGGATGGCGGTGGGGCGCTGGTAACCAGTACAGGAAACAGTCAGGATCTACTCATTTAGGTCATAAAGAGGAACACATGCACACAGTCAATCTGATTCTCAGAGGAAGGGGCAGTCAGGTTGGTAGTTTTGCTCTGCACAAAGAAGGAGCAGGATGAGGCTGTGAAGTCCGGCTTCTGAGATTGGATGCGTGCGCTCATTCACTTAGTCGTGTCCGACTCTGCGACCCCACAGACTGTAGCACGCCAGGCTCCTCCCTCCATGGGATTCTCCAGGCAAGAATACTGGAGGGGGTTGCCGTTTCCTCCTCCAGGGGAACTTCCCGACCCAGGGTCAAACACATCACCCGAGTGTTCTGCATTGGTAGGCAGATCATTTACCACTGAGCCACCTGAGTGTATTCTAGTGTAACTATATATACCAGCTCACTGGAGGGTGTTTGCATTTCTAAGACGCTCTTCTACCCTTATCCTGTAAGAAAAATAAAGGAATTACTCTCTTGTGGTGGATTTCATATATCTGGGTTCCTAAAAGTGAGAAGAAACTGTCTGCGGCGGAGTAGGGAACATGTCTCAGAGGACTGTTCCTGGGGTGAAGAGGATTCTTGCAAAGAAGAGGGAGTTCTTCCCGTGTGTGTCCTGAGAGCCACGTTCTCCTGAGGCCATGCCTGGGCCTTCGTAGGACATTCCAAGACCTCTTGCTCTGCTGGGCTGGGCCCATCTTCCAGGAACTGGTTCCCCTCAGGAATTGAGTAACAAAGATCCTGATAGTCTAGAAGGGCTTCCCAGATGGTGCTAGTGGTAAAGAATGCACCTGAAATGCAGGAGACATAAGAGATGCGGGTTCGATCCCTGGGTCAGGAATGGCAACCGACTCCAGTATTCTTGCCTGGAGAATCCCGTGGAGGGAGGAACCTGGTGGGCTATAGTCCATGGGGTCGCAAAGAGTCAGACACAACTGAAGCGACTTAGCACACATGCTCATACTCTGAAATCAGCCCTCTTTTGGAGACTGGGATGAGGAACAGGTCTATGGTTTTGCATCTTCTTTCTTAGGGCAGCCTGAGTGGTCGTCTGTGTATATATCTGGGATTCAGGACTTGGAACATGAGGGGAGGACTCTGCAGTCTGAGCAGGGCTTCTGGTTGTCTCCACAGTGGGCCGTTCTTTTCATCATTTATCCAGAACCTTGTCCTCCCATGGTTTCCACAAAAGGTTGCCAGTTCTGGGAGCATAAAGGTCAGGCTGGCTTGCATACTAAGCAGTGTGCTCCCAGTTACGCATTTGGTTGCTGGTGTCTGAGAGGAGGGTAGGGAGTGTTTGAGAGAGCCCTGGCCTGGGAGACCAGAGACTTGGGTTGCCGAGAACAGGACCCTGTATGACCACGAGGAAGACACCTATTCGCTCTTGGGCTCAGTTGCCCTATTCGTAAGAAGTCACCATGGTGTTGTGCCCTAAGGGTATTGTCCTGCTCTAATATGGTAAGTCACTTGCTTTTCTTGTCTTCTTCAAGGGCCAGAGTGCTGCCAAACTCTCAGTGCCTCGTCGCAGGGCGGAGCCCAGTCCTTCCCGCTTTCTGTAACGCCACATGGTGGGGACCCATTAGGCCATCAGCAGCTGGACTTGTCCTGAGCCTATGTGACAGGGGTAACAGCAGGGTCCCCTGTTCAAATTGAAACAGAAACAGTGGAAACTTAATGTCAGATAAAGTGCTGGCAAATAACTGAAGTAAATAAATTTATTTTTTAAAGTGCTGGCATTCTTTATAGAGTATAAAACACTAAGAAAATATGCTTTCCCCTTACCCCGAGCATTTGCCTCAAAGCTGTCTTTCCAGCTGTTGCTAATTTAAAAAAAAAAAAAAAAAGCTCATACTCTCAATTATAGGTGATTTTTGTCACCAAGATTGAAGACATGCAAACTGTTGTCACTTCGTTGCTGTTTTTCTGCATCTCTCCAAACTGAATGAACAGCATTGCTTCATGAAAGCACTGCTCCGAAATTTGACTTTAATATTCTAAACAGGTTCGGTGTGTTATAGACAGCACTCTCAATGGTTGTCTATTTTTCTCCCATGAAGCACTGAATTTATCTGTTTAGTCTTTAAAAAAAAAAACACATGGGGTTGAAGGAGTTAAAAGAGGAGGAGGATGTAGGGGTAATGTGTATACTGAATGAATGCATGCTGCAAAGGCAAGAGAAAGAAGCACTGGACCAGGGTTCATGGTCAACTCTGAACATCAGACCCATGGCCGCCCTTCTCCTGGTGAGAACTGCCCACCATTTCCCCAACAGTGAAACCCCCATTTCTCACCGACAGCCTTTGGAGGAGTCTGTTCAGGCAGGACTTTGAAAGCCATGGCGAGCCAAGGCCTGGCAACCACGAGGGGCAGCAGGTCAGACTCCACTCCTGACACAGTCATGTCTCTTATATGGGCCTCAGTCTCCACTCATAAAATAGCCTGACCAGGTACCTTCCTAAAGCTGGCTTAGGGGTAGAATAAAGAGGAAGCCAATCTCAAATGAGTTTATTTTAAAAAGGAGAGGGCATGGGTTTGGAGAGCACCTTGCCCTGGGGTTTCATCAGGGCTCTCTGAGCCGTCTCAGAGCCTCAGTTTTCTCATCCTTGAAAATGGGGCTATAACAGCCTCACTCGGCTGTAATGTGAGTTCACTAAAACAATCTGTGGGAGGTACTCAGTTGAGTTCCTAGAAAGAGTACACCTTGTGTAAATGTCCATTTCTCTTCGCTTTCGACTCTAAATATCTTTGGTTTGAGCTCTTGGTTTATATTTCCCACAACAGTAACATATACATATTTAATGATGGGGGTGGGGCTGGCTCTGCCCCCACCCCATTTTCTTTGCCTGCCTTCTTGTCTCACCCTCCCTTCACATCTCTCCAGTGCTTTCCGGAGCTGGTTTCCCCTGGGTGACGAAAGGATAAAATGATCCATTTAATCACACTGAGGAATGAGACGTGTCCACGTGAACCCTGGCAGGAGACATCTACAAAAGGGGGGGAAAATGATCCCCACCAGGAGACACCGTGAAACAGGCATAATGGCAGTGGAGGAGATGCTTGGGGAGCTGAGCTGGAGGGTGTTAAGTAGGTGCAGAACTTACAGGGCCAGCCCCACTCTATAAGTTATTGACAGTAATTTTCAACTCTCTTCACTTCAAAAGTTGATGGTCGATTTGGCCAGAGCAGTTTCGGCTTGATCAGCTGGGCAAACCACAGCGGTCATGAAAAACACGGTCAGTTTTGTGTTCATCCGGCGCGAGCCAGAGCTGGGCCAGCAACACCCTTTCCCCGTGGCTGAGTCGAAAGAGCGCCAAGCTGGAGGCAAAGAAAACAATGTTTGAGTCTTAGTTCTGCCTCCAGCTCACTGTGTGACCCTGGACTAGTCTCTTGACCTCTCTGGGATTTAGCTCCTGACCTTGGTAAATGGAGGGGCTGTGTCAGATGATTCCTAAGACCAAAGACCGGTCCCAGCAGGAACTTGCTGTGATCTAAGTTATGCCAGCTACCAAGCAGAGCTGAGGAGGGACCGCATTCTCTCTCGCCTTTGTGCGAGTAAAATGCTCTACCAAAGATGACCTCAAGCTTGGGGCTGAGTCAGAAAAGCCAAAGGAGGACTTAGAGGAGGCACCTTTCTTAGATCACGTGGGTAAGAGAGAAACTTGAAAAGAAACCTTCCCGGGCTTCTGCTGACTTGGAAAGGAAAGTCAAAACTGAAGGATTGGGGAAAAGTGTTGAGAACTGACCTCCCACTGACACAAAAACCCTAGATAGGTTTTAATAATGATAATAACAAAAGCAAGAATGGCCCTGCCTGTCCCACAGCCTCCCACTTGTTTGCTTACTGTGGGATCTTTGCAAGAGAGGAGCACGCCCACTGCTGATCTCCTGGCTGGTCTCTGTGGGAGTTCTAGTTTTAAATAATAAAATACAAAAGCTGAAAATTATATCTCAGAGCAATCTGGAGGATTTAGAGGAAGCTAGCCTCTGAGGGCAAAGTGGCTCCCAGGAAAAGGATCTCTTTGTCACCCAAATGGGCTTGAAGAGGGAGGTTTTATAAGAATAACCCAGGAAAAGAGAAAAATTAGTTTAGAGAAATCATACATGTCACCGCCTAAGTGAAAATTAATTTTTAATCAGAGGGAGCCAGATTAGACTTAACTGGGCTTGAGAGCAAAACCTAGAAAAGGATTTACTTTTTTGTGTATGTATTTTCAGAATCCAGATTTCACTAAAAGGCATGAGAATGCAGAAGGCTACAAGCTTAGAGCACCAGAGGGAAATGAACTTGGTGAAAGACACGGTGAACATTCATCCACACTGAAAAGCTGCCTTAGTGGGTACCATCTTGTGAAATATTTAGCTGACACAGAAGACAATATTCCAGCCCGCAGTCAGAAGAGTTGATACAAGTGAATAAAGGGTTAGAATTGTGATGGGGAGCAACTGAGGAAAGGGTGACATTCTGTCAAGGATGCCAGTTCCAGTGCTCTGCACCATGGTCAGGGATGGCGGGCCATGGTGATGTCACCTGTAGGCTGACTCCAGAATGCTTAGCAGACTATGCCAGGAAGGCCTCCTTGACTCCATACCTGTTATGTGTCAAGCACTTGGCTAAACACTTCACATGCCCTCTCTCAATTAACATGCTCAGCAAGGGACTTCCCTGATGGCCCAGTGGCTAAGACTGCAGTCCCAATGCAGGGGGGCTCCAGATTCCATCTCAGGCCAGGGAACTAGATTCCACATGCCGCAACTAAGAGGTCATGTGCCACAACTAAAAGATTCTGCATGCTGCAGCTAAGACCTGGCATGGCCAAATAAATAGATTTAAAAACAACCATGCTTGGCAGCCCAGTGAGGTGGTTACTTCTGCTGTACTGGTTGTTGTACACTATTTTACAGAAGAATGAAATGGGGTTCAGGATTAGAGTCACCCAGCTTGGAAGTAGTGGAGCTGTGCTGTGGTGTTGCTGTGCTCCGTCGTGTCCGACTCTTTGCGACCCCACAGGTTGTA
The DNA here is from genome assembly GCF_963930625.1 of Muntiacus reevesi. Classification (NCBI taxonomy): domain Eukaryota; kingdom Metazoa; phylum Chordata; class Mammalia; order Artiodactyla; family Cervidae; genus Muntiacus; species Muntiacus reevesi. The sequence continues at coordinate 118,682,124 of NC_089271.1, read as the reverse complement.
TCCTGCCAGGCTCCTCCATCCGTGGAATTCTCCAGGCAAGAATACTGGAGTGGGGTTGCCATGCCCTCCTCCAGGGGATCTTCCCGACCCAGGTATCGAACCTGTGTCTCTTACGTCTCCTGCATTGGCAGGCAGGTTCTTTACCACTAACACCACCTGGGAAGCCCAGTGGAGCTGAGACTTGAACCCAAATCTGTCAGTCTCCACAGTGAGTCCAGTGTCCCAGTGATGCTCATCCAGCTCCAAGACATCTAGGCATGAGCTGGAGAGTGAGTCATCCTGTCCACAAATCGAATATCAGGAAACTTAGATGGTCCTCATCCTAGGCAGAGAGAGATCATGGTGTGTGTGGGGGCTTATGCTCTGAGGACACTGAAGGAAATTGAGGTCAGGGGCTCAGAGCCTGAACTTTGTTAATAGTAAAGAGGGAAGCATAGATGCAGACACTGCAAACCGGGTAACAATGCACACACAACCTTGGGACATCACCCACACTATCTGATCCCGTTATTTTTGGGGGAAGTGTCTTAAGCAACTTTGTCCACTCTGCTATGCAATAACCTTCTGAAAGGCTGGGACCTTGGCTTCTTCATTTTTAAAACTTCTCCTCAGAGCCCAATAACAATAATATTTGGTCTAAGGCTTCTTGGTTTACCAAATACTTTCATGGACACTGACTCGACCTTCAAAATAACTCAACGAGGCAGCTGTTCTTGCCCTCACTTTATCTGTGGGGAAATGGCATTTGGTGGGGCTGAAGGACCTTGGTCAAGGGCACACAACTGATGTGGAGTTGTCACTGCTGACCACTCCCTTGATACCCCCAAGCACGCAAGCCAACACGAGGTAATCACAAGGCCTTTCACAGAGGATCTGCCATAGAGTAGATGCTCAAGAGATGTCAGTTGTTCCCTCCCTTGACAATATATGATTTTAAAATGCTTTCTTTGCACTAACTATATCCTACCTGGTACCCCAATATATTCAACAGACACCAGTCTACGTTCTCAGAGAGCTTACCATTGATGTAAGGAAATACAGCCTGTGTGTGTGCCCAGTGACCCAGTCCCTTCCTTGTTAATGAGGTTGTACAAAAAGTATCCTAGGTCCAGAAGATGTGGTACATATATACAATGGAATGCCACTCAGCCATAAAAAAAGAATGAAGTAATGCCATTTGTAGCAACATGGGTGGACCAAGAGATTGTCATACTAAGTGAGGTAAGCCAGGTGGGGACAGACAAATACCATATGATGTCTCTTATATGGAATCTGAAATATGACACGAGTGAACATGTCTATGAAACAGAAACAGATTCACAGACATGGAGAACGGACGTGGTTGCCAAGGTGGGAGTGGGAACGGGGGAAGGATGGATTGGGAGTTTGGGATTAACAAATGCAAACTATTATAGATAGAAAGATCAGTAACTGAGTCACTTTAGCGGACACCAAAAACTAGCACAACGTTGTAAATCAACTATGCTTCAATAGAATTAAAACAATTTTTAAAGTGTCCTAGCTCTGCCCAATTTCAAATGCCACCCTCCACCTGTGGCACCAAGAGTGTGACACTGTGAGCAGTGTGTGGTTTCACAAGCACACTATAGTTTGTATCCACATCAACAGCCCCATTAGGACAAATAGTTGATTTTTTAGACCAAGTCAACAAGCTGGTGTGTTTTATTTCACTTTAGCTGTGTCTGTCCTGCTCACTCCTCTCCCTACAAAAAGCAGCTTTTTGACTTGGTCTAAAAAATTAACTATTTGTCCTATTGGGGCTGTAGATGTTGATACAAACTCTAGTGTGCCTTTTGCAGGGAGAAGAGTGAGCAGGACAAGACACAGTTTGAGTGAAATAAAACACACTCTAAACGTTTCACCCTAAACGTTTCTAAGGTTCCAGATCTTGCCAGTGATTTTTTAGCAAGTCAAAGCAGAAACTGACTTTTGGTATTCCAGAGTCTTCTGGAAGACAGCCATATAAGGAATTGCTCGATGAACAGTTCCTGGCTCTCTAATCAGGGACAAACCTTCTGCCAGCTGAGATGCAAGATGCTGTGGCAGTAGCAAGCTAACAACAAGGACAACGACAACAACAATTTGCCAGGATGATGCAAACCCAGAATGCAGGAGAGGCTGTTTTCTTTGTGGAATGCATCTGGAAGTATGGCTAGTTGTGATTTATCATCTGCATTAGATGCTCCACCATGACATCCTATATAGACATTTTATATTGGATATCAACTGGGAAAATTTTTATTCAACACTAATTTCATCAAAACCTGTGTAGCTGATACAGCCAGATTTCATCAACTGAAGGAGAATGAGTATAATATAAACTATTCACTCTAAAGGCATTACTTTATTATCTGAACCTTCTTTGAGCTCTATTATACAATAGAGTTTGTAGCCTAATACTTAGATTGAAAAAAATGTAGAGTTGGAGATTCAGGCTGAACTGTACCTCCTTGTAAGACCCCTGAAACGGATCTGAAATGATAAGGGAGTCACTCTTGGAGTATTTATAGACCACTCTTCATGTCAAAGAATGTAAAAAAAGTCCCCCAAAGGCAAAGTGGTCTGCGCAGGTCCTTTTCCTGCCCTTCCTTCTCAAAAGTCTGCTGCAAAGGCTGTGGTCAGTGCTGTAGGCTGCTCTTTTATCTCCGTAACCTGAGCGCTTCTGCAGAGCAGGCTCCGTCTCCACATGGCATTCAGTGAATTCCGAGTCAAGTCCAGGCTTGAGTCAGCTGCCTTCATTGTAAGTCTTTTGCAATTCAATGGATGGCTTGGCCCTTATGCCTTGAGGATTGGAATCTCCTGGACAGGGATAGGATTTCACTTTCCATGTCTACAGCACTTGCACCAAGGTTATTAATATAGTCTATACAGGGGGATCATATTGACAGCAAGCTCAGATCCACATCATAACGTCTGTGGCTTGAAGCTAGGCTGAGCCGAGCCCCCCAGGAGGAGACTGAGTCACCCTAGGCATCCAGCCACCCTGGGGAATTTTGAGAGTTCAAAATCCAGTTCAAGTCAGTCCTGTCTAGGACACTGCTTCTTTCCTTCTATATCAGCCCCACTCTCCCAGACGTCCCACCCATGCCTGGAGGTGCATTTCAACACATAAGGAGGAAGAACCTAATTTGGGGAACACCTCAGGTGTTACCTCCACTGAGGCATTAAGGACTCAGAGTTTTAAATGAATAAATGAATCATAATACAGTGATGTAGCCCAGCCGAAGAATCACTGAGGTCATTGGAGGAGCTGGAAAATGCAGTGGAAGGAATACACTTTCTGGATTCAGACCAGGATTTGGATCTCCATCTGGCTCCTTGCTAGCTGTGGCCTCAGGCAAGCAGGGCCTCACTTTTCCCGTCAATACAGTGGGGAAAATCAGCTATCTTGTAAAGTATGCATGAGAAAAGAAAGAAAAAATGTATATAAAGCACCTTTTACAGGACCTGGCAGAGAAGAAGTACCCAACAAATGGCAGCTACTGTTACGGAAGAGGCCAGAGAGATGGCTAGATGTGTCTTAGTGTCCCAGTCATGCGGGAATGTCTGCCTCCACTGTGGACAAGGAGTCCTCTCCTCAGATAAGACACTGGGTCACTACATGTTCTTCACTCTCTCTTTTGTTGTTGTTGTTTAGTCCCTAGTGAAAGTGAAAGTCACTCAGCTGTGTCCAACTCTGCGACCCCAGGGACTATAGAGTCCACGGCATTCTCCAGGCCAGGATACTGGAGTTGGTAGCTTTTCCCTTCTCCAGGGGCCCTTCCCAACCCAGGGGCTGAACCCAGGTGTCCCAGCTTGTAGGCAGATTCTTTACCAGCTGAGCCACCGGGGAAGCCCAAGAATACTGGAGTGGGTTGCCCTTCCCTTCTCCAGGGGCCCTTCCCAACCCAGGGGCTGAACCCAGGTGTCCCAGCTTGTAGGCAGATTCTTTACCAGCTGAGCCACCGGGGAAGCCCAAGAACACTGGAGTGTGTAGCCTATCCCTCCAGTGGATGTTCCCAACCCAGGAATCGAACCGGGGTCTCCTGCATTGCAGGCACATTCTTTGCCAACTGAGCTATCAGGGAAGCCCAGCTAGGTCGTGTCTGACTCTTTGCAACCCAATAGATTGTAGCCTGCTAGGCTCCTCTGTCCATGGGATTTCCCAGGAAAAAATACTGGAGTGGGTTGCCCTTCCCTTCTCCAGGGGACCTTCCCAACCCAGGGATCGAACTCTCATCTCCTGCCTTGGCAGGCAGAGTCCTTACCACTGGGCCACCTTGGAATCCCATACTCTTTCTTTCACCTTCGTGTTTTTAATGATCCAAGTCATTCATGACTGCAAGCTCCATGCGAGTTCAAATATTGTAGAAAAAACAAAAATTCTCTCGATTCGCATACAATCCCACTGCCTTCCCTCAGGGAAATCGCTGGTTTCAGTTTGTTTTGTAGGTTAAGGGACTTTTTGGTACGCAAGTGATATAAGAATAGACGTAAAAAAATACATAGTGTTGTTTTATGTGGGTTTTTTGTAAAAAACCAAAATGTGTGTTTTGCATGCATGTTTCAGTATTGAAGTATGATATGCATAAAGAAAAGGGAACATAGGCTAAATGCATAGCTTGAATTTTCACAAACTGAACACACATATAATTGACATTCATATTGAAAAACATTATCATTGCCCCAGAATCCTCTTTTGTGCCCTTTTCTAGTCAATAAACTCCCCAAAATGGCAACTATTGTAACATATCAGTGTATATGAGTTTTGCCTGCTTTTGTACTTTATATAAATTGAAGCATACAGTGTATTAGTTTTGTGTGGCTGCTGTCACAAATGACCACAAATTCCACAGCTTAAAACAACACAAAACTATCATCTCACAGCTTCTCTAGGTCAAACATCCAGGCATAGTGTGGCTGGATTCTCTGCTCAGGGCTTCCCATGGATGAAATCAAGGTGTCCACCAGGACTTGGGTCTCATCTGGTGCTGGGTTCATCCTCCAAGTTTACCAATTGTTGGTAGAATTGATTTCCTTGTGGTCATAGGACTGAGGTCTTCATTTTCCTGATGACTCTCAATTGGGGGTCGTTCTCAGCAACTAGAAGCCACTCACATTCCTTGTCACAAGGCTTCTTCCACCTTTAAGCCAGCAGCAGAGAACTTCTTTCATGTCAGTCCCCCTGTACTTTAACTCTGACTTCCTCTTCTGCCAGCAGTTAAAGAACATCCTCTGCTTTGGAAGAACTCATTTGACCAGGTTGGGCCTCACCTGGATAATCTCCCTATCTTAAGGGTCACTGCTTTGGGACTGTAAATCTGCAAAATTTCTTTACAGTAGTGCCTAGATTAGTGTTTGAATAACTACGGACATATTTGTGCCCACTGGGCTCCAGGCATCTTAGAGGAGATTCTGCCCACCATATGCACTATGTCCTCTTTGATGTCCAGTTTATTTCACTCAACACTGTGTTTGTAAGGTTCATCCATATTGTGAGGATCAGATCTTTTGGTGAACATGTGTACATACAGAACTAAACACTTTTTACTATAAGACGGTAAAGTTTTGGACTTTTTGTTACCAAAAAATGATCCAGCCTACCCTAACTGATGCAGCAATCTGAAAGTGGAATTGCTATGACCAAAAGTATTAGAGCTTCCCTGGTGGCTCAGAAGTAAAGAATCCATCTGCAATGTAGGAGACCCAGGTTCGGTCCCAGGGTCAGGAAGATCCCCTGGAGAAGGGAATGGCTACCCACTCCAGTATTCTTGCCTGGAGAATTCCATGGACAGAGGAGGGTGATAGATGCTGCCATATTGCCCTCCAATAAGGCAACACCCTGGATATTGTACAAGAGCATCTTGCCACATCCTTACTGACAAATGTTATGATAGAAGCCTGTGTGTGTAAATGAATTGTGACCAATCTGAGCTTTATTTTGTATGCCTATAAAATAAGGATTTTACCCTAAGGATCCAGGAGAACAAGCCTAACCCCCCGCCTGTCCAAACCACTAACATCACCATCAAGGACTGTGCATGTCCCTTACTGTGCTGTTTTTTATTTCATGGAATTTATCACTCCCAAATATTCCATATATTTACTAATTTAGGATATTTACTGTTTGCTTTCTATTTCTACTCACTAGGATATGAGCTTCTGCATGGTGGGGTGGGGAGTGAAATCTCTGTTAGGTTGTTGTTAGATCCCAGAGGCCTAGAAAATTCCCTGACACACAGCAGGTGCTTATAAATATTGGTTAAATGAACACATTAACTCAAGCCATGAACTTGAGGTTATTATTATCCATAATTATAGGTTATTTTACAGTAAGAGTCATCATATTTTCCAAATCAATTAGGTCACTGCTTTAAGAAAGTATTTTCTGCATTGAAATGTGGGAAATGATTTAACTATGTGTTTGTAGCCATTGAATCTACTTTGTCCTTCTACCTCATTTTTTAATTTTACTTTACACAGTTGTCAAGAAATTTTTTAGAATATCCTAAATTCTTTCTGGTTATGCTTATAAAATTGAGATCACTAAAGAAAACCAGAGATTTACAGATCCTCTCTTCCTAGAGCATTCTACCTACCAAAACAATAAATATTTGTCCCTGCGAATTCTGTCCTGAAATATCTTCCCTTCTCACTGCAACTGATCAGTATGCTGCTTTGCCTTCAAGATCGGAATCAGTGAGGGTCCAGAGCAGAGCTGTCAAAAAGACCTTTCTGCAATGATAGAGATATTCTTCATCTGCCCTCCCCCAAGTCATAGCCGGTAGCTACCTGTGGCTTCCGAACCCTTGAAATGTGGCTACTGTGACTGAGGAATTAATTTGTAATTGAACTTAATAAGGCATTTTTATTCACTTTAATCTTAAGTAATTTAAATGACCACAGGTGAGTAGTGGCTATCATATTGGACAGTACAGCCCTAGAGGAAAGAGATGGAAGAATGGAATCCATTTTTGATCCTTTGATTATGGCAGCCAGAGAGATCCTGAGACTCAAAGGTGAGAGGAAAAGGTGCCGGGTCCCTTTGTTCACAACTCCTTCCCCCAAGTGATGGAGAAGAAGCAACAGAGTACTCTCATCTTCTCTCCTCAGATAGAAGAGCTTGGGCGGGGGGACAGAAGGATTCATGCTCTCATAGTCATTGAACATCACCTTAAGTTGTTTCTTCATGTGGTCATTGGCTTAGGTTGTGTCGACACAGGCCCAGTGACTCAAGCTGGAACTCTGAATGTGAAATGGCCATTTGGAGACATGGATTTCACAGCTCACACACAGTTCCCCCGCTCACACTATGCTTTGTGCAGCTCACCCTGGGGGCACTGGCAGAGGCACTCAGTCCATCTACTGGAAGACTGGACACTTCAAAGGAGGTGGTGATTACTGAAGCAAGTAATGGATCATAAGGAATTAAAGTCTAGATATGTCACCCAGTAAAGAAAATAACCATAACTAGGGTTTTAAAGGAGTAAAGAAAAGAATATTACCTACTTTGAGCTACTTCTTGGAGCAGAGGATATTTGGCTCTACTGCGATGTTATGAAATTAATTTGAGGTTGAGAAACTGTAATATATTACAGCTATCATTCTCTCTGGATGGTTTTACAATCAACATGTAAGATATGAAAAAAGAAAGATGCCAATAACATATTAATGTGATATTTGGTGTTCAATCTTCTTTATGCAGCAGAATATTATGGCTGAGCAAAAAATGATCAAAAAGTTGGTTCTCTTTTATACAAAGAAACAGACGGAGGAAAGTTGAACTTTAAATTATCCCATCTGTCTCTTTCCATTGATTGAGTCTTCCTCATTAAGATAAATTTCGAGCTAGAATATCATTATCTTTTGAGTTCTCCAAAAAAGTAGTATGCCTTTCAGCTACCTTGGTTTCTTTCTTTTTCTTTCCTGATTTTTTTCTTTTCCTTTTTTCCCCCTATATTGGCAGCTTGTAAGGAAGAATCATTATCCCGTTCTGTATGTTCCAAATTTCTTATTTGAGTTCTTCTGGAAATATATGTATGGTTAGCGTAACACCTGACACCCACCTTATAGATGTACCCAAGCGAAGTTAGACATCTGCCGCGTTGGCACAAGAAGGGTGTGTGACTTCTCTTGGACGGAAGAGAACCCAAACTCAGCTCTACCATAAACTAGTTGTGGGATCTTGGGGGAGTCACTTACCCTGATTCTTAGCTTCTTCATCTGTCAAAAGGGAGACACCAGTGAAGAGGACAGAATGGCTGAGTGAGCTCGCTTTATGACTTCTGGCTGGTTCTGACTCGCTTCTTCTGACAGATACCATGGCTCTGCTCAGTGGCTTATTTCTGTCCCTCTCCAACAACCAATGCTGATGTGATGTGGACATTCTTGGTAACCTGTAGACAGCAAGTGCTCACTGGGCGTGAATTCATCCCCCTCTCCTTGCCCACATTCTCAGCCAAGCAGCTAGTGCTGCATGTTCATCAGATGCCCCTTGTTCTCCCCCTACCCTTCATTGCCAGGGATAAAATGAAGGGACAAAGCAGGAAGCACTCATGATGACAACATGCTTATGAGGATAGCAAGGCCCGAATGGACCCTGTGAATAAGTAGAAGAGCAGAAGTTTCTGATCAGTTGCCTCCTCCTACTCCCTATCCTTACAACCCTAAGAATCCATCTACTTCCCTATTTGTGGGCTCAGTATCCTCCCCAAACCCACCCTCAGATCCTTCATTAAACTACAGTGTGGGTGAGTGAGAACTCTCCTTGTTCCATGTACATTTCCACACGGATCAGAATCTCCAGTTAAAATGGATTGTTCTCTGAGTCCAAAATCTTAGGCATGAAGCTGTGGGAGAATATCCTCCATTTCAAAAGCCCTTTCTGGAGTTCTGGAAATAAGGCCATGTAATTACATGCCTACAGGGGTGAGCCAACACCACAAGGCCTTCTTGAACCGCAAAAGGGCCAACTATTTTCCCAGTGGAGATTGCCCAGGTCATGATCTGCAGGAAAGGAATCTTATTAGGTCCCCATCAGTTTGAACAAGAGGGGGCAGCAGAGAGCAGTTGACCAGAGCCCCAGGAGCAGAGTAAGTGTGGTTGGATAAAATGGCATGAGACAAGTGCACTGGGAAGACCCAGAGGGATCGGGTAGAGAGGGAGGTGGGAGGGGGGATCGGGATGGGGAACACATGTAAATCCATGGCTGATTCATGTCAATGCATGACAAAAACCACTACAATATTGTAAAGTAATTAGCCTCCAACTAATAAAAATAAATGAAAAAGAAAAAGAAAAAAAAATGCTGCCTTGGAGAGAGATTTGTGAGGAGGCAGGTTGGAAATGGGAGTGAGGTTGATGTCAAGAGAACAAACAGTACAGGGAAGGAGGGGGAATAGGTCTAGGCTTCAAGAGACACCATTGTGGCTGGAACTAGAGAATAATGAAGGTATCTGAATCTACAAAGAAAGTCTCTGGAGTGAAAGTGAAAGTCGCTCAGCCATGTCCAACTCTGTGACCCCGTGGACTGTGTCCATGGAATTCTCCAGGCCAGAATACTGGAGTAGGTAGCCTTTCCCTTCTCCAGGGGCCCTTCCCAACTCAGGGATTGAACCCAGGTGCCCCACATTGCGGGCCGATTTCTTTACCAGCTGAGTCACAAGGGAAGTCCAAGAATACTGGAGTGGGTAGCCTATCCCTTCCCTGGCAGATCTTCCCAACTCAGGAATCAAACCAGGGTCTCCTGCATTGCAGGCGCATTTTATACCAACTGAGCGATCAGAGAAGCCCAAAAGAAAGTCTCTAGGGAGGAAGCAAAACATTCTTTGAGAGATTAGAGCAGCCCATTGAGAAATATGATGAACTCTAAAAGCCTTCTCTGGAGAAAAGTCAACATGGATTCTATAGTCAAACTCAAGAACTGTTAAGCTTCCTAAACAAACCCATGCATGGACTGCAGGTCCAAAATGAATATAGGTGCTCTGAGACAGTAAAAGCAACGCCATCTGGTCACTTGGGTTCTTCATCCTCTTGGATGTGTAAGTCTGGGCTGCCCACTCAGTCAGGAAGGGGCCCAGGCCTGTCTTCATAGGTACTCGCATTTCTATTAGTTCTAAACAATCCCAAAGCAGCCTTGGACTCGAGTTTATTAAGGATCATATATAAGATTTGAGTGTTTCTTCGCTACTCTCTACCTCTATCCACTAGCTAACATGTTGAAACATTCCTAAGTGCCAAAGACTTTGTGTTTCTTACCTAAATACAGCCTCAAATCAATGAACTCTTCTCATCTTCACTTTACAGATGACAAGACTGAAGTTAAATCACTCACCCAGGTTCACACAGCCCACCAGTCCTAGAGCTGGGATGGGCATTCATCTAGCACACTCTGAGCCTGAAGTCTGGGTCATTAACCATGCTGCTCACAGTTTATAATAGCCAGGACATGGAAGCAACCTAGATGCCTATCAGCAGACGAATGGATAAGGAAGCTGTGGTACATATATATATATATATATATGGAATATTACTCAGCCATTAAAAAGAATTCATTTGAATCAGTTCTAATGAGATGGATGAAACTGAGCCCATTATACAGAGTGAAGTAAGCCAGAAAGATAAAGACCAAAAGTATACTAACACATATATGTGGAATTTAAAAAGATGGTAATGATAACCCTATATGCAAAACAGAAAAGAAGACACAGATGCACAGAACAGACTTTTAGACTCTGTGGGAGAAGGGGAGGGTGGCATGTTCAGAGAGAACAGCATTGAAACAAGTATACTATCAAGGGTGAAACAGATCACCAGCCCAGGTTGGATGCATGAGATGGGTGCTCAAGGGCTGGTGCACTGGGAAGACCCAGAGGGGTGGGATGGAGAGGGAGGTGGGAGGGGGGATCGGGATGGGGAACACATGTAAATCCATGGCTGATTCATGGCAATGTGTGGCAAAAACCACTACAATATTGTAAAGTAATTAGCCTCCAACGAATAAAAATAAATGGAAAAAAAAAAAAAAAAAAAAAAACACATGCTGCTGACCAGACCCAGCTCAGGCTTCAGAGTTTTTAGAACATTTCAACATTCTTCTAGGGAGGAACCTTGTTCAGAAGGTCGGTTTTGAGTCTTTGTTTTTCTGATAGATAGTGAAGATCCCAGTCTCTGGGATCCTTGTCCAATATGTGGTTAAGCAGGTGAGACACCCACCCAGGGAGGGTGGGGGGAAATGGGAGGCCCTGTGATGCTCACTTTCTCAACACCCCCAGTTATTGTGCTGCTTCAAACATTGGACATCCTCCCATAACTGCACAGCTTTGCCGAGGCAAAAACATTCCTGCTCCAGAAATGCATACAGCCTGTGGAATTTTGTAGATAGAAGTTGTTTATTAATAATTCTTTTTTACTGTTATGTTCTCTTAGATTTTACTTGATAAAATATATCTGTTGAAAGAGGGAATATGTTTTAGGGGAAAAAAAAAGAGTGTCCAACTGCACTGGCTGCTTCCTCCCCACTTGAGGATGGAGGTTTGGCTCGCTCCCCTGATTATGAGAAAGGTAGTGGTGAGACACAGGTTCCATGCCTGCTGGGATAGTTGGCCTGTAAAAAAAAAAAATCAGTTCCCTTAAACAGTTTTTTAAAAAACATCACGTTTGTTAACTTACTATGTGAACAACCGCATGGAACATAAAATAGATATGATCACAAAGAGCGGGCATTTTAGAGAATAATGAAGTCAGTGCATCATATAAATAACAGATTCCTGTGGGTTAATTTAACTTATCTTTATAGCAAAATCACAACTACCTTCCAAACTGTTCAATCTGCAGTCATCTTAGATGTATGGAGCTTTTCACCAGCTTTATAAATAAATTGGATCAAAGCCTCCTATGAGAAAATGAAAAATAATTTAAAATGATGTTTTTCTCACACACACCCCACCCCCACAATGGCATGGCATTATGGCTGATAGCTATGAAAATATTCAATGTACTGAGTTTTGCTCCATTTCCCATATTAAAACATGTTTGGAAAAGATGTTTATTTACTTCTTCCAGCTACCTGGATTAATGAGAGTGTCCAGCCAACCACTCTCTGCTGTTTTAGCTCTGTTATTCTTTTTCCAGAAGGAAAAGACATTTAAATAATTAGCATGATTTCTCCACATGCTTCTGAAGGGTATGGTGGGCTCACAGGGACACACTCTGTTCTGGCATGCAATATGCAATACAGGTAAAGCATTTATCTGTAGAAGGAGGTTTCTTCTGGCTAAACAGCACAGTCCTCAAGAGGAGGTGGAAGACAAGCGAGAGAAATGGAAGAGAAGAGGAAGAGAAGAGGGGAAGAGATGATGATGAGGGATGCAGGAGAAAATTCTTGAGAGTGGAGGAAAGCTCTGGTATTGAACTTTTAATGGACTGAGTTGAAATGCAAAAGCAAATGAGTCATTAATTACCCACAAGAGATGAAGTTTTCAACCAGAAGATGCTGAGTCATCTTAAAGGGGTAAGGTTTAGTAATTTGCTCCTCAGTGGAAATGCAGACTCACAAGCAGGTTGACCTCTGTCACAGAGACATAAAGAAAGTTACAATTCTGCACAAATGAGTTACATGAAATCGTAAATCTGCTTGGAAGGTCTTACTCCCACAAAATTTCCAAGTGGTATCAAAATGCTTGCATGACCTTTGGGAGGTTCTCCTTAATCTATAGCTGAACTCTAGGGAATCCTTGTTTCACAATACATTATCAGCTACAACATGAAAGGAAGTGTTCCATGGTCAAATACTGGCAGGAAAAGCCGAGTTAAATAAAATAAACAGAGACTTGTAATGGCAAGGCTTCTTCAAGTGTTTAGTGCTAATTGGCATTGTACACACCTCCCATGGAGGGATATAGCACATTATCATTTCCCATTCTTGTCAGTGAGTGTGTTGTTCACAAATGCCTGTTAATATTTCATTGATCTAACATTCCCTTGAGGAAGTTTGGGAACTATGGCTTAATCATCTAAGGTGCTTCCTCAGGTAACTACAGAGAAGGAAATGGCAACCCACTCCAGTGTTCTTGCCTAGAGAATCCCAGGGACGGGGGAGCCTGGTGGGCTGCCGTCTGCGGGGTCACACAGAGTCGGACACAACTGAAGCAACTTAGCAGCAGCAGCAGCAGCAGGTAACTAGGCCTAGGATACAGAAAAGATGGGAGCCCCTAAAGGATGGATAAAGGAATGCCAAACACAGACTTGCCTTTCTTCTTAAGTTTGTCCTGGACTGGTCATGGTAGGAACCTACTTCTTAGTTTCTCTGAAGGTGGTGGACCAACCTCTGGGCTGCACATAAATAAAATCTCCTTAGCTGGTCTAGCTATAAACACAGATTATGTTGGCTGTAGTCCAATACTTCTAGAACGAATTCAGAGAGCTAACAGCTCTCCAAACTACCAGGAGACTCCAGCCTGATGGCTAAAGACTGAAGCCTGAGTTTGTCATAGCTTGGAGGCATTTCACCAATAATTGATGATTGTTGGGACTGGGGGAAAGGGTAAAAACAGCCAGTGAAAACACTAGAAAGGATTCATCAGTTCTGCAGTAAAGGGACTTGGTTGTTGGTATATTTTATTTTTACCATAAGAATGATGGCCAGGTTCAAGAATTTCAAGAGTTCTAGGTGTTGGCTGAGAGATCAAAAGAAGAGTCTTGCCATTTCACATTTCCATGATCTTAAATCACCCACATATTATTTGGAAACTGACATTTACTCCAAAGCCCTTTGATTGTGCCTTTCCATGAATGTAGAACGTCATGCTTTCCTGGAGCAACTAAGTTTCTGCCAAAATGCCGAAAGATGGGAAGTTTGGTAATGGGAGTGTTAGGTGAGTGAAATGTAATCTTTCTGTCTTACTTCTGAAGTTCTCTGATGGTTCCCATGTAATTGTCTTTGACATTTAATTGAAAGCACCATGTTTTTTTTACTAAGCAACCCATTTGAGCCCTTGATGGTCACTTAAGACCTACTTCACTGCCATCTGGCACTCTTCCAAAGCCAAGATGTTGTAGTAAATGCAAGGTTCAGCTCCGTCTGCTGCAGTCGTGTATTGATCTTGTGGTTCTTGAGGGAAATGGTATCTTATTCAGATTTTCAAGTTCTATCTTATAATGAAGGTCCTTTGGCTTCCCATGGTTTCATAGCTGTGAAGTCAATTATGACTTAAGTAGCACTGACAATATACTATATTTGTGAAAGGAAAATTGAAAAATTATTACCTGATGGATGAGAAATGGTTTTGACATTTACAAACAGAAAATGCTTCTCCATATCTCTTCTAAATGATGTCTGATGTTGACATTAGCACTTATGTAGTTCATCCAGTTGTAGAAACCATTGTGTGCTAATTCTTAATAGCATAAAACCTATTACAATGGGGAATAATAGTCCTTCAAAAGGCTTCGTTCCAGCCTCCTTCTTCTAGGCCCATCATATCAACTCCATAATAACTAATTTATTTTGCTGTAATTCTGATTCAGCCAAGGCATAATGCTGTGGAGGAAGACATAATGAGGCGCCTCAAATAAAGGCTGAAGTGGATGGGGCAACAAACAGGTCTTAGTCAAAAGGTTTGTATTCACTCCAGAAAGGTTTCATGGGCAAGATTTGAGATTGAAAGGCATAAGCTTTTAAAAGATTTTTGTAATGAGGGCCAACTTTTCTCTTAATTATCCAAAAGCAATTTTGATAAAGAGGTCAACAAAGTGTAGGGCTTAGATTTGGGGTAATCTTAACAGAAAATTCTAGTCTGCATATCCGTGATGAGACCAGAGGAGAATTTCATCATACCTCAGTACTCCTTTTCCCCACAGTGGTTGGCATTGGAAGGCTGAAAACAAAAGGGTTCAACATTTCTATAGGTGGAAATGAGTGGATATGTAAGTTACCGACCAGGGTTCTTGGACTCCTTAATAAATAGAAATTGACTAGAAGCCAGACAAATTCAGGAAAGGTTTTATTGATGCCCCTACTGTAATAGGAGGGAGCAAGAACAGGTTCCTTTGCTTCCTCACTCACCAAGGTGGGGCAACCTTGTTCCCATTTTATGGGGTGAGCGTAGGGGTGTCTAGGGACCAGGCCAGAGGGGTGGCTTAGGTGGTTTGCCCACCTCTTTGGTGGTATTGTGTGCAGGGGGCATGTGGTATCCTGTTTTTTCTCCCAGCTCTTCAAAAGTGAAAATTAAGCTTTTCGGTCTCTTTGTATCTTTTTGTCCAGAATTTGCCCCAACTGCACAGGCATACAGTTATTTTTAGTTTCTTTGTATTTTGGTGCTTGAGGAGACATTTGTCCAGGTGCAAGCATTGCAGCACTGCAGCAAAAGGTCCCAGGTCCCAGCCTGTCTGACTTAGGAGCTATCTGTCCATGGAAGAGACCTGGGCAGCAGGATTATACCCATGAGGTCAATCAGAAGAGAGGGGTGGTCCCTGCCCACTGAGCTTGCCAGAGCACATCCACACCAGGAAAAGGCAGCAGCAGCTCCAGAGAGAAAGACACCTGGGGGTTGTCGCCAAGGTGCCATTTTTTGCTCTGGGTACTAGATGGACAAGGGTCGCCTTGCCAAGCTGAGCATTTAGGTGACAGGAGTAGTACATGCAAAGGAAAGGAACTGTGAAAAAGCATGTTGTGGAAGTACTAAAAGAAGTTTGGGGAGGCAAAGCGTATGGACCAAATAGGTCCCATCAGCAGCCTGGCACCATAGTTTAAAGAGCTTCCTATGCCATACAGAGTTTGCATGTGATTTTGGAGAAAGATACTGCTAGGGCAGAGGACAGTGTATTCATGGGGAAAGGTTGCCAGGATGTCCCTCTTCCTCTTCTCTCCCTGGGATCCCAATTCACCAATACAGATTAGCTCAAACACCAGCACTGCACAATGTCTCTGAGACTCTCTGACCAACTGCACCACTACACACACACACACACACATCTATGCACACGCCACAGAGAATACTGCCTCCTCAACGCTCCCATTTCACCACTTAATTGCTTTCATCCTGGCACCTGGCAGGATTTAGTGAATGAACTTATATATTATGTCTGCTTCTGATCAAGAGCAGAAAATGCGGGATGGTTTGGTGTTTTTTTTTTCTTATTTTTTTCTTTTTGGTTGGTTTGTTTAAGCACCATCATTCCAGAGACTGGATGCACACACTTCTCTTTGAATGTGGTTTCCTCAAGTTGAATTTTTTTCTAAAAAAATATTTATTTATTTTAATTGCAGGCTAATTACTTTACAATATTGTGGTGGTTTTTGCCATACATTGACTTGAATCAGCCATGGATACTAGAACCCTGTCCCGAACCCCTCTTCCTCCTCCCTCCCCATCTCATCCCTCTGGGTTGTCCCAGTGCACTGGCTTTGAGTGCCCTGTTTCATGCATCGAACTTGGACTGTGCATTGAACTTGGACTGTGAAATGCATCCATTTCACATACGGTAATAAATATGTTTCAATACTACTCTCTTAAATCATCCCACTCTCACCTTCTCCTGCAGAGTCCAAAAGTCTGTTCTTTACATCTGTGCCTCTTCTGCTGTCTCGCACATAGGGTCATTGTTACCATATTTCTAAATTCCATATATATGTGTTAATATACTTTATTGGAGTTTTTCTTTATGACTTACTTCATTCTGTATGATAGGCTCCAGTTTCATCCACCTCTTTAGAATTGACTCAAATGCATTCTTTTTTATAGCTGAGTAATATTCCATTGTGTATATGTACCACAGCTTTCTTATCCATTCATCTGCCGGTGGACATCTAGGTTGCTTCCATGTCCTGGCTATCGTAAACAGTGCTGCAACGAACATTGGGGTACACGTGTCTCTTTCAATTCTGGTTTCCTCAGTGTGTATGCCCAGCAGTGGGACTGCTGGGTCATATGGCGGTTCTATTTTTAAGGAATCTCCGCACTGTTCTCCATAGTGGTTTTACTAGTTTGCATTCCCACCAAGAGTGTAAGAGGGTTCCCTTCTCTCCACACCCTCTCCAGCATTTATTGTTTGTAGACTTTTTGATAGCAGTCATTCTGACTGGCGTGAGATGGTACCTCACTCTGGTTTTGACTTGCATTTCTCTGATAAGGAGTGATGTTGAGCATCTTTTCATGTGTTTGTTAGCCATCTGGATGTCTTCTTTGGAGAAATGTCTGTTTAGTTCTTTGGCCCTTTTTTTGATTGAGTCATTTATTTTTCTGGCATTGAGCCGTTTATTTTTCTGGTATTGAGCTGCATGAGGTGCTTGTATATTTTGGAGATTAATTCCTTGCCAGTTGTTTTGCTTGCTGTTATTTTCTCCCATTCTGAAGGCTGCCTTTTCACCTTGCTTATAGTTTCCATCATTGTGCAAAAGCTTTTAAGTTTAATTAGGTCCCACCTGTTTATTTTTGCTGTTCTTTCTGTTACTCTGGGAGGTGGGTCATAGAGGATCTTGCTATGATTTATGTCAGAGAGTGTTCTGCCTATGTTTTCCTCCAAGAGCTTTATAGTTGTTGGTCTTGCATTTAGACCTTTAATCCATTTTGAGTTTATTTTTGTGTATGGTGTTAGAAAGTGTTCTAGTTTCATTCTTCTACAGGTGGTTGACCAGTTTTCTCAGCACCACTTGTTAAAGAGATTTTCTTTTCCCCATTGTATATTTTTGCCTCCTTTGTCAAAGATAAGGCATCCGTGGGTGCGCCAATTCATCTCTGGGCTTTCTATTTTGTTCCATTGATCTACATTTATGTCTTTGTGCCAGTATCATACTGTCTTGATGACTGTGGCTTTGTAGTATAGTCTGAAGTCAGACAGGTTGATTTCTCCAGTTCCATTCTTCTTTCTCAAGATTGCTTTGGCTGTTCTAGGTTTTTTGTGTTTTCATACAAATTGTGAAATTATTTGTTCTAGTTCTGTAAAAAATACCATCGGTAGCTTGATAGGGATTGCATTGAATCTATAGATTGCTTTGGGTGGTATACTCATTTTCACTATATTGCTTCTTGGCCTTTTGGCTAAGATCAAGTGTAGTATCTGTCTTCAGGCTGACTTCTGTTTGACCCAGCAGGAAAAAAACTTCTTCTTTGAGCCCCTGTCTCTGGCGGGAATCCTCTGAAGGATAGCCTGAGGCAAGGATCTGGTGTCTCCTGATGGACAGGTAGGGTATGGGAGGGAAGGCAGGAAGTCACAGGGTTGGGATCTCAGGGCAGGCCCACCAAGGAGGGTGGCTCAATTACCTGCCATGGGGCACTCCTGAGAGCTGGCCGTTCCCTGGCAGAGATGTGGGCAGGGGGTGGTGAGGGACATAAAATCCATGCATTTTTGGATCTCTGGGTGTGCATTCACAGAGGTGGATGGAAGGGGAACATAAAATGGGTGGGACAAGGCTATTGTCTGCTGAAGCTCTCTCTGCAGGTGCCACAGAAAATGTTTTATCCATCTCTGTACCTGGTGTGGTGCATAGTAGGAATTCAATATATGTTCGTTGGATGGAAGAAATTGCTGTTCTATTTTCCACAGACAACACAGCAAGCTGAGTCTGATTCTACTCCTGTAAAGGGGTGGTGTTAAGATTTTCCTCCTTACCACTTTCAGAGACTATCAGACACACTGCTTCCCACCATTGATTTCTATTCAGCTGAGATTTGTGCAAAGCCAACGAAGGAGGAGCTATGTTTATTATTTGTTTGCAACACATTCCAGTGAATGCTTTGGTATTCAAAATCCACTGTACTTTTGCCTCATTTATTTCTAAAAGAGAAGTCAGGAGATAGTCTTTGCCCTTTAAGTAATGGACATGGGAAGTCAACAAAAATACATTTAAAAGCACATGCATTCACTTTTCATTTGTCCGAGTTCAAAATTAGATGTTTCTCCTCCATTATCTCATAAAAGCGTGTGATTTATGAAAGAAACTGAAGCGAGTGTCATTAAAACTGATTACCCTAAGTGAATAGTGATGTATTTGTGGCTATGCAATGTGATTATGATGTTAGTGAGAGTAATCTAATGATCAGTGGGATAATGTGATTTTGTGGTGTTGATAAAAGACTAAAAGCAGAAGCCCTTGGTGAAATCGCACCTCTGATCTGAAACAAGCCCCAAATGATGAGCAAAACAACATTTGTTTTGACTCCACCCATGGACCTAGTGCCCAGGAAGACAGTGCCCTCAGACTGCCCCAGCTGTTGAGAATCCAGTCTCCTGCAGACCTTGGAAACTGGGGGAGAGAAGGGAGCACACAGCAGGAAGGGGAAAGAATTTTCTCTGAGAGAGGCCCTCTCCACAGATGCTCCCAGTCCCTCCAGGAGCCACCACCTGCTCCTTCTTTGGCGCCTGGCACCCTCCATCCCTCTGCAATCCCTTTGCTCTGGGTCTCCCCGCATCAATGGTCCTCCTCCTCCTCCTTGTGCATCATCACTTTCTCACTCAGCCGTGGATCCTCCACCTCTCAGCATTTCTCAGCTTTGAAAATGACACCGTCTTCCCTCCCTCCTTACATCCCCCGCCGAACGGGTAGGGCATGCACCCTGACCTTGTTCCCTCTCCTGCCTTTCTGCTCCCTGCCTCCTAACTCCTCTGAATATGGATCTGATCCTCCTATTGTACTGGCCTGAACTGATATGATGCAAATTATTAAATTTGCAAATTATTAAATGTTTCTTGTTTCTCCATCATATCTAAGCTCTCAGAGCATTTGATGACTTCTTGAAATTCTCTCTGCATATGCATCCCCAATATTTCCCTCTCCTGGCCTCTGCTTACTCTCTAACAACCCCCTTCTCCACCTCCTGCTGCCTACATGTGGGCAGATTGAAGACTTTGGCCTCACCTTTCCTCTTGTCTCCCTTAGAGATGCCTTTTTTCTCCCACAACTTAGATGACCACCACTCTGCAGCTGCCTCTGAAATCTAGGACTCCAACCAATCACATTGCTCCTGGCTTCCATTCCCATCGGCACACAGATATAATTCCCCTCTTTGCTCTTTGCCCTCTGCCCCTGTGGCATGGTTCACTGCAGTGCAAAGCATTTTTCCATGAGATCCAAAGTGAGAGGAGCTAGATAAAACCAGGCTCAACATTTAGCTCTGCCACACACTTCCTGTCAGATCTGGACAATTTTCCCATATAGTCTGAACTCCCATTTACAGAACCAAAAATAATAACTCATTCTTACCTTGCATGGTTGTTGTCAAAGTTAAAAGCATTCATGGTCATCACCTGGCCCATAATTTTTATTTCTTATGTTTTAGCTGTTATTATTAATATACCCAGTAAATGTTTTATTCCCTGGCTTTATTCCCTGGTGGCTCAGTGTTAAAGAAACCACCTGCCAATGCAGGGGACGTGGGTTCGATCCCTAGGTCAGGAAGATCCCCTGGAGGAGGAAATGGCAACCCACTCCAGTATTCTTGCCTGGAGAATCCCATGGACAGAGGAGCCTGGTGGGCTACAGTCCATGGGGTCACAAAGAATTGGACACGACTGAGCAACTAATCAACAACAATAACAACAAAATGTTTATTGAATGAAGGGGATGCTTCAGGTACTGTTGCAGGAAGGTGAGATGGGGACAGGAGATTTGAAGACTTCTCACATCCTACAATATCAAGCGCAGGCACCTCCTCCACAGGGACCAATGCAGCACAATGAAGATGACCAACCTTCACAAAATATTACTTTTTTAAAAATGTTTTTTACTACAGAAAGCATCCAGTTTAATCCCAATACTGTATATAAACTACTGTATACAAACCCCAGAGGGACCCTGAATTTGCTGTCTTTGAGGTTATTCCAGTTTTTGTTGATTACTTAAATAGAAAACAGTTACCTCAGTGAAAACTGCACAGACAAAATGTGCTCTTAGAGAAGGAAATCATTATTTTATTCTCCTGAAATTAAAGCACACTCTTCTCCCCAACTCAGCCAGGTTACCTTCTGGGAGATAACAGACTTTTTCTCCTAAGTGACTTTCTCACACAAATCAAGCAGTCAGCTTCCAAAAGGATTTTCCGCCAGTGGGAGAGGGAATCAGTACTCTGATTAGCAATTTGTCTTTGCTTCATTGACAGTTCTGGTTTGTTGTTACCTAAGCTCATTTTTTAAACAAATCTTTTCTTTGCGACAGTTTTATATTTACAGAGAAGTTGCAGAGTTCCTGTACACCCATCATCCAGTTCTCCCTAATGTTAGCATCTTACATAACAATGGTACATTTGTCAAAGCTATGAAATTAATGTTAATAAATTAGTATTCATTAAACTACAAATTTTATTCAGATCTCCCCAGTTTTTCCACTAGTGTCTCTTTTTTATTCTAGGATCCAATTCAGGATACAATTTTGCATCCAGTCACTATGTCATTTTAATAAATATTCCCTTGATATTGCATAAAGTCAGATAATTACTCTCAAAAGGTTCTGTGCCCCAGAACAGTATAAAAAACTTGGGAGAGTCAATGTAGGGTGGAGAAAACGGATGAAAATGGAATTTAGGCCCATCATCCAAATAAGCAAAATTAGTTGGAAAAAATTTTTCTCAGATAGTGCCAAAGTGAAAGGTTAAACATTTGGTTTCTTCCTTCTCCTCCCAGCCCAAAATTTTCTCTAGTTTTGCCTCCCCTGGGAGGTTGAGCTCTGGTTATGTTGCAGGGAGGAAGCCAATTCTAGCTCCATGTTGGAAATGTTTCTTTGACTTGCTTTTCATTGCTTTTGTTATTATAATCATACAGAATGGTTTGACTCAGGGAATCATGCCCTTCGGCCTGACTGGTAGACTAAAGTTCCTTTGTTCAGAACCCTACCCACCTGTGGATGGCAGGAAGGAAGAAGTTAACAACACATCCCCTGCCTGAAGCTTGCCTTTCTAGGAGATATTTGCAAGATTAATAGCCTTTTTTCTTTGCTTCCTCTGATCCGTCCCTGATCTATAAGAGAACCTGGCATCCAGACCCCAATAAAATGGTTATTTTGAGGCACTAGCCTGCCGTCTTCTCAGTCTCCTGGCTCCCCAATTAAAGTCTCTTCCTTCCCTCAACATCTTGTCTCTCAGATTCATTGGTCTATCATGTGGAGAGCAGAGCAAGCTTGGACTTGGTAACAGTTGCACTTCTACGGTTCAGTTTTGACTGTTAAGCAGTTACCTGATTCACCTTCAAATTGGGAGAAACAAAGAGCCGTGTTCATCTTTTCTGGAAATTCAGCTGTGTGACCTTGAGCAAGTCCATTTAGCCTTTCTTGGCCTCAGTCCCCCAGCTGCACAAGCTGAGGTTTGTCCGTGGTTGACAAGGGCTGGTCTGTGGATCTGTCATATCAGAATCAGCTGGACAGTTTGTTGCAGTGCTGATTTGCAGACCCTGCCCAACTTATGAATATCTGGGCAGTTGGACCTGAGGCTCTGTATTTTCACACACACACACACAGTTACCACGGGTGATACGGGTGCACAGCAGGCTCCGGGGCACATGGGGTTAAACAAGCTGCATGCTTGCATGGGTTTGTTAGGTAGGTAGAGCAGGAAAAAGGAGTCCAAAATGGTGGTGGCTAAAAGACGAAGAAAGTGAAAAGCCTGCGAAAATGGAACAAAAGAAAATCCACGGACTGGAGTGAGAACTTCAGCTAAAACAAACACGCCCCTTCTTGGCCAGCCCAATTTGCATAGGGCAGGCTCAAAGAAGGGAGGAGACAAACATATAAGAAGAGGAAGCCAAGACGGATTGAGGCCTCCCCTTTGGGGTCGGCCTGCCCACATGCCTCAAGGGTGTACTATCCTTTGCTTGCCAAATAGAACTGAGCTGTAACAGAGCTGTAACACTGGTCTGCCATTTCAAATCTTTGCTGTGGCAAGACAGAACTGAGGAAATTACACACTCCCCTGACATATCTGGCGCCACGACTCGGATTTAACCTGGCTGAAACAACCTCAGCTCAGGCCCAGCAAGGTGGAAACCAAGCACAGCAGAAGCCCAACTTGGTGAAAGCTCATGTGGTGGAAGCTGAACACAAAGGAAACCCAGTGCAGTGGAAGTGACAAGAAACCCAGCATGCTGGAAACTGGGGCAGCAAAAACAAACTTGGCAGAAAGCTCATGTGGCTCAATCTCAGATTCCAGAAGACCTCCAGTTAAGGTAGGAAGTCCTCACCCCTATGGCAGGAAGGACATATTGCTAACAAAATCTGAATTCCTTTACAGTCTCTCATTTCTTATTTCCTTGAACCCCCTGTGAACAGGCGAGTGGCATGCAATTGAGTGACTCTAGCAGGGGCTACTCCCCATTGCATCCTCAAGGCTCCACTATCTGCTGTGCCCTAGTAGCTATTGCCCAAGTGCATGAGGGTCCTTCTGTCCTTAACCTCCTTTGTGCCAAGGATCAGGCCAATGAAAATTGTGGGTGCAGGTCAGGCATTTAGCAGTTTTTCTGGCAAGTTATGAAAGGGGTTCCTCTGCTTTTTCCTCCCGTCCTTCAGCTCCTCTCTCCACTGTTTGATTGGGCAGGTCATCGTCTTTCAATTTCTGAAAATTGTGTTTGAAACCGTTTACCTAACATTGGGACTCAAACCCATGTGGCAGGAACTTTGTGCTATGCTTAGTCACTCAGTTGTGTCCAACCAGAACTTGAGCCTAGCCAAAGCCCATGGTGCCTGGTTTCAGGACCTAATGAAGCTCAGGTTCTTGATGTCTCATTGTAAAAAGAATTCAGTGAGACACAGTGATAGGTAAGAGGTAGACTTGTTCGGATTCAGAAAGAAGCACAGTCCACAGAGTGTGTGCCATCATAGAGGGTGTATGTGGTGGCCATGAAATGTGTGGTTAGTTTTTGTGAGCTGGGTGAATTCATATGCTAATGAGTGGGAGGATCATTCCAACGATTGGGGAACCACCCACTTTTTGGTCTTTTGATAGTGCCTTGGAACTGTCATGTCACCTCTGGGTGTGTCATTTAGCTTGCAGATTGAGGATCAAGGCTTAGTTGAATTTGACTTGTCTGCCATCTTGGACCCACTTGATTTTAATGGGTTTATGTTATGACCTTGGACTATGTCATTCTTTCAAAAGTTGTGCCCTGCCCCCTTCCCTCCTGTTTCATTCTCTTTTCCTGAGCTCCATTTGGGCCCAAAGTGTTGCCTATACAATCTTCTAGCGGGACAGCCAGAAAATAGCTGACCCTTAGGAGGGAAATCCAATCCCTCTAGAGATTCAGGCCTTCACCTCCATGTTTCCCACAACATGTATAACAACAACATCTCTCAGTGAACCCGCTAGGGCAGGTGACTGGCACACAATGCCTGCTAGAAGTCCATCTGTTGGTGGCATCCCTTCAAGGGCAATTGAGCTTCCAGGGACAATGTTTGCCACTTTGGGAGTTAGCCCTGAAGGCCGTTTGGGCCCAAAGCCTTACTATCCTTCTCCTAAAGTTACAAACATATCCCTAGATCAAATCTCCATTCCACTTTTATGGAACATCTGGTCTGTTGCCTCTTATCAATTCGTTCTTAAGCCACTTACTAACACCTACAACCAGGACCCTGCCCCTTTGTAGGCAACATCACTCGACCCAGCTTATTATTAAAATACTCCCTAACAGTACCAGATAACCCACTCCTTTGTCATTACTTCTATTATTCTATGACAATGAAATGTTTACCATGGGAAACACCCTAAACTGCTCTTATGGAGGACTAAGGGAAGAAATCAGTGAGTTACATTCCTTCAGAGCAATAAGAGGATAAGGCCTATGGCTATTTTGCCAGGTTCCCAGTCTCAGGGCACAGGCTTAGATTGCTTTACATCATGGTATCTATTCCCATCTGCAGTGGACAAAGTGGCAATGAGTTAAGATTACAACTCCTTAATCCTACCCAGCGCTAGTCACACTGGAGACCTTGGGGATGCCCAACTCCAGCCTGGGGTCCCAGGAGGTCGACCTGCCTCGACCTGCCTAGGGATTTGGTCCCTGGGAGGTTGTCATGCCTCAGCTTGCTCAGGGATCCACTCGCCCAGGGTCCCAGGAGGTCGATCTGCCTCAAACTGCCTAGGGATCTGGTCCCTGGAAGGTTGTCATGCCTCAGCTTGCTCAAGGATCCACCAGCCCAGGGTCCCAGGAGGTTGACCTGCCTCCACCTGCCTAGGGATCTGGTCTCTGGGAGGTTGCCATGCCTCAACCTGCTCAGGGAGCTGCCAATCCAGGGGTCCCAGGAAGCTGACATGCCTTGACCTGCCGAGGGACCCAATTCTTGGGAGGTCGACATGCCTTTGCCTGCCTGGGTATTCGATCTCCAGGAGGTTGTCATGCCTCAACCTGCCTGGGGATCTACAGCCTGACCCAGGGACGCCCAGCTCTCAGGTTGCAACAATACTGTGTAGAATAAGCTTCAGAAAGACTCACCCTTAAGAAAGTCCACCCATGGAAATAGAAGGAAGCCTATGAGTTGTGGGACTGTGCCCAGTCTCAGCAGTATCTCAGGAGCCCAACGAGAACCCCATTGCCTTTCTGGAAAGTCTAAAAGAAGCCCTCCAAAAGTTTACCAATCTGAACTTAGACTCTTACGAGAGACAGGTGATTTTAAAGGACAAATTCCTGTCCCAGTGTGCATCAAAGATCAGGATAAAGTTACAACAGCTATAGCAGCAAGACCCTGCTGCCTCTTTAGATGAAATGGTCCAGATAGCCACCAATACCTTTTATAACAGAGAATGGGAGAGGGAGGCCAAGGCCCAGGAAAGGGAGAGGAGGAAAGAGACAAGGCATGCCCAGATGCTGGCCGCCCTTCAGGGAAGCCCTATGGCAAACCCCGAGTCCTTGAAGGACAAGGCACCAGGCAAATGCCTTATCTGTAGACAAGTGGGGCATTGGGCCAAAGAGTGTCCAAACCATAACAAGTCTCCTAAAATGGCTTGCTATAAATGCCGTCAGTTGGGGCACTGGGCGGCCCTCTGCCCTGGGGACCCAACGGCCTCAAGGTCAAGTGCCAAGCCTTCCCTCAGGATTGTTCAACAGGACTGAAGCGGCCCCCTCCAGTCAGCCTGCCTGTCACAGATAACCATCATGGGAGTGAAGCCAAGGGTGAAACTGGATGTGGCAGGTAGGTCCCAGAATTTCTTGGTTGACACAGGGGCTACCTACTCTGTCCTGACCTCCTACTCTGGAGTCTTCTCCTCTCAAACATGTACCATTTTGAGTGCTACAGGAAAAACAATTATGAAAAGATTCACCCGAGTGCTTCTTTGTTGCTGGGATGGACAAATATTTTTCCACCAGTTTCTGGTGGTCCCTGAGTGTCCTACTCCCTTTTTGAAAAGAGATTTTTCCCTGCCTTCAAAATCTGGCAGCTATTGCGGTCCTGATAGAAGATGCTGTAAAACTCTCTTGGGGACAAACTATTTTTACCAGTCACCAAGTGAAACAACTCCTGAATGGGAGAGGCCATTTATGGATGTCTGATCAAAGGATCCTCAGATAGTAAGTAGTGCTGATGGAAAATCCAGGCCTGATTATATTTCCTTGTGAGGTTCTTAACCCAGCTACCCTCCTGCCTACCCCCGAAGGCTCTCTCCCCTTTCACTCTTGCCTAGAAACTTCGGACCAATGGACAAAGCCCTGAGAGGAATTGTCAGAAGATCCTCTGACCAATCTTGAGGAAATCTGGTACACTGGTGGAAGCAGCTTTGTCTTGGATGGGAAGAGAAGAGCCGGATATACAGTAGTCTCCAATTTTGAGACCACAGAGGCTAAACCTTTGCCACCAGGTACTTCAGCCCAATTGTCTGAGCTCATAGCCCTGACTTGAGCTTTAGAGCTGGGAAAAGAAAAAAGAGTAGCCATTTACACTGACTCCAAGTATGCCTTTCTGGTGCTACATGCACATGCTGCTATTTGGAAAAGAAGAGGCTACTTGACCACCCGAGGGTCCCCAATCAAATATGATGATCCAATCCTTAGGCTCTTGGAGGCAGTCCATCTGCCCACTGAGGTTTCAGTTTCCCTTCGTAAAGGGCACCATAAAGGGAGCACAGAAGTTCCACGAGGGAACCAAGCAGCTGATCAGGCAGCTAAGAGAGCAGCATTACAGAACCACGAACTAATAGGGGTGGCCACCTTAGTTCCACAGACTAATTTGCCAGAAACTCCTTCATATACTGAAGGTGGGACTCTTAAAGCTTAGAGTGAGGGTTTTCAAGAAGGTCATATGGAGTGGTTCCAAAAGGAGAGACTCTTTTTTTTTTTTTTTTCCTGCCTGGGAACCTCCAATGGAAGTTGGTTAACTCCTTATATGCCATCACTTATTTAGGGGACAAGGCCCTCCCAAGATTACTAGAAAGGTCTTTGAGAGGAATGGGCCTCCAAACAACTATAAGGCAAGTGGTCTCCTCTTATCCCACTTGCCAATTAAACAACCCCCAAAGAGCTCAAAGACCCCAGCTGGCCCAACTCATCCAATAGCGTGGGGCCTACTGAGGAGAGGACTGGCAGATGGACTTCACCCAGATGCCAGTTTCTCAAGGGTATAAATACCTACTAGTCATGATAGATACATTCACAGGATGGATTGAAGGCTTTCCCACCTGAATTGAGAAGGCTGAGGAGGTAGTAAAAAAACTGCTCCATGAAATCATTCTGAGATTTGGTCTGCCAAGGTCATTACAAAGTGACAATGGGACATCATTTACTTCTAAGGTCACCCAAGGGGCCTCCAAAGCATTGGGCATTACTTATTATCTCCATTGTGCCTGGAGGCCTCAGTCTTCAGGAAAAGTAGAAAGAGCCAACCAATTCTTAAAATCAGCAATAAAAAAGATAACCTAGGAGACCTCCCTGGGATGGAAGGAGGCTTTACCAATAGCTCTCCTCTGCACATGTATTGCCCCTAAGGAACAGATTGGTCTTAGTCGTTATGAGATGCTATATGGGAGACCTTTCATTTATGTCAATGACTTCTTCCTAGATCCAGAGGCTCAGACCCTCTGGTCTTATACCATGACCATTTGGCAATTCCAAAAAGATACATGCTTGTGGGGTGTTAAACAGGACCCCAAAGTTTCTAAAGAGCCACCACTATATGCTTCAGGGACTCAAGTCCTAATTAAAGTCTGGAAATATGGGTCCCCAAAGGCTCAACTCCAGCCCACATGGAAGGGCCCCTACCCTGTAATACTTTCTACCACCCCAGCAGTCAAGGTACAAGGACATGACTCCTGGATTCACTACTCACGAGTCAAGCCATGGAAGAAAACAGAAGAGGACACTCAATACACCTGTGAGCCCATGGGAGATCTCAGATACCTATTCAGGACTACAGATGAGTGCCATTCTAATGAACACTGCCGAAATTAAGTTTCTGGGGATAAGACTTCTCAGAATAGCTCTAAAGAGCCAACAGAGCTTGGCATGGGTTGTACTCCAAATAGACAGGAGATAGATCCCCTGATCCCTGAACAAGGAGGGACTTGAGCCATCTTGAATGAGACATGTTGTTTCTGGGTAAACACCTCCAACCAAGTTAAAGAAAGTCTCACAGTCCTCAAGAAAAACACTCAGATCCTTCAGAATCTCAAAGAATGAGCTGGAGAGTTCTTGGGGTTGCTACAACCTCTCTTGGGGGATCCTTCTCCTGGAGAGGGGGAATTGGAGTTGGTTAATACCCCTACTAATCCCTGTTATCACCATATTGATGCTGCTTATGATTGCTCCATATATTATCAATTGTCTAACCCATTTTGTCTCTGCCCAGGTCAACAAGCTACAACATGTAGTACCAGTACAACAAGGATGTATAAAACTACACCTGACCCCAGAAAATATCACTCACCCTTACATGGACACTACCATGAGGACTCTGAGGCTTGAGGCTAGCAGGAGGGGGAGGCCCAATGCCCCTCGCCATCCCAGCTCAGCAGGAAGTAGCCAGAGAGACTTCGATGCCCCTACTCCCAAAGAATTGGGCCTTCCATCTCTTGAGGAGGGAATGTTAGGTAGTTAGAATAGGAAAAAAGAGTCCAAAATGGTGGTGGCTAAAAGACAAAGAAAGGAAAAAGCCCACAGGTCAGGAAGCAACAGCTAGAACTGGACATGGAACAACAGACTGGTTCCAAATAGGAAAAGGAGTACATCAAGGCTGTATATTGTCACCCTGCTTATTTAACTTTTATGCAGAGTACATCATGAGAAACGCTGGGCTGGAGGAAGCACAAGCTGGAATCAAGATTGCTGGGAGAAATATCAATAACCTCAGATATGCAGATGACACTACCCTTATGGCAGAAAGTGAAGAAGAACTAAAGAGCCTCTTGATGAAACTGAAAGAGGAGAGTGAAAAAGTTGGCTTAAAGCTCAACATTCAGAAAACTAAGATCATGGCATCTGGTCCCATCACTTCATGGCAAATAGATGGGGAAACAGTGGAAACAGTGAAAGACTTTATTTTTGGGGGATCCAAAATCACTGCAGATGGTGATTGCAACCATGAAATTAAAAGATGCTTACTCCTTGGAAGGAAAGTTATGACCAATCTAGACAGTATATTAAAAAGCAGAGACATTACTTTGTCAACAAAGATCCATCTAGTCAAGGCTATGGTTTTTCCAGTAGTCATGTATGGATGTGAGTTGGACTATAAAGAAAGCTGAGTGTTGAAGAATTGATGCTTTCGAACTGTGATGTTGGAGAAGATTTTGGGAGTCCCTTGGACTGCAAGGAGATCCAACCAGTCCATCCTAAAGGAAATTAACAGAATAGAAAGCCCAGAGATAAATCCACGAACCTATGGACACTTTATCTTCGACAAAGGAGGCAAGGATATACAAAGGAAAAATGACAAACTCTTTAACAAGTGGTGCTGGGAAAACTGGACAACCACTTGTAAAAGAATGAAACTAGAACACTTTCTAACACCATACACAAAAATAAACTCAAAATGGATTAAAGATCTAAATGTAAGACCAGAAACTATAAAACTCCTAGAGGAGAACATAGGCAAAACACTCTCCGACATAAATCACAGCAAGATCTTCTATGACCCACCTCCCAGAATATTGGAAATAAAAGCACAAATAAACAAATGGGACCTAATGAAAATTAAAAGCTTTTGCACAACAAAGGAAACTATAAGTAAGGTGAAAAGACAGCCCTCAGATTGGGAGAAAATAATAGCAAATGAGGAAACAGACAAAGGATTAATCTCAAAAATATACAAGCAACTCCTGAAGCTCAATTCCAGAAAAATAAATGACCCAATCAAGAAATGGGCCAAAGAACTAAACAGACATTTCTCCAAAGAAGACATACAGATGGCTAACAAACAAATGAAAAGATGCTCAACATCACTCATTATCAGAGAAATGCAAATCAAAACCACAATGAGGTACACCATTACACGCCAGTCAGGATGGCTGCTATCCAAAAGTCTACAAGCAATAAATGCTGGAGAGGGTGTGGAGAAAAGGGACCCCTCTTACACTCTTGGTGGGAATGCAAACTAGTACAGCCACTATGGAAAACAGTGTGGAGATTTCTTAAAAAGCTGGAAATAGAACTGCCATATGACCCAGCAATACCACTTCTGGGCATACACACCGAGGAAACCAGATCTGAAAGAGACACGTGCACCCCAATGTTCATCGCAGCACTGTTTATAATAGCCAGGACATGGAAGCAACCTAGATGCCCATCAGCAGATGAATGGATAAGAAAGCTGTAGTACATGTATACAATGGAACATGACTCAGCCATTAAAAAGAATTCATTTGAATAAGTTCTAATGAGACGGATGAAACTGGAGCCCATTATACAGAGTGAAGTAAGCCAGAAAGATAAACACCATTACAGTATACTAACATATATATGGAATTTAGAAAGATGGTAATGATAACCCTATATGCAAAACAGAGAAAGAGACACAGAAGTACAGAACAGACTTTTTAACTCTGTGGGAGAAGGTGAGGGTGGGATGTTTTGAAAGAACAGCATGTATATTATCTATGGTGAAACAGATCACCAGCCCAGGTGGGATGCATGAGTCAAGTGCTCTGGTCTGGTGCCTTGGGAAGACCCAGAGGAGTCGGGTGGAGAGGGAGGTGGGAGGGGGGATCGGGATGGGGAATACGTGTAACTCTATGGCTGATTCATATCAATGTATGACAAAACCCACTGGGGGAAAAAAAAATAAGCTCCATGGGTTTGGTCTTTTCTCATAAAAAAAAAAAAAGAAAGAAAGAAACCCCAATACTTTGGCCACCTGATGCAAAGAGTTGACTCATTTGAAAAGACCCTGATGCTGGGAAAGATTGAAGGTGGGAGAAGAAGGGGATGACAGAGGATGAGATGGTTAGATGGCATCACAGACTCAATGGACATGAGTTTGAGTAAACTCCGGGGGTTGGTGATGGACAGGGAGGTCTGGCGGTCCATGGAGTCGCAAAGAGTCGGACAAGACTGAGCAACTGAACTGAACTGAACCGAACCTAAAGACAGGAGCTTCCCTGGTAACTCAGACAGTAAAGAACCTGCCTGCCAACGCAGGAGATGCAAGAGATGCTGGTTTGATCCCTTGGTCGGGAAGATCCTCTGGAAAAGAGAATGGCAACCCACTCCAGTATTCCTGCCTGGAGAATCCCATGGACAGAGGAGCCTGGCAGGTTACATTCCATGGAGCCTCAGAAAATCGGACATGATGAAGTGAGTAACACACACACACACACACACACAGAGAGAGAGAGAGAGAGAGAGAGAGAGAGAGAGAGAGAGAGAGAGAGAGCGCGCTAAAGACAAGATAGAGAAAAGTTTTACAAAAACATTGGAATTTTAGTAAACGACAACTTGTTGCTAATTTGTGTCTGACTCTTTTGTGACCCAATAGACTGTAACCTGCCAGGGTCCTCTGTCCATGGAGTTTCACAAACAAGAATACTGGAGCGGGTTGTATTTCCTTCTCTAGAGGCTCTTCCAGACCTAGGGATCAAACCCATGTCTCCTGCTTGGAAGATAGATTCTTTACCACTGAGCTAACTGGCACTAAATGACAACTTAGATAGTTATATTTGAAGCTTCTGTGTTGATTACTTTTCATTCCTTACTTGGGAGTACAGAAAAAAGAAAATGAACTCATTTTACATGATACTGTAAGTTAATCTACTTATTTCACCTGTACTCTGCCTTTTAACAAATCCTCTTAAATGTATTCTGATAGCCAAACATGGTAAGGATATGTTAGTAAGTGGATTTTGTCTGTGATTGTTGCAAATTTCTCCATTTTAGTTCATAGAACCTCAGAGCTGAAAAAAGCTCAGTGATCATAAAATCAGAATAGATTATGGATCAAATACTTTTATTAAATGGGGGAACTGAAAAATTCAGAATGCAGACAAAGGGCACATTGTTTTGACTGAACTAATAATTAGTCAATTCACATCACAACCTTTTGAGGCCCCATTATTTTTATATTCTGCAGATGAAGAAACTGAGGCTCCAATGTGCAAGGTCTGCTGGTAAGTGAAAGAGGAATTCCACCCAGGTCCGGCGCCTTAATACCCTGGTCTGGAGATGTTCATGGGAGCCATATTTGTAATAAGAATGGATCAAAAATAGTAAACTGTGCAGTAATTAAAACGGACAGACACTTTATCTTGGAGATGAGAGAATAAATTGATACAACCATTCATGAAAGCAATTAACAATATGAATAGAGTGCTTCTGTAAAGTTTATACTCTTTGAACAACAATTCATTGACTAGGATCTTATCCTAAGGTATTAATCAGAAATTTTGAAATGGTTATTTGAAGAAATACTTATTGAGATAGCATCTAAAAATTATTTTTAACTGGAAAGACACAAAGGATTCACAATTAGATAATGAGTTTAATAAATCAACGGCTCTTTATGTGCTATACTGTCACACAAGCATTTTAAATGGTGTTTTAATAGCATATGAAACTGTTGATAGTATTTTAAGTGAAAAAAAGCATGATCAAATTATTGCATGCACATTGTGATCCCAGTTTTTATTTAAAGAAAAGTATGTGGAAAAAAAAAGAAAGAAAAGTATGTGGATATGTTTTAAAAAAGCAAGACTGAAAGGAAATAAACCCAAATATTTAATTGTCTTAAAAATGAAAAATAAAGCATTAAAACGGTTCTCTCTGCATGGTGAAATTACAGCTGATTCTTTATTATCTTCTTTGTGCCTTTCTGAATTTTGAATTCTCTTTAGTGAGGAACAAACCACTTTTATAAGCAGAAAGAATAAAATGCTGTTATTTAAAGAAAAAATTTAGATTACAAAAATAAATACCATAGAGAACACTATGATGCATTGAGTACAAATATAGAAAACTGTGTATACGGTAGAGTGTATGAAAATATATACATAAATAACTATAACAGCAAATAAAGGACTGTATGAACATACTATGTGCATGTGTTAGTCACTCTGTCATGTCCAACTATTTTGCAACTGCATGACCTGTAGCCCACCAGCCTCCTCAGTCCATGGAATTCTCCAGGCAAGAATACTGGAGTGGGTTGCCTTTCCCTTCTCCATTGGGTTTTACTGACCCAGGGATGGAACCCAGGTCTCCTGCATTGCAGGCAGATTCTTTACAGGCACCAGGGAAGCCCATAGGAACATACTACAAAATACTAAAAGTTTAGGGGTTTAGATGGCAAAAATGAAGTGAATTTCTTCTATCCCTTTTTATTTTCTACAGTCTCATTAATTAACATGATTTTTAAAACAATGTTTCAAAACTCTTCCACCCCACCCCCAAAGCCCCATGACTATGTAGATGTTACGTAGGTGAGAGCACACGAGCTGTATAAACACTTGCTGTCAAATCTTGACTCTGAAATTACGAGCCGTGTGTGTCCCTAGGCCATCAGCTTAACTTCTCTGTGAAATAACATAGCACCTAGCTCTTCAGATTACTAGGAGTGTAAAAGAAGATGATGGATACTAACTGCTTATCATAGAGCCCATCAGAGTCACTAAAAGGGTTTTCTGGCGGTTGGAGAAGGTAACGCGATGAGTTTCTGGTTTTCACTAGTGTGTCTTCAGTTTCATTGTTGGTCTGACTTCACCAGGCCTCAGAAAGGTGGGGGGAAAGTTGATAGGTCTTCTAGACCCTGTGTGCAGCATGAGGAAAATACTCAACAGTGTGGATGACAGGAGCCTGAAGGAAATGTGTTTTTCCCCATCCTGCTGGTGATCTGATCCACACTGGAAGTCTCTGTAGTTGGTAGCTCTCCTGCCAGTGAATGCTCACTTTGGCTTGACCTCCAGTTATTATACTTGATCTCCAAGATGGGTTTGTTTATGATCAATGTCTGCACCTCTTCTGTGTAAACATGCCTTTAAGGAATACTGAGGGCTACACAGGCAGGTTGTGGAGTGGCACACACGCAGACACACAACAGGGATGCACTCCAGTATCTTCCTGTCAGTCCTCCCTGCTCCTGTAGATTCATCATTAAATTCAGTCCTTCAGGTCAATTTCACAGTTTCCTAAACTGGAGTATTTATCCTTACACTCAGTCAAATGTCAATATCATTAATTTGGTAGGGACTTCCTCTAATCTTCCCTTGTGGTTCAGCTGGTAAAGAATCTGCCTGCAATGTGGGAGACCTGGGTTTGATCCCTGGGTCGGGAAGATCCCCTGGAGAAGGAAACGGCAACCCACTCAAGTACTCTTGCCTGGAGAATTCCATGGACAGAGGAGCAGGACAGGCTGCAGTCCATAGAATCGCAGAGTCAGACACGACTGTGTGACTTTCACTTTCTTTCACTTTCCTCTAATCAAATATCTTGGAAGAAGGTCTAGGGTAAAGTGAATTTTGAAGACAAAAAATTATTTCTAAATTAGTGACACTTGGCCTGGGAGGCTCAGATGGTAAATAGTCTGCCTATGATGTGGGAGACCTAGGTTCGATCCCTGGATTGGGAAGATCCACTGGAGGAGGGCATGGAAACCAACTCCGGTATTCTTGCCTGGAGAATTCCCCATGAACAGAGGAGTCTGGCGGACTACAGTCCAGGGCTCGCAAAGAGTCGGACACAACTGAGGACTAAGCGAGTGAGAAGGCTGAGTGTCGCCTAAGTATAGAGTCAAAGGTAGGGAGGTGAGGCACTCAAGGAGACTGCCCAGCTCCGTGGTGGTGCAGACCTTGGCATTCATTACTTTCACTTGTAAAATGGCCCAGAGGACCAGGCCTTCTCTACCTTCTGAAACCTTCATCTCATTTTTAAAATCAGCAGAAACTAGTGGTTCAGGGCCTGGGGCCTTGGTAAGACACATAGATTCCCAGTCAGAATTCACATCTTACCTGTAAATATTACTTGAGAGGATGATATCTTCTACCAACAGGGCATGCAATGAATATTACATGAGATGCTGCAAAGAGTGAGTGACACAGAACTTGGCACCAAAATAAACTAAAATAAAGACCTCAATAAATGAGAACAATTACTACTCTGCTCCTTGAGATCACTCATATTCCTAAAGACTTCCCCAGTTTCAAATTTCCTTGCTTTCATGGAAACAAAGACATAAACTTCTCCTTGATCTGTGGCAGTTAACCGTGTATAGAAATACAATAGCAGCATTTCCCTCCTTGATGTGCCCCAGGCTTTCTCAGGCCAGGGTTACCTTAACTCACAAAACTGTCACAGTGAGGCCAAGGGCAGACACCAAATGCTTGGGTAGCTTCCTCCCACCTCCGGCCGACACTCCCTCATCACTGGCGTCCAGCGGATATGGGTAGTGCAAGCTGTATCTGAATGGGGCAAAATTCATTACCAGACTCTCACTATAAGCTCTGCAAGCTCAAGAAGGTGTTCTGAAATGGAGTCAGGTTAATAGCAATACCCCAAATGTCACCAGCCATCTACTCACCTAACCCTTCAGTCCCTTACAAAATTCCCCCTCAGAACAACATTTCAGAGACTTTCTGGGGAGAGGGGCACACATTATGGGGATGCTATGCTAATGGGTGGCCCACTCCTTAACATAGATTGGGTAATATATAATAAGGAGATAAGTCCCAGCTGCTCTGAAAGACCAGGGGACGCTCGGCTTGGGGCCTCTAGACTAAATAGCTGGAATGGAGTTGCTGACACCTGCAACTCCAAGTCATCAGGAAATCCTAGGAAGTGACCCATGCCCACCCACCCAGCAGGCACAGCTGCAGCCAAGACAGACCGGCACAGTTTTGCTCTCCTCTCCCATGGGGAAAGAGTTTCCTGACCACAGTGATAAAGCTATTTGATGAATGTTGAAACCATGGCAAGCTGTACAGAGGGCATGCAGTTTTAGTTGACAGGAAATTTTATACAAGCAGTAGAAAGAGTATTAAATTTTAGGAACAAACAATGCCAAAAGCAACCTGTTACTAACTTACCTCTTTGGATTCTGTACCCTTACTATGACTTTATAAGACCAGGTAGTGTGGTGTAATGATAAACACTCCAGACTCTAGGGACCAGAGTTTGAATGCAGGCTTGACCAGGGGTTAACTTTGCACCCCTTGCTTCCAGTCCATGCTCTCCTGACTTCTGGGCTGGTGATCTATGGGCCTCTGGGAGTCTGTCATTCCTCTAGCAGGGGTGGAAGATGTCCCTTCCACCCCCACAATGCCCAAATATTTATTTATGGCCTTCAAGAAGTGGCCAAAGGGACCACTTCTCATAGGAAGGTATTGGATTACCTACTAACTTTTTTACCTTCATAAAGGAGATAACTTCAATCCTAACCTGGAGAGTCCACATCTTGCCACCAAATCTCTCAGTGCATTAGGTTCTATAACTCAAAGCTCTGCCTTGAAACATTGGATAATGTACTTGGCAGACCACAAGCTTTTTTGATCACATTTATAGTCATTGTGAATAATAAAAATTTACAAGTGGGAGCTTACAACAACAACTAATCACAGGGAAAATATAAACATTTTATAAAATACAAAAAAAAAGCAGAAAACCGCTTCACAGGCACAGAAACAAGAAGAGCTCAGGAGAAATCAACAATAACTCTTCTAAATAGTGTTCTCTGTAATAAAAGAGCATTAATGAGATTCAGCAGGCTATCATTCAGTCTTGTGGACCTGTCCCAAATTCCAAATTTGATAAGACAAATGTTGAGATTGGTTCAACGAGGGAAAGCTGACAAATAATCAAACAAGGTAGCTATGTCCAGGGACTTAGTGACACAGAAAACGAAGGTTGCAGGAAGTTATCACAAAAAAGGACCAATCAGCCTGAGACACTGCCTTGCACTGTGTGGGATACAAATACAGTATATACATACTCTGATATCTCCCCATACTTAAGATTCCAGGATTGTTTGCATAAGCACAAGTGCACACCTTATAAGCAATGAAAACCACCCCATGCTCAAACCAAGTCCAAAGTCTGGGGCCCCAAGTCATGGGACTTCTTTGGGTTGAAGTTGTCAGGGTGAAGTTCATGACTTCTGCAGAGCTGCTGTGATTCTTTGAGATTCAGAAATCTATAGACTTAAGGTTAACCTTAAATACCACCAAGGCAAAATACGACATACAAATTAAAGAATCAAGGGCAAACAGTTATACAGAAGCTGTAGATGACACTTCCCATTTCCTCTAGTAGAAATATTCTTCCCCTTGAGTTCTGTAAACTACAAACATCTGGGGTAACCACTCATCTGGAATCATGCGAGATTTCATTTTTACCTCTAACTCCAGGTTCCCAAAGCCATCTATTCTGGGTCCTAGGGGAGAAAAGCCCAATCTGGTTCCTGGCTAAAACCCTGCTTCCCGGTTAAAACTGTATTCTACATCCTTTGAGCTTGACACCCTGACTGCACAACCTGTAGTCCCCAAGCTGATATTAGAACAGAGTCTACAGTGGGCCTTTCCATCATCCTGTAAGGCTGCTGTGTCTGACTGATGGGAGAGACTGAGAAAAATCAGTGAATCTTCAGGGCTTCAGGCCACTTCTATTCTTTGGTCAAGTTGATTGAAGTACTATAGGTTTTATCAACATTTGGAGTTGAATAAGAAGCAGCAAGTTGACAAGAAATGGACACAAATGTGAAGAAGATGCAACAGAAGCTCAGAAATACAACCCAAATCCAAACTATTGCATGATCTGCCTGGTAACAGTCAGTAATTCCTATACTGTGATATTGGAGTTAGCACTGTGTGTTGAGAAGACAAACCCAAATCCAAAGGCTTCAAAGGTGATTATTCAAATTGCCATTACAGGTCACATGCATGTGTATAGGTCACATAAAAGAAAAGCAATTAGATTACCTCCACACCAATCATGCTACAGTTGACTAAGGGCTTCAGTGATGTTTGAATTAGTTCACAAGCCAATAAAATGCACAAATACAACAAATCATTCTAGTAATCTCACCTATGAGTCTAACCCAGAGTCATCTCATCAGCCAACTCAGGTCTCGAGTTGAATTGAGATAGTTCATGAGTTGATAAGAGTGCATGGAAATAAACAAATAACAAATCAGAATCATTGGGGATCTCACTTATAATTTCTTTTTAACTACTGACATGAGCAAAACTCAATGTTCAAAAAACTAAGATCATGACATCTGGTCCCATCACTTCATGGCAAATAGATGAGGAAACAATGGAAACAGTGACAGAATTTATTTTCTTGGGCTCCAAACTCACTGCAGCCATGAAATTAAAAGACGCTTTCTCCTTGGAAGAAAAGGTATGGCAAAGCTAGACAGCATATTAAAAAGCAGAGATATTACCTTACAGACAAAGGTTCACATAGTCAAAGCTATGGTTTTTCCAGTAGTCATATATGAATGTGAGAGTTGAACCATAAAGAAAGCTGAGTGCCGAAGAACTGAAGTTTTTGAACTGTGATGTTGAAAACTCTTGAGAGTCCCTTGGACAGTAAGATCAAACCAGTCAATCCTAAAGGAAATCAGTCCTGAATATTCATTGGAAGGACTGATGCTGAAGCTGAAGCTTCAATACTTTGGCTACCTGATGGGAAGAGCCGACTCACTGGAGAAGACCCCGATGCTGGGAAAGATTGAGGGCAAGAGAAGAAGGGGATGACAGAGGATGAGATGGTTGGATGGCATCACTGACTCGATGGACATGAGTTTGAGCAAGCTCCAGGAGTTGGTGATGGACAGGGAAACCTGGTGTGCTGCAGGTCATGGGGTCACAAAGAGTTGGACACGACTAAGCAACTGAACCAACTGACAAGCACCTTGAATTGGCTTAGGAATGTAGAGATATCCGGGTTTTCCCCACTGGTACCCCAACTGCACAGGTGGTCCTACAGAGAATAAAATTGCTCCTCTAAGAAGGGTCATCAAAGCAGAAAACCGTAACAGCACCGTAACAGTCACATTGCCCACTTTAGATGCAGGACCTGTTCTAGCATTTAAGAGGCAAAAGAGCTCCCATGGCTTCTACTTGATCTTATCATGGTAGTGTTTGTTCATGGATCAGAAAGTCAGGGTAAATTTTAATGCTTCATATGCAGCCACTTTTTTGTTTCTATTATGTTTTAGACTGTATCAATGAACAATAGAGTACAACAGATATGAAAAGGATTTGGAGGAACTTCAAACTCCTTCCAGGTAAGTGATTCTAAATGTGCTTTGGGTCTTGTATTTCGTGACAGCCAGATATTTGTGAAAAGAACTTGAACCCAGAAAACTTTACAAATATAAACAACTGCATATATTGTGTAAAACTCCAGAATAAAAGTTCAAGGTCTAGAGATTTCTATATCCTTCAATACCATAAATTCTAGGAACTATGTGTAATGTCCTCATCCTTGCCAAAAAAAAAAAAAAAAAGAGAGAGAAAGAAATAAAACACAAAAAATAAAAGACTATTTTTTAAACTCTTTCAATAAGGTTGTATGCATGTTATCCAAATTCTTTGCATGGATTAAATATTGTATACCAACTTTACAAATTTTGCATTCCAGGTTCCTGCAAACTCTCACCACAGAGAAGAAGAAAATCTTCCTAGTTGCTGATAAAAAGTAAAGCCCTTGGTCTAAATCAAAGTGACCAATATAAATTTTTTCACATATAAATTTAGATAATCAAAAATACATATGCACAATTTAAGAAATGTGGGCTTCCCTAGTGGCGCTAGTGGTAAAGAACCTGCCTGCCAATGGAGGAGATGTGGGTTCAATCCCTGAGCCAGGAAGATCTCCTGGAGGAGTGCATGGCAGCCCACTAAAGTATTCTTGCCTGGAGAACCCCACGGACAGAGGTGTCTGGTGGGTTATGGTCCGTAGAGTCACACAGAGTCAGACGTGACTGAAGTGACAGCTCACACACACATCTTTGAACAGTTTATGCCTTGCATTTCATATTCCCTCCCACAAAATGATTCTTCACTTAGACTAGATTGTAAAAACTTCAGTTGAGGACTTCCCCGGTGGCCCAGGGTTAAAACTCTGCCCTTCCGTGCAAGGGATGTGGGTTTGATCCCTGGTCAGGGAACTAAGATCCCACATGCCACGTGGTGCAGCCAAAAAGAGAAAGACAACTTCCGTTGAGTTAAAAAGAAATAAATAAAATGAACTATTGTATAGCTCCTGTTCAATATTTAAATTTTTTTTAATTTGGAGTTTTTTTGATACTTTTAAATATTCAGTTCAGTTCAGTCGGTCAGTTGTGTCCGACTCTTTGCGACCCCATGAACCGCAGTGCGCCAGGCCTCCCTGTCCATCACCAACTCCCAGAGTTCACCCAAACCATGTCCATTGAGTCGATGATGCCATCCAACCATCTCATCCTCTGTCGTCCCCTTCTCCTCCTGCTGTCCAAATATACTAATACGATTTAACAATATTTAATAAAGTCATGTTATCCCAAAATGAAGAAAGATGAAAGTAAAAGTCTCCCAGAAATGACTACAGTTGTTATGCTGCTGTATTCTTTCCAGATTATTCTCTATACATTTACTGGCTTTTTATTAAAATGGAATCAGACTATGCTAGCTGTTCTACAACTTCCTGTCTTCATTTGATATTTCATAAACCTTTTTCAGGAACTTTAGATGCAGATTTGCCGCAATCTTAACTGCAAAGTACTTTTCCATTTTCTGGCCATACTGAAAGTTATTTAAGTATACCTATTAAAGGGTGGCTGAATGCAACTAGAGGCTGAGAAGTGCCAATGTCTTCTCTTCATAATCCAACAAGTTTGTTATTTCAGAAGTTAAGTCATTTCTGATGTTGAAGGCAATCAAAGCATTTTTGAAATATCCTTTGAAATATTTTTCAAATATCCAATCTATGAAAATTTCTTCAATCTCTCTCCATTCCCTGGCCACCACCTTCTCTTTCCTGCCTTTTGGATATTTTTGCAACCTTAATTATTATGTTCCTATCATTTACCCCTCACTCCCCTTTTTTCCATAAATCTCATTTATTCTCTTACTCTAAAGTGCTTTTACTGTACATGCCAAACACTCTAGATTGAATGGAACATGGCCAATTTATTCCAAAAGAGCATCAGAATTTTTTTGTAATTCCTTTCCTTCTAAACTGTTAGGAGAGAGGATGTTTCTTCTTAACCCTAGTGCTTCTATATACATCATCCTGGTTCCCCCCATCTCTCCCGGAAGAGAGGTTGGAAATCACTTAAATGTACTGATGGTTGCAAAAGTGCCACCAAGTGCACACTTTTAACACAATTAGACCCAGTATTCCATTTACCTTATCTATTCAAAGTAATTTGACTTTTTTTTTTTTGCTGCTTGGCATGTGGGATCCTAGTTCTCTGACCAGGGATAGACCCTGAGCCCCCTGCAGTGGGAGCTTGGCTTCTTAACCACTGGACCACCAGGGAAGTTCTGACAGATATTTCACAATAGATGCCTGAGCCAGCCAAGTGCCTCTAAAACATGCTGCTCCACCCACAGATCAAACTGATTCCTGTTGCAATTATTTAGCTATCAATTCCAGATTTTAATTACCTGAATTCTGTACCTTGGACAGGTTCCTTCATGTTTCTATCATGGATGCAATGTCTCTCTGCCTGGCTTCAGATTTGGGTTTGTGGTTGAGGCAGTGCCAATGAGTTTATTCTCCTCTCTACACATAGAACAGATGGGCTTCAGTGCCTCATCTCAGGTACCAACACTAGGCCCTCAAACCCCAACCTGGAGCAATGTAGACCTGGAAGACTGGCTTTCTTTCAAGGACAACTAGTATGCCATTTACTATGTTTAAAAACTGTTCTAGTCCCATCTGATAATCCATTCAGTCTCTGCTTTGAAGAGTCCACAATTGAATGAAATCAAACTATAAAGTGTATTACAGCTCTAATCATAATACAGATAAGAATGTATTTAGGATTTTCTCTATTGTCTTAGATATGTCTATGCAATCCTTGTCTCAGTCATTAATAATGGTCAAAAGACATTATTAGGCTCCTCTCTTGACTGGACTTTCTAGTTTTATCAAGTATCTCTGAGAAAGGTAGTGATTATTCTTCATACTCCTAGAGAGGAAAGATCCGCAGGTGGTTTCGTTTTCAGTGAACACACGCCCTTTTCTTTTCTTCACTTGCTTCAATAAAGCGGTGCTGCCAATGAAATAACATTTGTGAACAGCTTGCAAAGCCACAGACAGCCAATCCCTAGTAACCCAGGCGGCCACCTAATCAGCTTTCAACTGGAAAGTTGGAGTAAGACTTTAAATTGGACCTGGGTAAGAACTCCAGTAGCCAGGTTATTAGATGAGCAATAGGGGAGAGCTGCAAAACATGGAGAAGATCTCAATATATCTGTTGTTAAGGCACTTGGATCTAAGTGTGGCATGTACATGTCTTGAGCAAATATCAGATACACAAAGGGGAATGATTTTCTGGGAGAGAAATCAGAAAAAAAAAAAGGGGGGGAGAACTAGGTTCCAGTGCCATTCTCTGAGATAAGATCCTCTGTCCGCCTTTTGGCAATAAGCCATGTTTGTCACTAGCTGGTATGTTAATATCTGTTTCTTCTTAGAACAGAGCTGAAAATATTGCAAAGGAACATTAGCATCAATCTAGCTCATCACCCTTACTTGACACAGGAAGAAACAAGTCCAGAGGGGTCAGGTGGCTTGGCAAAGGAACCACTTGTGGGCTAGTCAGTATCAGAACTGGACCTGAGTGCAGTTCAGTCTCTTGACATCTAATTCAGTGCGCTTTCTGTTAAAATTCGCCTCTCAAAAAATCATATGGCTCATAATCGATAGTATCATTAGAAAGTGAAAGTGAAAGTGACTCAGTCATGTCTGACTGTTTGCAACCCCATGGACTATATAGTCCATGGAATTCTCCAGGCCAGAATACTGGAGTGGGTAGCCGTTCCCTTCTCCAGGGGATCTTCCCAACCCAGGGATCAAACCCAGGTCTCCCACGTTGCAGGTGGATTCTTTACCAGCTGAGCTACCAGGGAATCCCAGTATCATTAGAAAAAAATTTTCAGTTCAAAGATTTTTTTTTCTTTTGAGACTCTACTGGCTGCAAATCTTGTACCTCTAGAAACTAACTAGTCTAACTTACATTTAACTGAGGCCAAATCACCAGAGAATTCATCTTTGCATATGCATATTATATTTACAATGGAAATAGATTTCTGTCTTCCTTTCCTTGTTCTAGTTTAATGTTTCAGTTTGGCTATAATTATCAATAAGCTCCAGGTAGCAGGAAGCGCTGGACTGATGGCATAAGCCATGCACTACAAGCAGTCTGCAGCCATGGCAACCTAAGTCTTGTGGAGATGGCACGTAATGGTACCAAGCAAAAAGAGGCTCTGACTAAAACTTTATTTCCCATTCGTGATCACCATGGCAGACAGAAGCCGTCCTTTCTTACTTAGGTCACCAAATCACT
This sequence comes from Muntiacus reevesi, assembly GCF_963930625.1. NCBI lineage: Eukaryota > Metazoa > Chordata > Mammalia > Artiodactyla > Cervidae > Muntiacus > Muntiacus reevesi. The sequence goes on along the minus strand of NC_089271.1, from coordinate 118,638,245 downwards.
TCAAGGCTGTTCTGTTCTAGAAACTTCTCTGGAAGAGAATGTGATGAAGTATCAGCATAAGTAGCTCAACACAAAGAAAAACGGAGCTACTCCAAAACATGACCATCCCTAGCACGCATGTGGGCAGTCTCTGTGTGTAAAGGAATTCAAGATTCATTGAATAATCCCAATCACAGAAGCCATGATAGACCTTAACTGAGGTGTGAGCAACATGGCATCAGGTGAACTCATCTGAGTGCAGAAGCCCTGGTAAACAGTGTTTGTGGAAAGAGAAATTCTCTGTTGAACAGCAGTAAGAGTATAATCACTCGCCCTCACTGCCCTCCTTCTTAACTCTCATACCTGCAGTCCCAGGGACCTCTGGACACACAGGAAAATGGAATTATTTCCCACTCTCTGGGGGAGCTGCATCCCCCCTTCCCAAGGGCCGTGTAGGCTGGCCATTTCGAATGCTGGGTGTTTGTATGTCAGCAAGTACCTGCATTCATTTCAGCTTCCTGAAGCATTTATGAACATAGGTTAGTCATATTTCAGCCACAATATGGGAGATAAGACAGCCAGGAGATCTTATAGGTAGGTTGTGAGGAATAAATAATGAAAAAGCACTTTGCAAAATATGAAGTATGATCCTAACGCTCAATAGCATAAGATACTTTACTTGACCATTAGCCTACTTCATCACCAGCTGCCTGGAAGGAAGGCGAATGCCAGGCTTCATCAGTACAGCCTCCAGTTATGGATTGGGTCATAGAGAACAAAGTAACTTAGATGGGAGCTGTTTCATCTCAAACGAAACCAGGTCATTAAATTTTTCCAGAAGACGCCCAGTTCTTGGGATCTCATGACCCCCATTAACTGTTCAAAAAGAAACTTTGTAATAAGGTAAAAGTTGATTTAATCTGTTCATTTCATCTGGAAAAACACCACTAACAAGGTATTGATTTTTTTTCTTCATAAAGAAGGCAACTTATTACCAGATACTCGAGCCTAAGATGGTCTAATAAAGTGGCAGAACACAGAGGTAGAATTGTAAACAAGGGCCCCATACCAGCAATTCATTTTCTAATGCTGGAGCCCAGGAACTAACTCCATTCAAAACACTGATATGTAACAGATGATTGAGACCAAACTATGTAGATGAGGCTGACACCATAGAAAACTGAATAAACAAAAATGACACAGGTCTGGAATTTCTGAAAAACAACCAAACCTTGCAATGCTGATGATCCAATGTGAATAAGATAAGCATTCTCTCCTTAGCTCATTTATAACCAAGATGAGATGACAAATATGTATGATGTAAAGAAAGGACAAAGCTTTCTATAAAATATTAGAGGAAGGACTTTACACCATTCTTCTTTCTGTACCTCCACTTACCCTACCCCTAAAAAGAAGGAAAATATCTCTGTTTTAGGCAGCTGCTCACTGTAAATTGCATCTTCAGTAGAAGTCATTCATAAAGGTTTCTGTTCCTTCTTTTATAAAGCAAGCTCCTGTACATATTCACCCATGTTCAAGTGAAATATTATGATGTCTGGAATTTTCTTCAAAATAATCCCATGGTGATAGGAAGGGAGAAGGGGCAGAGATCAAACTTGACTGACCATCAATTGATAGTTATGGGTCGATGATGAGAACACAAAGTTTCTCTGTGCTACTTTTCAACTTTTCAAAGTTTCAACGTTTGAACATTTCCATAATAAGTTTATAAATCACCATCTACCTTGGAGAGCAAGCTCAAACACTGGTCATCATTAACAGTAAGTATTTTCTCATAATAACTTTCCTCTGGAGAGTGGGAAACCAGATCAACCCTGCATTGGAAGTGGACTCAGAGAATAGGGGTCAGAGGCTCTGGAGATGTGGCTTACCAAACTCATCAGCATCTGGCCAGGACTGCAGATGCCAGCATCTAAGGATATTTGATTCCTGACAGGAGACTTCAGACCAAGGATCCCACAGAAGATTATAAATAAAAGCACTGAGTGGCTCTGTGATGACCTCTATAAAGACTCATAACCCCAGTCACAAATGTGAAACAAAGTCATCACGTGTAAGTAATGCCATACAACCGAGGATGGTATTATAGGAAAGCAAGGTATGTTCCATGGAATCGATTTGGGACCACAGCTGTTTCTAGAAGAAAGAAAGTAAAAGCATCTGCCCATTGCATGCAGATGCAAACTTATTCTTTGTACTGACTCTGAATCTTGTTAATATCAGGGGAGCAATAAACATGAGTGGATTTGGTGCTGATTTCTACCCTGAAAGCCCAATTCCATTCATCTTTTTTTAAAACTTTTTATTTTGTATTGGGGTATAGCTGGTTAACAAACAATGTTGTGAGAATTTTGGGTATACAGCAAAGGGCTTCAGTCATACATACGCGTGTACCCATTCTCTTGTTTCACTCTGCCGTAGAGGCTGAAAAGCTAAACACACACACGCTTGCCTGGACTTGAAGTTACTGGGAGCCACATGCAAAATGTATTGTCTGGAGGCTGCAATAACTGGATGGAAAGAAGGAGCCACCAGGCCAATGTGTTAAGGAAGGCAAAGCTGGACAATCCTCAGCAATGCCTGCTAGAAACAAGTATGTTACACTACTGCTCAGTTGGGGTTTTGGTTACAAGCAGCCAAATACACTTATCTGCTTCAGAAAGAGATCCAATGTCTCCCTAAGCAAATGAGAACCCAAAAGAGATATGCGTGCTGCTAAATGTTTAACAACCAACTTTCTGAAAGGCAAAAAGCAAAGACCTGATTTGTAAAGTTTGCCAGTTTTTGTGGTGTGAAAACTCCCACCATGGCCAAGTTCAAGGTACCAATGGATATCATCAGTGGTGAAGTTGGGAAGGAATGTGCATATACATTTGGCAGCAGTACAAACTGGCTCCAACACACCACTGGTTAGGACCTATCTAGAATTCCCAGGAAGCCAGACTCAAGCAAATTGCTTAGAAACTGCCTCTAACTCCATAGAGAAATGGTACTGAGGTGCGAGAGATGACACAGGGAAGATGGATGGGAAGGAGGAGGAAAATGGAAACAGCATGGATTATTTTAGAATTAGTAAATGCTTACCAAGCTGGAAAACATGACTTTAATGCCTGGATTTCCTTGGGAGGCAAGAGTTTTAGAACAGAGGTCTCCAACCCCAGGGCCATGTATTGGTACTAGGCCATACAGCAGGAGAGATGAGCAGTGGGTGAGTGAGGGAAGCTTCATCTATATTTACAGCTGTTCCCCATCACTCCCATTATCACCTGAGCTCCGCCTCCTGTCAGATCAGTGGTGGCATAATAAATATAAAGAACTCAAATCATCCTGAAACCATCCCCTTCCCCCAGTCTTTGGAAAAATTGTCTTCCATGAAACCGGTCCCTGGTGCCAAAAAGGTTGGGGACCACTGCTTTAGAATTCTAAGATATCAGCAACTTGGGAAGGAAAGGTTTTGTGCTCTTTGGTTATTTCACCTGACTCAGATTTGGTTCTGTAACCATTAGGCAAACCTAAAATGCAGGTACCTCTGTGTTTACTACTTATTTAACCTTTAAGCCTATACATGGTATTTTCACACGAGATATTTCTTTTCATCCCCACAATCATTCATAGATAAAGAAATTAATTTTTGTGCTTTTTACAGATTAGGAAGCTGAGGCACAGTTCAGTTCAGTCGCTCAGTTGTGTCTGACTCTTTGCAACCCCATGGACTGCAGCACGCCAGGCTTCCCTGTCCATCACCAACTCCTGTAACTTGCTCAAACTCATGTCCATCGAATCGGTGATGCCATCCAACCACCTCATCCTCGGTCTTCTCCTTCTCCTCCTTCAATCTTTCCCAGCATCAGGGTCTTTTCAAATGAGTCAGTTCTTCACATCAGGCGGCCAAAGTACTGGCGCTTCAGCTTCAGCATGAGTCCTTCCAATGAATATTCAGGACTGATTTCCTTTAGGATGGACTGGTTGGATCTCCTTGCAGTCCAAGGGACTCTCAAGAGTCTTCTCTAGCACCACAGTTCAAACTTCTCCAACAGGCACAGTCATTAAATAATGTTTTCAAGGTAAGGCAGCTTCACAGTTTACCTCTTATGGAAGTAAACATTTGTGATGACACTTCTGACTACAACCCCAGCCAGTGTGGGGCAGAATTGCAGACACAGGGAAGGTTTCTTTTAGTGACCATTGGATTGCAACTCACGAAGAGAATGCTTAGTATGGTGGTTTATAATGAATACAAACACAGTAGCTTGTTTTCCTTCTTTATGGAAATTGCACCTCTAACACAAGAACAAAACTCACAGAGACTGCGTATAAAAGGTATTATCAATTTTAACATTTATTCCTCAGACTGTGTAGTTTTCAATTTTAGTAACAGTTCAGATCATTGGCACTTCAGTTGCACTTACAGATAATTGCTCGTAAAAAGAAAAGGGTAAAAAGAAAATCAGAAGCTTCTAGAAGAGAAAACTGAAAATCCTATAGAGAAGATAATCATTTCAATAATGGATATAATTATTGCTAAAGGATGGTTTCTGCTCAGCAAAGTCTTCATTTACTACTTGTACTTCTCTTTGCTGAACTCCAACTTCTCCCTCAGAATTGTGAGTGTGATCCCAGATGGGAAAAGAAATACAGCCATTAGAACAAAATCCAAATATGACTAAATGAAATATGCCTTATACCTACCAGACTCAGGAGTGATTTCAGAATCCAGTTCTTGTCTCTTCATCACAAGACTCCAAATGCCACAAGTGAGAGGGGAGTATAGCTTCAGTAAATAAAGATTCACCTTGACAGTGCAATTACTATCAAGTGTTGGGGAGACCAGCCTACTGAGAAAAGGAAAGTTTTCACGGGCTCTAAAGAAAGGTTATGAGAGGGAGAGAGAAGCAAGAGTAAGAGGTGAGTAGAATGTGGAGTGCTGGGGAAAGGCAGTCTTGGGGGGAATACTGAATGGAGTTGCTAATATTAATAAATGCAGAGGATTCAGAGACTGAACGAGCTGACATAAAGGTGGGCTATGAACGATGGAAGGAATTTAACCAAAGCAAAGTGGTCTAATGTAACAGTACCCATGAACCAAGCTGTTGCATCCAGAGAGGCTGAGGGTTTGCATGTTTGATGTAACAAAGTGGAAAGCCATCTCCCTCAAAATCAGACAGAGGCTGTGTGAATTGGGGACAATCCTATGGACAGTTTGTTGCCACCCTCAGCCCTCTGGTTAGACCCTGATAAAAGGACACTCATCATGTGCAAGAATGTACACTCTGTACTAGAGGACACTGCTGAGTCCCACAATGCCCGAGACCCTGTAGCAGGTGTAGAAAATAATTGCTGCATCAGGCCAGCTTCTGAGACTTCCATTACCACCAACTAGTCTTTCATAATGCAAATCAGTCAACGTTCTCGGCACCAGAACAACTGGAAGCAAAGTGGACTGGTGTGTTAGTATAAAACCTCCCCAAATCTTCCTTGCTTCAGTAGACAAAGCCACAAGTTCGCAGATGAGTTACCCCAATTGCCTTTCTGGGGGTATCCAGGACTGTAGAATGAATGTATAACTTGTTTTAAAATTTTTAAGTGAAGCAAGGGTTCTGTGGGGGTACAAAAAGGAAGGATCAAGGATTTTAGGCAAGATTCCAAATGGACATACTTACTTTCCAGTATTTTGGAAATATGTTGCAGAAAACATAAAATATTAAGCCCTGAACATTGAACTATGTTCCAAGGGTCAGAAAACTGAGGCTCAGAAATTTACTACCTCAACAGTCACACAGGATTATAATTCAAATAAATCAGAGGCCTGATGGCACTGAAGTGAAGAATCTGTGCCAGTTATCAATGTATTGTATCTTAGCTCCAAATTCCCAGGTCCATACCGCTATGCGATAGGGGACAGAATTCACTTAACATCCCCAGTTGACAATGAGCACGATGCTGGGCTTTGCCAGTAGAGGGCGTCGGAGGGACATTGCAAGAGAAAAGGAGTGAGTTCGTGGCTGCTTCCGGCAGCTGTCAGGGGTGTGGTGTACCGTGGGTCAGCGGTCAGGTGTAGACGCGAGGATGTCTAGGGTAGAGGCATGTGGATCGGTGACTCCAAATGGGCACGGGATGTGAAGATAGCAGGTGGACAGAAAGATGCCGTGGTGGCAGTGATGGAGGCTGTGCATGGGCAGGACAACACAGACTTGCCCTCAGGAAGGCTGACCCGGCTACAGCTACTGCTGAGCGTGTAACCTGCTGATGGCAAAGATCCATGCGGAGCCCCGGATATGGCGCCTTTCCTTGGCAGGACGAGCAACCTGCCTGTGGGCATATGGGTTACCCTGGACCTCTTCTCCCACTGTTGTTTTAATTGCTAAGTCACGTCTGACTCTTTGTGACCCCATGGACTGTAGCCCACCAGGCTCCTCTGTCCATGGGATTCTCCAGGCAAGAGTACTGGAGTGGGTTGCCATTTCCTCCTCCAGGAGATTTTCCCAGCCCAGGGACTGAAAGAGCGTCTCCTGCATTGGCAGGTAGATTCTTTACCACAGAGCCACCTGGAAAACCCTTCTTTTCCCAGAGAGGGAATAAATATTTGTCCACACTGAAGTAGACATATATTCTGGAAATGGGTTTGTCATCCCTGCCGGTAAAGCTTCTGCCAGCACCACCACCCCTGGATTCACAGAAAGCCTTATCTGACATATGGCAATCCAACCTTGCATCTCATCAGGGAACTTGTCTCCCAGGAAGGAAGTGCAGCCATGACCTTGTATCCATGGAAATAACTGGTCTTATGACACCCTCCATTACCCCACAAGCACCTGGCATGATTGAGAGGTGAAATGGCTTACTGAAGACTCACAGTGTCAACTGGGAGAAAACACCTTGCTAGGATGGGATTCAGCCTCCCAGGATGCAGTTTATGTTTGAAATCACAGATCGTCATGTGTCTGCCATACCCAGAACACTGAAGTCCAGGAATTAAGGAGTGGGAGAGGCAGTGGGAACAGCTCCTGTTACTATTACACCCAGTACCACACTTCCCGCATTTTTGTTTTCCACACTAGGAATTTTGAGCTCTACTGTCTTGGAGATATTAGTTCCCAAGGAAAGGATGCTTCCTCCCGGGGCCACACAAATGGCTTCAGGGAACTGGAGGTGGGAAGTGCCAACTGACCATTTTGATCTTGTGTCACTGAACAAACTGGTGTAAAGAGGGGTTCGTCTACTAACTGGGGTGGTTTATCTTGATTACCAAGGAGAAATCAGTTTCCTGCTACATCATGGAGGAAAGAAGACTGTGTCAAAAAAACAAACAAACAAAAAAAACACCTAACTGAGGTCAGAAGAAACCGAGGTAAGGAGGAGGCTACTGCAATAGGAACAGGAGATATGCAAGTGCCTCAAAGGGCAGGCAGAAAGTGTTTTTCTTTCTTTTTTTTCTTTATTAGTTGGAGACTAATTACTTCACAACATTTCAGTAGGTTTTGTCATACATTGATATGAATCAGCCATAGAGTTACACGTATTCTATATATACACATATATACCATGGAATATTACTCAGCCATTAAAAAGAATTCATTGAATCAGTTCTAATGAGATGGATGAAACTGGAGCCCATTATACAGAGTGAAATAAGCCAGAAAGATAAAGTGTTTTTCTTTTATAGGAACAAGGAACTCTGGCTAGAAAGAACCGACGTGGGGGAGTGGGATGAGCCTGTGGCATAATCAGGCAGTTAATCAAGGAACATCTTTCTTGCTGGTCAGCCGATTCTCAGGAGGGGTTGTTAAGGAGGAGCTGTTCTGCATTCTGAGGCTGAAAGCAAGTCAAAGTTCAGGGATCTGTGTGGAGGAGAGAAGTTTGACTACTGTCTGGTCAAGTCAAACTAGCCAACATTATGTCCAGATTGGTTAATGGAAATAAATGTGCATGTGTGTGTGTGTGTGTGTGTGTGTGTGTGTGCACGCCCATGCATGTGTGTGCATGCTAAGTTGCTTCAGTGGTGTCCAACTCTGTGTGACCACATCGACTGTAGCCTGCCAGGCTCCTCTGTCCATGGGATTCTCCAGGCATGAATACTGGAGTGTGTTGCCGTGGCCTCCTCCAGGGCATCTTCCTGACCCAGGGATCGAACCCACATCTGTTACATCTGCATTTGCAGGTGGGATCTTTACCACTAGTGCCACCTGGAAGCCCATGGAAACAAATAGTTCAATTCAATTGATGAGACAGAGAATGGGAATTGGGAGGGTCTGTATCTGGCCTTGTCATAGGTAAAGAAGGGGGCCAACCCAGGCCTTACCTACATCCTATGGGAATAGACACTCTTTACAATAAGTCATTTCCTGGAACACAAAAGGGTTGAGGGATTTCTTTCTTTTTTTTCCCAGCTTTATTGAAATATAATTGACATTAAACATTGAATACGTTTATAAAGTGTACAACTTTTTGATTTGGTACACCTATATATTGCAAAATGATGACACCACAGCTTTAGCCAACTCCTCTATCCTGTCACATAATTAGTAATTCTTTTTTTTTTTTCCTCAGATTTATTTATTTGGCTGTGGTGGGTCTTCATTGGTACATGCGGGCTTTCTCTAGTTTCGGTGAACCAGGGGCTACTCTTCATTGCGGTGCACAGGCTTCTCATTGCAGTTACTTCTCTTGTTGCAGAGCACAGGCTCTAGGCACATGGGCTTCAGTATTTGCAGTGAATGGGCTGAGTAGTTTCAGCTCCCGACCTTTGTTACTCAAAGGCATGTGGGATCTTCCCAGACCAGTGTCTCTTGCACTGCAAGGTGGATTCTTAACCACTAAACCACCGAGGAAGCCCCTACCATTTCTTTTCTATGGTGAGAACATTTAAGATCTGCTCTCAGCACCTTTCAAGTCGATACAGTATTATGTTAACACAATTCTATTGGCATTATGTTATGTGTTAGATCCCAGAACTCATTGTTCTTCAAACTGGAAGTGTATATACTTTGTGGGACCATTGTATGATGTGTGGAGGTTCTTGGGCATGTTATAAGGAACGGAGTATTAACCACTGGGCCACCAGGGAAGTCCCTGTAAAATCTTCTGATACAATCTCAATATGGCCTTGGACGTCACCTTCCTTTCTTTTTTGTTTCAGCCGAGTGCCATTTTGCAAGGTGTGTGTGTGAGAGTCACTTACTTCTCTCCTCCCTATTGTTGTGTTATCTTTAGCATAAGGAACAGTCTCTCTGGATACAAGAGACCATTAATCAGCTTATCCAGTTGTTTAGTGATCACATAGCTTGGGTAAGGCTTTGGTCGCTGTTCTTCATGACCTGCCTCATCCTTAGGGAGCAGAATTTTAGATTCTTTTTTTTCCCCATTTTTATTAGTTGGAGGCTAATTACTTTATAGTATTGTAGTGGTTTTTGTCATACATTGACATGAATCAGCCATGGATTTACATGCATTCCCCATAGATTCTGTTTTAGGCCCACTGTGTGTTGTCATATAAGAATGAGACAATCCATATGTTATGCCATTGCTACACCCATTTCTTCACTTGAGATGCCCCTCTCTCCACATAATTGAATTCTGTGCAACTTTCAAGGCTCAACTCAACTGCCATGTATGTCTTTAAATTTTCTCTAATCAGCCCAGACAATAGGAATCCAGCTTCTCTGAAATTCTTTCCCTTTCAAAGTTTAGTTGCTCTTTTTTGTGTTGTGGGTTTTATCAGTTACATGTTTATATATACATCCCAGACTCAGAAGATTATGAGTTGACTGAGTTGGTTGATTGCAGTCCGGTCTAGATTGATATCACTGGGAATGAATGAAGAGGAAGAGATGGAGGATTGGTTGAATATGTGGTGGTTGAGGGAGAAGGTTGATGCTACTATTTCAAGCTTGGTAGCCTCACTGACAGAAATAAATCAAGGCCTCTCTTCTGAGGTAGATTATCCACCTTTTGTTGGCTAGTATAGAAGAAGTACTCAGTTAATCTTCATTGAGGCTAACTGAATTCACTTCAATTGGAACCTTTTCTGTATCCTTCTGATATTTGCTGGTGCTCGCCACGCCGTTCTTCTGTTTGGGCTTGTCCTTGACAGATATTGCAAGGAATGGGATCCATATAAGTCTGTCATACCGTGTGGTCCCTCTTCTCCATCTGTATCTTCTCCATCTTTATCTGTGGATAAATTGTGTTCACATCCACACCCTCTGTCCTGCGGCACCTCTCCATACCCCAGCTTCCTCTCTCCCCGCTGCTATCCCTGTGTTCACTTCTGCCCTAGGCTAAAATAGGGGAGAGAAAGGCATCTGGCCCCATGAACAGTGGAGTATTGCATCTTGCCTTGCTCCAACAGCAATAGGAACATCCTCAAATGATGTCTTCCTAATGGGGGATTTCAAGCAGCATGAGTGGAAGCCTAAAGGAAGGGCATTTTTTAAGGGCAAGATAGTAAATATTTTAGGCTTTACAGTCCTTTTCACAACTACTGCCCTGGGCTGCTCTAGTTAGAAATATGTAAATGAATCATCAGGACTTGTATCCCAAAAATGTTTTATTTACAAAAATAGAGAGCAAGCCATGTTTAGCCCACAGACTATGGTCTACTGACCTCTGGCCTATAGTCTTACTTTATGACATTCCACTGTTCCTGAAATCTAACACAAAATCAGTGGCCATTTCCTTTCATCTATCTATCCATCTACTTATCTATCAACCCATCTATCCATCTATCTTGCATTTCCATGACAGGAAATTTTGTGATGTGCAAGGAAAAGGCAAGGAAGTATGCCTTTCCACTGAGAATCTTGGTTGTGAACGTTATAAGTGCTACCATGGCAGAGATGCCTTCCAGAAGCTTCAGGGGTTGGTGAGCTCTAGACATAGAATTGGAACAGGGAAATAGGAGTAGCTGTCAGATTCCATTCTTGGAAACCTGCTCATTTTATGCAGTAAGTTTTATGCTGCAAAAGCAATTTAACCAACTTATGGGTACCAAAGGGGAAATGTGGTGGGGGGAGGGATAAATCAGGAACTCGGGATGAACATACACACACTACTACCTAGACGATAGATAAACCAACAAGGACCTACTGTAGAAGACAGGGTACTATACTCAATATTCTGTGATAACTCATATGAGAAAAGAATCTAAAAAGGATGAATGTCTACATACACACATATATAAGTGCATCACTTTGCAGTACATGTGAAACTAAAGTGAAAGTGTTAGTCACTAACAAGGAGGGCTAACGCCAATGGCCAGCAACTCAGCCCTGCAGAGGGACAGAGTTTGCTGGAGAAGCAGGAGGCCCGCTGTGTGTGTGGCTTTGTGTCAGGGGGCTGGGCATTAGGCCTGTGGAATCCAAACCTGGGAAAAGCACGTGATCAAAGGGAGTCAGGGCACATGGTGTCCAGGTGGGGACAGCAGCTAGTCATCTCCAGGGTGGGCCAGGCCAGAACTGGGAAGTCTCAGGGATTTTACATTCTGGTTCCATGGTTGGGTTTGTGAACCTCCTAGATTCTCTCACATCACAGCTCACAGTGCTAACCCCCATCGACAACTGGAAATGGCAAGAGAACCTCTTTCACTTGCTGTGTACCTCATGCACCCTCTACTGAGAAAGGTCAACCTGTGTTTACTATAAAGGAGAAATGCCTAGAGGAATTCTGCCCACTGTCACAGATCAGGTACTGAAGGGTGAATCGGGCTGAGGCAGTGCATTGTTAACTGGCACCGCCCATGTCTTCGTTACTCAGCTTCCCTATGTACCCCCATGTACATCTGAACTTTTTACAGCAGCAGCAGGATCCCATGTTTCTACCCGATAGATACATCAATCCTTTTATGTGTTCACCATTCCCCCCAAATTAGATGACTCAGTCCCAAGTCATTGCATCCATCATGGGATCTGTTAATTATCCCTCCAATTCAGTCAGGCAGTCATTGAATATTGTTACCTTTAAAAACTAAGTTGTAAAATGAACTTCCAATAACTTGTATATAAAATTAAAAATAGGAAGCAGGATAGAGAAAAAGAAAATGGTTGAGTATATACAAACAGACACACTCATATAATAGACATAGAGAAAATATGCAAAGCTACTATAGACATTGTTTCTGTAACTGGTCTCAAGATTTTTGCCTAATTACAGATTACAATTTTACTTCATCCTTGGTTTAAACCTGAGGTGCTTTCGGTTCTTCACCTGGTGGTGTTACTAAAACTATCTCCCAGGGGTCTGTGTCTTGAATCATTCTACTCTTTGTCGTTGTGTTTTCCATTACCTTCTACTATTGTGTGGTGGCAAGAGTAAGGGTCCCCCAAAGATGTCCACATCCTAATGCTTAGAACCTGTGACAATACTGTTAGGAGACAAATGGGAATTAAGGGTGCTAATCAGCTGACCTTCAGATAGGGAGATTATGTTGAATTATTTTGACTTAGTCTCACCATGATTCTTAGAAGTGGCAAAGGAATGTAGGCGAACCAGAGATGGCAGTGTGAGGACTCAGTGCAGCATTGTGGGCTGTGAAGGTAGAGGAATGAAGCCATGAGTCAAGAAATGTGGGTAGCCTCCAGAAGCTGAGAAAGAAGACAGACTGTTCCCTTAGAGGATCTGGAAGGATTGTAGACCTGCCAACATCTTGATTTTAGCCCAGCAATGCCTTTCTTGGACTCCTGACTGCCAGAATTCTAAGATAATAAATTTGTGTTGCTTTAAGCCACTTAGTTTTGTAGTAATTTAAATTTTTTTAAATTTATTTTTAGCTGTGCTGGGTCTTCGTTACTACACTTTTCTCCAGTGGTGGGGAGCAGGAGCTATTCTTCTCTTGTTGTGGAACATGGGTTCTAGAACACAGGCTCAATAATTGTGGCACACAGGCTTAGTTGCTCCATAGCACGTGGGATCTTCCCGGACCAGGGATCAAACTCATGTCCCTTGCATCGGCAGGCAGATTCCTTACCACTGTACTAACAGGGAAGACTTGTGGTTAATTAAAGAAGCAGTAGAAAACTAACACAGAGTGTCAAAGAAAGTTTTTATATCCACAGATTATCCAGAAACCTGATCTGTAAAATAGAGAACCAATTAAAATCCATAATAAGTAGTCATTGAGTCACTTAAGAATTTTTAACTTTTATTTGAAATAACAGTGTAATAGGTAGACAGTGTACAGCCACTCATTATGCACCAAGAATTTCTTCTCACAGAACAGTGATGGATTCCACCCAAACTATCTGTCCCAGAGGACAGAGCCTTACTCTCATGGATACCACAACCTTCTTCACCTTTTCCTTTGCCCTGCATCTGCAAGTGCAACAAGCTGAAGAGCAACATATGCAGAATGTACAATACTCTATACCCCACACCAAAAAATTTTAATCTCTTAAAACTACTAGTGTCTTCATTCTCCTTTCAAAAGAAAATTACTTTCCCTCACTCTTTACAAAACTCTTGCTTTGATGCCAACAAAAATAGGTTCAGATTTAACTATTTTATTAGAAGCAAAAAATCTGAAATTGGGAAAACAGAGTGTCACTCTCTTCCTCTAAATCCATCCTTCAGCTGCTCCAGCTGCTGAGGTGCTACACAAGTTGAAGAAATCTCATTATTGTGTCTTCAACACCTTCCACAGAGATAATTAATTCAACCTAGGAAACATCCCCCTGCCAACCTCAGCAATCTTTAGCTTCCATTCAGACCTCTTTTTAGACACGCTGTGTTCTGAACAAACTTATTTCCGCAAACTTTAGAATCTGGTTTTTCTCTCAGAGGCCAGTTTTAAACTTTCTCACACCACTGAATTCTCATTCACCTCTTTTAAGGACCTCCAGAATGGACAGCATCAACATGCTCTTGGATTAATACAGCCATACTAGAACCATATCCCATCCACAAGGGGGGCTCACCCATGCTGGAAAAGGTGGGACTGAAAGTTCAATCCTTTTATATGATGTAAGAAAGTCTCTCAGTACAAATCATTTGTTAATAGCAAAGGTACAAGGCATTACACGTTCACTGCCTCAAAGATGGCAAAAACCTAAGTTACAGAGATGGCACAAGCTTAATATCAGAATTACTAAATCCCTGAATTACATGGCACTTCAACAGAATATGACCACCTCAGGATCCATGAGGCTTTTACCAAGAAGCAGATCATATCCAGGCACAGGTTTTTTGACACTGTATCAAATCAGTAACAAGACTTTGAAATCCTACAAGTACATTTTAAAGCATGTATGAAAAAAAATAAAACATGTATGATTTACTCATTGATGAATAAGGCCACCATACTATAAAGTAAGTAAAAGAAATCTGGAATTAGTCTTATAAAGTTGAGTGAAGCTTGGTCAAGATTTCAGGTAAAGTTCTGGTCACCAGTATTCCTTTTAGGCAGTGCAAGTGTCCCTCTGAAGAAAATGGCATGGTGGTCTGAGATATCCAAGAACACTGTGCCAGCAGACAAACAGGAAAACGTGTTGAATTTCTTGCGGGCAAATAAACTTCTCCATTCTCAGGGTTTAAGCTTGATGGTATATAGCCCTTTTGGCATTAAGGAAAAGTTAACCAAACAATCTGTAGACTTGATATGGTGTTCAATCTCATCTATGTACACCCAAGAGGATGCATAAACTACAGGCTTCATTTAGAATTTATTGCCAGGACCCTAGCAACTATTGTTGTATTGCCAGGACTTCAGCAACTAGTTTTTTCATTGGTTTTGCCAGAACTTCAGAAACTGCTTTTTCCCATCAAACTGCTGAATCTTATCAGCAGAAGAGTAATTTTGTGTCTTTTGATGTTAATATTAATACACTTACAAAGGAAAGGTATGAATGAATATAAGAAAAAATGTGATCAAACTCCTTTACAAAATATAAACAATTCAAATATACAACAGGAAAATACACCAAGATACTCTACACACTATGGTAGTGATTCTCCAACTTTCTGGAAGCTCGCCATCAAACTGCCGCCTCTCTCCTCAGTTTTGGAATTAGTGGGTCCATGGTGGAATCAAGAAACCGCCTTTCTCACAAGTCCTTCCATGTTCCTTATAGTACTGGTTTGAGGACCACACTCAAAATTCACTGCATTAGTAGAATATGGAAAGCACAGTTCTAGTCTACTAGGGGAGATGAATGTTTATCAGCCAGAACTGTGGGCTAAGGTATCTCTATCAGGGTTAGAACAAAGATTTATTTTCAAGTAAGTGTTTCTGCTTGAACTTTGGTCCTGGATGCTAGTTGCTCCTTTGTGCTTGGCTAGAGCTGAAAGTTTTCCTTCCATGGAAAAAGTGATAGCCAGAGAGGCAGTCAAGCAGATTTGTGCAATTTAAGTCTGTTTTTCTTCCTACTCTTGAGAGGTCTTCCCTGCCTCTGTGCTTTAAGGTGGGGAGCTCTGCCTTTCCAACAGCTCTTCAAAGATTTCATTATGCATGTAAAAGAAAACATACCCGGAGGAAAGTCTAGCTTTTTGCATTGAGGCCTCTTCGATATTTGACACCTGCAAATCATTGAAAGTGAACCACTCCTGCCTAACAAAGTCGAAGGCATCGCAGATATAGTGGCCTGAATTTAGGCTCTTCCCAAGATGGCTGAGAACACCAATGAGCCGGTAGCCCCGAGGATCTTCCATCTCAGCTTCTCCTTTTGATTTCTTGGATGCAGTTTCTGTCTTTTCTCTACCCAAAGAGCCCTTTTTTCCAGACTTTTTTTTGGGACCCGACGCACCTGGGACATTCGCCTTGGTTCCCTGGATGCCTGATTCCTTTGGTCTGAGTTTCTCTGTGCACTTTTGCTTTCGAATCTTTGGCTTTGGAAAGCTTTGAAGCAGTGCCAGCCAAAGGGCTTGTTCATAGATTTTCATCCTTTCTTCATCTGGGGTCTGTTCAGCCACTGGGGAAAGTTCTTCTGAAATTTTGGCTTTTTCATCGTTATCTTCGGTGGTCTCAGCCACAGCCTGAAAATCTGCAAATGTATTGATTCTCTCGTCCAGTAGTTTTGGATTTTCAGGCACTTTCTGACATATATCTGGGTTGCTGATGGTTATATCTCTCAGAGAAAATGAGCCATCTTCCGTATTCATAATTAAGGCCATTGCTAACAGCTCTCTTGCAATGATTATTGCATCTTCTGAGTCTGCCCATGCGGAATCTAGTATCTTTAGTACAGAGTATTTTCCATGGTCGTTTTGTTTCTCTTCTCCTCTTGAACCTTCATGATGAACATCATCTTTTTGTGGTTCGGACTCTTCGTCCAGTACAATGTGTGAAGGCAAAGAACGCATGAATTCCAAGGCCATCTTTGCTGAAGCTCTCAACTTACTGATAGCCGTAGAATTTATGTTTCGAAAGATTTTTAAAACTCTGAGATTCATAAGATGTGTTTTCTCGTTTAAAGGAAATGGTGGTCTGGTATTTTCATTGCAATGGGAAGATATCTTTAAATTTTTGGAAATAATGACTTCATGGTCATCCTTCTTTAAGGACCGAAACTCAATAAAGTTATAGCGCTTCAGATGAACAATAAGGACCCTAGGTAGTCTACTGAATTTATACGCTTTAGAAGACTTCCTGTGTTTACACTGTTCACATGTATACTCAAGATTTTCTGTTCCAAAGAAAAGATCAAAACTAGACTGAATAGAAAAGGGACGTGCTTGCCGTTCTTGGGGAAGATTGATAGAGAGGTAATTGCTCAATTCTGTCTTCAGAACAACGTGCCCACAGGCTTTACAAGTAATGGAGCACAGCAACTCAAACTCGAAATTAGTGACGACAGGACAAAAGAGGGCTTGCTTGGCTGCACTGCCAACCAAAAACGGTTGAGGTGAATTTTCTTTCTCAGATTTAACTTCAGTCTTCCCAATTGTGCTTAATTTTTGCATGTTTTCTTTCATCTGATTTAAATAATGACCTAAAAACTCATGGGCATCATTCTGCTTGTTGCCAGAGAATGTCTCTGCAACTGCTGAAATGGTATTTTTAACATTCTCAAGTAACCTCTTCTTGATATTAACGTTATAAACATCTCTCAAGACAAACAGCTGTGCCAAGCTCATGCTAAGTGCATCAGGGGGAATTTTACACCATGGGAAACTCCGACTGAGTAAATCATCAGCAAATGATGGAATCAAAAATAAAGACTGTATAACTGCATTCATGTAGCAGGTATTTCCCAAATTGGGGAGGCCTTGCCATAGTTTCTCTGGGTAGTAGTCAAGAGTCAGTTTGAGTCTGTCCAAAAGCAGGTCATTCTTATCATACTTTGCTTCTGACATAAATGTGAAATATATATTCTCAGATAGTTTTGTGAAAAGATTAGTGCCATGTAGGTAAGGACTGATCTTAAATAAAAAGTCTAAATCTAATTTATTCTCCTGTTTTAACCCTTTTAACTTCAGTTCCTTCTTCTTACTGGGGCTTACATATCTTAATGGGTGTGTCTTGGATCTCCTCTTTCTCACAGAGCTACTCTCTTTTTGGGAATCCAATGAGGGCTTCTTCATTCTCTTCCCATATCCATCTTCTAACAACTGTTCATAGGTAGATATTGGTGATTCTGATGTGGATGAAGGTGAACACTTTTTTTCTTTCTTAAAAGACTGACTACCTGACTTCTTACCCACTTTCTGAAATGAAGTCTCGTCAACTGTCTTCTGTACTGTTGTGCTGGCAAAGGCACTGCTATCCACATCAGGTCTTATGGGTGGTGGAAGATCATCTTGATGGACTCTATCCAGGAATGCCTTCAATTTTTTGACATCTGTAGAGGATGCTCTTTCCATAAACAAGAAGCTATTATCTTGGAAAGTTAAACACAGGTGATTCACTTTTTGTCCATAGGAATTCATGATCACGCTTTTAATATTATTATTCAGTTCAAAAGTTGTGCTTTCTCCATTACTGAAATAGACCACCAATCTAGTTTTCTTCTTTTTTTCCACTGCTTCAACAGTTGCTTTCTTTGGCTTAAGCATCCCATTCTTCCTGGTCCATATTTGGACAAAACCATGTGCTACCACAGGAACCATGGTTTTTCTACAAATAAAATACACCTATCTTGAATTATTGACAATATTAACGTCCCAATATGTTGGCAAGTTCGCCTCTGAAGACAACACCAAAGAAATAGTTCTTTAGTTCTGATCCTGTTTCAAGTGTTTATCCTAGACTCTCTTTGGGCTCTGGATAATCCAGCTCTCTAGTGATAAAACCAGTATGCTTCAAGAGCTATCCACGGTTGCATGAGGGCAGAGTCTTGATTCCCAAAGCGAGGCCTCTATGGAAAAATAAATCAAGAAAAATTATTTAAGTTATCAGAGAAATGCTTGGATAGACTTCAAACCTTACTCTCACACTAAATATCTTTTCCACTGCAATACTAGATTCTATCCTGATTAATTTCCACACTTCAACTGAAATCATTAAACACTTGGAAGACTTTCAGTACATAGCTGAAGGGCATAATGAACAGTGTCTCAAGTGTATGTATATGATATGCTAATCCCCCTGTAACAGAATGACCCCACAGGCCAACCACAATAAGTGAATAAGAAAGTGAGAGGCCCTATGCAGCCCTCAACCCAATAACAGATGGACAGTTGAATCTACTTCCTTCCAAATCCTGTTATGTTCCTTTCTTACATGTAGCACCAGAGTAAGTCCATACATTCTACCCCATGTAGGGTGGGGGCCTAACTACCACTGCTTAAAGCAGGTGTCAAAGAATTGACTAACTCCAGCTCTGGCCACAGGGTCCATATAACCTTAGCTAGCTCCCTGTACTCAAAACCAGCCGGGAAGGATTAGATGTACTTAATCACTCAAAAATTTAAATTTCTGAATAACTCTGTAGTGAACCAATCTGAATTAATGAATAGCTCAGCACTTAGCACTACAAATGTTTTTTATCAGAAAGCATATGTCCAAGAATTGATTGGAAATTATGTTTTCTCCCTACATAGTTAAATATTATTCCTCAATCTTGTCTATGTTATTAACTTGCTCAACAAACCCTATCTTTATGAATAATACTAAACGAACCTTCTGCTTGATTCCTATCCAAATTATCAAAAACTCAAAATTGGTGAAGCATACATTAATGAGATTTTTGTTTTATCAAGTATTTTATCTATCAACCTACGTTTACTAAAGTAGGGATTGCACTCATCCATATAAAAAAGTGCATATGAATCCAAGTGAGAATGATTATGCTTATCATGGTGGAAATGGGGCCATAAAAACTCTGAAGCACAACTGCAAATTCAAGTGCTTGAAATATAGTTCACTGTCCTACTATTGGTGCTAAGTAAGAGTTTAAACTATTCCTCTCCACAAAAAGTCTTAATTGCTCCTATTTCAACCACTTGAGAGAAACTACAACCCCAGAACCACTTCTAGTTTGCATTTCAAAATGCTGTGATCCCAGTTGATCTGTATTTATCAAAAATGGTTATTCATTCTTTCAAATGATAGCCAAGATGATCTAGACTCTCATGGCATTTCCACTCTTTGCTTTCAGAAACACAGTGTAGAGATGTGTTTCCAAAACAATGGCTCTACTTGTCATACTAAGTTCTTCCCAGTTCAACTTGCTTCCATTTCATTCCCAAATAAAGGAGACTTCTTTGAGTCCACCGAGCACTGGAAATGAAGATTAAGGGCTGTGTTGCTGATACAGTTTAATGGTCACTGCTCACTTCCTAGCACATCTTTAGCTTAAATCTCCTTTCTCGATTCTGCCTCATTACTCAAAGGCTTTTAGGGTTTCCTCTGATTGGTAGGTTTGGGGGAAGATTTTACACTAAAATGTATCAATTCTTTAAAACTCATCTGGAGAGAACTTTGTGACTATTCTATACAGCCTAAAGTAAACTTCAGCAGTATGATACTCTTCCTCCTTTGCCAGCCCCTCACCAAATTCAAAACATATGGATGACAACTACATTTAAAAGTTATTAAAGTCAAGGTGCTTTTCTCTCATTTTGGTCCACAAACTCAGTACATTAAGTTTGATTAATCATCTACTAGTGCAACACACTGGGCTAGCAGCTGATCTCAAAGTATAGCCAGAAACCCATAAAGTTGC